>NC_138771.1:190037758-190355258 GCF_965119305.1 Pelophylax lessonae | reverse complement strand
GTGTGGTCTGCCTTCGAGAAAAGCAGAAGTCCAAAAGTGCACCCAGAACACTTGGCACTCCAACCTGGAACACGTGCACTGGCTAATTACATTCGGCACCAATGCAAAACAGCACCACTTCCAGTCCTGCCTGCCCAGGAGGTGGGCACTATACCTTGTGCTAAAATCATGATGCGTACGCATGCCATAGCTCAATAAATGAAATATGAAGAATCCGCGCTTAGGATCATTTTTAGCCTCTTATATGGTATTTGATACTGGCTGCAGCCCACCTATGTACTATATTCCTAGAAATATAGTAAGAATAAAGGGTAAAAAGAAAAGGTGTATGGCGCTGCCAGAATATACTAATTGTTCCGTGTGTCTTTCAACGATGCTAAATGTATATTAAATGTGTGTCTCCACTGTGAATATTAAATTAATAAAGTGTCAAGTGCATCATATATGTGACTGGTGAAAAGTATATGGTGAGTGCAACAATGATAGGCGATCCAACCCTGTGAGGGGTTTACAATAGTGCTAAAACAATTGGGAATAAAAATTGGGTGAAAATGCAATGTGAATAAAAAGTATGAAAAAATGTGAGTGGTGTCAACCCAATAAATAGAGAAAAATTGGTAAAAATCAGTTGGATCCACCTAAAAACATACAATACCACATGGGTGAACTGTGAAAATCCTTAAAACGGTGTAACTATACAATAAATAGCATCATATATTGACATGAAACTATATAAAAAGTATATAAAAACTTATAAACCACTCTAAAATTTGACAGCAATAGTCCAGGTGCTAGTAAGTCCGTAGTGACTAAAAAGGCCTAAGAAGGAGGGTGGTCCCACAATGGAAAAACCCTTCCTAAAACTCCCTCAGACTCTTTGATATACTCATTGGTTTCTTCCTCTTATTCAATCCTCCATTTGTTTATGGATACAATTTCTTTTAATGGGATGGTTCTCTTAATGGGATGGTTTGATTTACCCCCCAATTACCATTTATGAGCTATTACATACTCCATAATTATATAGTAGGTCGTTTACATATTTAATTTATACATATTATATTTATTACATACTGCTGAAACCACTACCCTTTCTTTAATCCCATACTGATTACAGCTCCTCATTTAATAATTTACTAGCCCTTACCATACTTTTTAATTTCAATATGGACAACAGTTCCTTATTTATTAATATATTAGCCCGTTAGGATAATTTAGGAGTTAATGCTGGTACACTATATAGTACTGTCCTGTTTAGTATGTCCATACAGGAACATGTATGCACAATATCTATTCATTTTCAGGACACCTTTATTTTAATCATTTATTTACTTTCAATTTATTGTGTAGTAATTGATAATTTTACAAATCAAATGATATATATTTATTAGATTGACCTCCTCTATTTATACCCTTCTATTGGGTGTAATATTTTATATTCACATCTCCCCAATTACACTTTTGTTTTATATGTATTAAATTATTGGCATCCGGGTTGATTAATTACCATTTGTTGTTTAGCATTACATGTCATGCATATATTACTGTGTTAATGAGCTGTCATTTGTCCGAGAATGCATTTCTAACAATATGGTAATAGGACCAGATATATTTTAGTATTAGGCATTGTCACAATATCATTGTATTTAGTTGGAACAAGGGAGGAACTTGACTTCTTTCATAGTCCGTTTTCTCTTTTTCCTTAGTTTGGGTTGGCGCACATCGCTGCATATTACTTCCTTAAACATCGAGTTAGGATATGCCAGTCTCCGGAAGTTTAGTCATGCAGCCGTATGTATGCAAATCTACGAGCCCTAAGATATACAAATTTTACCCGGCAACAGTGTGCGATATGGATTTTTCTATTGGACGTTTGTTACGTCCCTCTGATTGGAGCACGCATTAAGTCCCGTTTACCATATTGATATAAAGAGGCGGAGATGGCGTGATGACGCTACTCCTGAAGACGTCACTCCGACGAAACGTACGTAGAGCGTCATCGCGTCACATCCACCCAAGTGGAACGCACATCCGGCCCGTGGAACGCACGGCGTCCCGGAAGTGCGCAACTATCGCTGTTTACATGCCGATTATTCTCTTTATGTTTGAGAGTACCCTCTTTTTGATTCTAATAAAGCAATTTTAAAAGCGGTACTACTCTATGTGAGCCTTCTTCCCCCATATATACCTGTGCACCCGTGGACCCTAACCCCAAGGACCTTGGCACGCAGGACTCGGGTAGAATATTGGACCACACAGTCACTCTAACAACCAGAGAAGGGGACCCCAGGATTATATATCCAAGGCCTGATTACCCCTGTAGGGGTGATCAACTCTGGTGAGTGCGGTTCAAGGGGTGCGGGGAGCACTGAATTGTCACTGACATCCGAGCACCTCCAAAATTCTCCGTTAGAGCACCTGCACTCAAGTCACTTTTTTCTCCCCTAATTTAGGAAGGGTTTTTCCATTGTGGGACCACCCTCCTTCTTAGGCCCTTTTAGTCACTACGGACTTACTAGCACCTGGACTATTGCTGTCAAATTTTAGAGTGGTTTATACGTTTTTATATACTTACCTTTTATATAGTTTCATGTCAATATATGATGCTATTTATTGTATAGTTACACCGTTTAAGGATTTTCACAGTTCACCCATGTGGTATTGTATGTTTTTAGGTGGATCCAACTGATTTTTACCAATTTTTCTCTATTTATTGGGTTGACACCACTCACATTTTTTCATACTTTTTATTCACATTGCATTTTCACCCAATTTTTATTCCCAATTGTTTTAGCACTATTGTAAACCCCTCACAGGGTTGGATCGCCTATCATTGTTGCACTCACCATATACTTTTCACCAGTCACATATATGATGCACTTGACACTTTATTAATTTAATATTCACAGTGGAGACACACATTTAATATACATTTAGCATCGTTGAAAGACACACGGAACAATTAGTATATTCTGGCAGCGCCATACACCTTTTCTTTTTACCCTTTATAGCTCAATAAATGCCAGCATTAAACATCACTAATAGCCTCAACCCCATCCTGGTATACGAGTAGTAAACATGTAACAATTTATCATTAAACAAAAAAAAAAAAAAAAAACTGGAAAAGAGAAACTTATAAAAAATAAATTTAATTGTACGAATTACTACTGGTCAAGGAACTGGTCCTCCATTAGGTTTACGTTTTTGCCCCAACTGCAAATTAGCAAATCATTTAAAGTTCAAATTCATGAAGGATGTTTACCTTTTTGCTCAAAAATGTAATTTAAAAATTGTAGCACGTCCCCCCCCCCCCCTAAAAACTGGTGGAACATGTAACATGTTCCCAAAGGTGAACTTCTCATTTAACTTGCATTAACTTGGATGGCATGACAAACTGTGTGCACAGACGGTAATTTTTGGAAGTATTCCAGAGTCCATGCAGTGATAACCATCACAGAATCACGCCTGTTTTTAACAACCTCCTTTTCCAAACATATTCTGACACCTCGCTCCTACATGTAAAAAATCTACTTTCTCTGTCGCTCATTGACAGACGTAGTCCTCCTTGATTAATATCAACTCGGGTTATACTGCCCTCTACAGGAGTAGGACTAGACAGGAAAGAAAACGTTCTGGCCACACCCTAGGGGCAGTCCCAGAGGGTATATCCTCTCACTTCCTGCTACAGCAAATCAGTTTTTTTCTGTCTAGTTAGGAGTAAGGACCTAGATTCCTTGCTAGGATCTTCGGGGACAATCGGATCCGATTGAGCGAGCAGACCAGGGAGGCTCTGGTCTGGTGGCTTCGGTCTCCGATGCTCAGCCAGGGGAAGTCATTTCTTCTGATAAATTCCAGGTTACCGATAAAGGTGTTGGAACTGAGAGCGATCAGACTGATTTACTGGACCGAGCAGCTCCAGGGCAGTCCGGTTCGGATCCAATCGGACTATGCCACGGTCATGACTTATGTCAATCACCAAGGGGCACCAAGAGTGCCCTGGCGGCCATAGAAATGGCCAACATTCTTTATTGGGGGAACAGTTGTTCCAGTTCTCTCCGCGATATTTATCACGGGGGTGGACAGGCAGATTATTTCAGCCGTCAGATTCTGGATCAAGAGGAATAGTCTCTTAATCCAGAGGTATTTCACCAGCTGTCCCTTCATTGGGGCACCCCGGATATGGATCTGTTGGCAGGTTGGCTCAACAGGGCTCGCGCCCGCGATCCTCTAGCGGACGCAGCAGACGGGCTGAGCGCCCCGTAGGGGCAGTATCAGCTACTGTATGTCTTCCCCCCTCTCAAGTTACTGCTGAGATTTCTCCGCAGGATAGAGGTGGAGGGAACTCCACAGTTATCCTGGTAATTCCGGGCTGGCCTCGTCAAGCCGGGTACGCCGACTTGGGCAGGCTAGTCGCAGACGCTCCTTGGAGACTTCGTCTCAGGGAGGATCTGCGGTCTCAAGGACCGATCTTCCATCGTGCTTTACAGTCGCTGGTTTTAACGGCCTGGCCATTGAGACCCAGGTACTGAAGGACAGGGGATTGTCAGCTTCAGTTATTCCTACTCTAATTAAAGCAAGGAAAGCGACTTCTAGCAAAGTCTATTATCGCACATGGAAGACTTATATTGCGTGGTGTGAATCGTTGGGATTTCCCCCACGTACCTATTTGGTGACCCGAATTTTGGCTTTTCTGCAAAAGGGGGTTGAGCAGAAACTATCCTTGAGCATTATCAACGGTCAGGTTTTCAGCGTTAGCAATCTTCTTTCAGAAGCCGCTGGCTACTCATTCCTTGGTGCGGAATTTCATCCAGGGGGTGCGGCACTTGGCTCCTTATTTTGGTTTTGTCGGTTCTGCAGAAACCTCCCTTTTAAAATATCAGGGAGATTCCCTTGTTTACATTATCCCAGAAGGTGGCCTTCTTGGTGGCTACCACTTCTGCACGCAGGGTGTCAGAACTGGCTGCATTATCATGCCATTCCCCCATATCTTGTGGTTCATAGGGATAAGGTAGTTCATCCGAAGCCATCCTTTCTTCCTAAGGTGGTTTCAGACTTTCATCTTAATGAAGATATTGTGCTACCTTCCTTGTGTCCTCAGCCCAATCATCCTCGGGAATATGCGTTGCATTCCTTGGATGTGGTTCGGGCAATCAGGGTATACCTGAAGGCTACGGAATCGTTCCGTAAGACGGATTCACTTTTTGTGATCAAGGATGGCCCCAGAAAGGGGTTGCCTGCATCTGCCGCGACCATCTCCAAATGGATCAGACAGACGGTGGTACAGGCTTATTCGATCAGGGGTCGGAATCCTCCGTTCCCTGTTAAGGTGCACTCCACTCGAGCGCTCAGTACTTCCTGGGCCTACTGCCATCAGGCGTCAGTGGTCCAGGTGTGCAAGGCGCCTACCTGGTCGTCGGTTCATACCTTTACAAAATTTTATAAAGTTGATGTGATGGCATCGGCGGATGCCTCATTTGGCCGCAAGGTTTTGCAGGCCGCAATTTGAGGAGACCGGTGGTCTACCTCGAGGGTTTTTTTCCATTGGAATTTCAGTTGAGTCTCATCGTGTGATTGATGAGCCTTTAAAACCTCTAGTTGGCACCGGTTGGGCCTTCTAGATTGGATTTTGATTTCCATTATCCCACCCCTCATTTGTGGCACTGCTTTGGGACGTCCCGAGTTGATATTAATCAAGGAGGACTACGTCTGTCAATGAGCGACAGAGAAAAATTGATTTTTTGTAAGATCTTACCGTAAAATCCTTTTCTCTTAAGCTCATTGACAGACGTAGTACCCGCCCCTCTGTTTTTGAGTTGGGTTGGGTTAAATTCTCTAAACACTGCTTTGTGACATAACTGATTTGCTGTAGCAGGAAGTGAGAGGTTATACCCTCTGGGACTGCCCCTAGGGTGTGGCCAGAACGTTTTCTTTCCTGTCTAGTCCTACTCCTGTAGAGGGCAGTATAACCCGAGTTGATATTAATCAAGGAGGACTACGTCTGTCAATGAGCTTAAGAGAAAAGGATTTTACGGTAAGATCTTACAAAAAATCAATTTTTTTTGTTCCACGAAAATTTCTTAGAACCCCCAAACATTATATTATATATATATATATATATATATATATATATATATATATATATATATATATATATATATATATATATATATATATATATATATATATATATATATATATATATCTATTTTTGTTTTTTAGCAGAGACCCTATATAGAGTAACATATGCGTTCATATTTGCGCATAAGCAGGGTGGGATGGGGGAGCTTTCATTTATTTTTACACTTTTTTTTTTTTTTTTTTTTTTTAGTACAAACATTGCCATCACAAGGCATGAACATCCCTTGTGATAGCATGGGTCGAGACAGGTCCTTTTTATGGAGAGATTTGGGGTCTATTAGGATAAGAATGTTTTCTCCATGCAAGTAATGCCCACCTTTTGGCAGCAAATGCTGCTTCACCACATGTCATCTGCTGGTGTATGCATACCAAGGTACAGCACATATGCCAAGTGTTCTGGGTGCACTTTTTGAGTTCTGCCAGCTGGGAGGGTGCATCCTACTCGAGGGATATACACTGAGGGATGCAGGATAAGCGTCATTAGTGTCCACCAAACTACGGGCTGTATTTAAAGCCCATTTTTGCCCTCTGACCCAGAACTTGTTTTAATCCTAGTAGCTCTAACTATAGCCAACATCCAACTCTATTGAAGTGAAAAACGCCACCTTTGACATGGTTTCAATATGTGTTTATGGCAATTTTCCATACAAGTGATATTGGATTTTAGATTTTCCTATGTTCCCCCAAGAGTCTTTTATGGATTACGGTCTAAAGTGCTTGGCTTTTGCCTCTACCGAGCCCATTCAACCTTTCGCTGCCACAGACTTAAGCACTATGCCTGTGGCAGGACCGGCATGTACACATACTATAGTAGCTGGGTTTTTGCTTACCATTTTTGACTAAACGGTCATCTTTGTTGTAGAAGTGCTCCAGTGGTGGTAAAGCCACTCAATCACTTTTACATGTACAGTAATGTGCTTAAAACATTTTAGAGTCCTTCCTCCCCCACATGAATACGAACGCAAAAAAAGGGTGCATGTATACAACAACACATTAGCTTTTGCCATGCATTCCAGAGTGAGAACAATAGATTCAGTTTCTTCAATCATTAAGCCGATGTAAAGGCTTTTAAAGCATCGTCCCAAACAGTTTTGGGTACTGTAGTTTTTTTGCTGTCAAGAGTTATCATGGTTGGTGTCCCATTTACACAAGGCAACCTAATGTTTTATATTTTATCAAACAATTGGGTATTGTGTTTGTGTGCAGTAGAATTCAAGTAGAACTATAGGCAAAACTATTTTTTTTTTTCATTTTGGTTAGAGTAAGAGGGTTAGGACCCCTGTTTTTTTGCCATCTATGCTTCATTGGGGAGATTTACCCTTCTTTCTTGTCCCATAGCCAAAACAGGAAGGGAGAGGAAATCCCTGCAAATTATCCCTTGGGGACCTCCAGGCCAGCAGAACTAGTGTCCCCATTGGAAGATTTCCCCTCTTTTCCTGTTCTAGGGACAACCCAAAATTTGGGATTTTCTTTTACTTTCATTTTTAATGCTAATGGTAAACAGGATAAATGGAGAGTGTGACTCTCCCCAACAGGGCCACAGGCAGCAAAAAAAAAAAAAAAAGGCAGGTGTTCTAATCCCTCGCCACTCTATCCAAAACAAAAAAAAAAATAAATAAATAAAGTTTTAACTTTAGTTACACTTTAAAATTTCTCTCTTTTTTTTTTACAAAAACAGCAACACAGATCTTGTGTGACAAAGAAAATGCAACTGTTACCATTTTATTGTATCTGGTTTAAAAGTGGTTGTAAAGGTAGAAGGTTTTTTATCTTAAGGCATGTTATGAATTAAAATAAAACCTTCCGTGTGCAGCAACCCCCCTAATATTTTCCTCATTGGCCAAGACAGCAGCACAGTGCCATTGGCTCCTGCTGCTGTCAAAGTCAGTCAGCCAATGAGGAGAGAAAGGGGGTGGGGCCAGCTGTGGCTCAACTCTGGTGTCCCCATAGCAAGCTGCTTGCTGTAGGGGCACTGAACAGGGGGAGGGGTCAGAAGAACCAAAGAGGGACCCGAGAAGAGGAGGATCTGGGCTGCTCTGTCCATTACAGACAGCAGGTAAGTAGAACAGGTTTGTTATTTTTAACTAAACAAAAAACAGACTTTACAATCACTTTAAGTACTCTTCAGATCTAAAATGTGCATTTTTCCATGTGTAAAATGATACTTACCTTTGTCAGATTTCAGATGCACTTTACCAGCTTGACTGACATAAACATCTATTGTTCCATGTGTTGTAGAAGCCATTAAACATCCATCTGAGGAATCTGAAATTTACAAAAAAAAAAAAAAAAAAAAAAAAAAAAAAGGTTTTCAGAAAGCTGTTTGTTTTTTACACCCACATGAAGGAAGGTTTTACAAATCTGTTAACCCTCTGTCACACCAGTACGACTTCAAGCACGACATACAATTCACAAATCGCACCTGAAGTAGCATCTAATGTGTTTCTATGGCAGTGTCTTAATAGATACAATGTCAAGTAGTACAATTTGAGAAGTTGTTCATGAATTACTTTTTCAAGACTTCAGAACGTTTTTACTGCTGTAGACTATAATGTAAATCTTGCTGCAAATCATTCCTGTGTCTATATTAGCACTACTTGAGCCCTGAAAGAAGGTAAATATTAACCCTTTGCTAGTTAAACTGTCTCTCTGTTACTCAATGTGACATGGACAGCCCCTCTCACTGAAGTAGCACTGAAGTTTTATCAAATCGTTACAAATCTAATAGAAGTAGTGCTGAAATCGGACATAAAATCGCACTATTTCAAATCGTACCCGGTGTGACCGCAGGCTGAAAGGACACTGGTTACTATTATTCCATTGTAGCCCTGCCCCCTGAGGAGTGGCTAAGTGTGAACACATCCTCCTCACCTCAATTGCCCTGAATGTTGTCCAACCCACTTGACACTATAGGTTCTGTCATTGAAAATGATTGAAAGCTACAAAAGTTTGCCGTAAAGAATCAGGATTACTAATCTTTTGTTTGAGTTTAGAAAAATGGACAAACAGTACCAATAAAACAATCAATACAAGAACATTTATGATAAAATGGATCCTGAATCCCCAACCTATAACTGAACAGGATTCAGCACTCAGGATCACAAAGAACAATTCTAACACACACTATATATATATATATATATATATATATATATATATATATATATATATATATATATATATATATATATATATATAATTAAGGCTTGGTAGTTTTATAAATACACTATTTCTTAAGTGTAATGCGAGAGTGACCACAAATCAATGAGACAGTGTTTGAGGAATAACTCTACCCTTAACAACTTCTTAGCAGTTGTAATATGTATGCACCAAGCTATCAGAGTGCACTCTGTATACTATTGGGGGCCCCCTTTACACTAGATTGCAAGAGTCTCCTGGATGAGTGAGGCCTCACTAGTCTTCGCCGGCAAGGGTGTCCTCAGCCAATCCAAAGAAAGTATTTGTAATCCACAGTAAAGGTGATGAATTAACTGTAATCCCCACGGTAATAATCAGTAATTGTGATCCAAACAGGGAAAGAAGAAAATAGGTTCCGATACTCCACAGTTGGCAGTCAATCTAGCACTGGGAGGGAGGGGCAAGGCCTTCTGATCCGCCACACACTATGCGGAGCTACAGTGTCCTGTGGCGACCATTAGAATATGACCTTCTGCTAACCAGCTCTGCAGTCCCACTTGACTCAGTCTAGGAATGTAGTAAGTACTTCAAGTTGGATATCTCTCACCCAATGTGACAGGTTCCATTCCACTGTCCACTCCAGAAACATCCCGCTCCCCTTAGTGACACTCGCTGCCTCTCAAGGCGTCCTTCCACTCAGTCACACTACCGAGTTCCTTCCACACACACTGCTCACTCTGACTCTGGTGTCCTCCGCTAGGCCTCCGGCCTACCCTTTTGCACTCCGCAGCACCTCTATCCCTCCTCACAGCGCGCTGTCCTTGAGGCAAGAGAGCGAGGATTTGACCCGCCCCCCTCTACTTAGCCACTCCCAGCAGGTTCCGCGAGTCACACTGCTCTCTGGGAGAAGAGTCCAACCACACAGACAGTCCATGGTCCCTGCTCCTCCCAGAACCACATCTCCCACAATTCACAGGTCCATACTTTGTAAAACGTTAATAACAGAACAGTCTGAACAACACTAGCCTTGCAACCAGGCTACACCATTATTAAACCAACATGTCCAAACATGTTCTGACAATTTTTTTTATGGAAGTGTTGGGCAAACTGGAGAGGTTTAAAAAAAGTGGAACCAGGAAATTTGACACACCCAGAAGATGCTGAAAATTCTGCCATTGACTTTGAAATGCATATTTAAAAAAGCAGCAATACAAGGCAGGATGAATCCATGCTTTGATGTTTACGCCAAATTCTGACCCTACCATCTGAATATCGCAGTTGAAAGAGACTCCTCTGACTAGGCAAAGTTTTTTCCAATCTTCTAGTGTCCCATTTTACTGAGCCTGTGCGAATTGTAGCCTCGGTTTTCTGTTCTTAGCTGGCAGGAGTGGCACCCTGTATGGTCTTCTGCTGCTATAGCCCATCTGCTTCAAGTTCAATGTCTTGTGCGTTCAGAGATGATATTCTGCATATCTTGGTTGTAACGAGTGGTTGAGTTACTCATTCTCCTCGGACCTCAACAAGGCATTTTTGTCCACACGACTACCGCTCACTGGATATTATCTCTTTTTTGGACCATTCTCTGTATACCCTAGAGATGGTTGTGCCTGAAAATCCCAGTAGACCAGCAGTTTTTGAAATACTCAGGCCAGCCTGTCTGGCACCAACAACCGTGCCACGTTCAAATTCACTTAAATCCCTGTTCTTCTCCATTCTGATGCTCGGTTTGTACTTCAGCAATCATTCTAACAACGTCTAGATGCCTAAATGAGTTGCTGCCATGTGATTGGCTGATTAGCATCTTGTGTTACCAAGCAGTCGAACAGGGGTACCTAATAAAGTGGTCGGCAAGTATATACAAGTGCATCTCATAAAATTAGTGCATCATCAAAAAAGTTTACATTTAAGTACAATAATTCAATTAAATTGGTGAAACTCATTTCATATTTCATATAAATGCGTTACAGAGGAATATATTTCAAGCATTTCTTTCTTTTAATTTCGATGATTATGGCTTACAGCTAGTGAAAACTCAAAATTTAGTATCTCAGAAAATTAGATGATTATTACATAAGACCAATAAAAAAAAAAAAAAAAAAAAAAAGAAGATTTTTAATACAGAAATGTTGGCTTACTGAAAAGTATGTCCTTGTACAGTATAGTATGCACTTAATACTTGGGTCAGCACTCCTTTTGCATGAATTACTGCATCAATGTGGCGTGGCATGGAGGCGATCAGCCTGTGGCACTGCTGAGGTGTTATGGAAGCCCAGGTTGCTTTTGATAGCGGCTTTCAGCTCACCTGCATTGTTGAGTCTGGTGTCTCATCTTCAGCTTGACAATACCCCACAGATTCTCTATGGGGTTCAGGTCAGGCAAGTTTGCTGGCCAATCAAGCAGTTATACCATGATCATTAAACCAGGTATTGGTACTATTGGCAGTGTGGGCAGGTGTCAATTCCTGCTGGAAAATGAAATCAGCATCTCCATAAAGCTGGTCAGCAGAGGGAGGCATGAAGTGTTATAGAATTTCCTGGTAGAGGGCTGCACTGACTGATAAAAACACAGTGGACCAACACCAGCAGATGACATGGCTCCCCAAATAATCACTGATAGGAGTTTCACATTTTGAATTGAATTGCTAAAAAAAAAAAAATTAACTTTTTAATGATATTCTAATTTTTTGAGATGTGTGTGTGTGTGTGTGTGTGTGTATATATACACACACACACACACACACACAATATATATATATATATATATATATATATATATATATATATATATATATATATATATATACACATATACATACACATATTATATATTTTACATACATACATACATACATACATACATACATATACACAGGGCAGCCATCAGAAATTTTGGGGCCCCTTACACAACTTTAGGCCTGGGCCCCTCTGGGCCTGACCACCAACATACCACAGGGCCCGCCCTCTGGCCGTTCCACCGTATCTGCCCACTGGCCATCCCACCGAGTCCTTCAGTGCACCCACTTCTATTTCAACACCCTTACAACTTAATGAATGAAAATGAATCCAATCCATCAAAGAGACATCCCTCATATATTCAGCAAAGAGACATCCCAATTCAGCTAAAAGACAACCTCATATATTCAGCAAAGAGACATCCTAATCCAATAAAGAGATGGCCTCATATATTCAGCAAAGAGACATCCCAATCCAGTAAAGAGACAGCCTAATATATTCGACAAAGGCACATCCCAATCCAGCAAAGAGACATCCTCATATATTCAGCAAAGAGATATCCCAATCCAGCAAAGAGACGGCCTCATATTTTTAGAAAAGAGACAGCGCAATCCAGCAAAGAGACATCCCTTCAGCTGCATTGGCTTACGCTGCAGCTGCCATGCTTCAGCAATTGCTAATTACTACAGAAGTAACAACTCGGTCTTATTGGTTGGAGCCTGGGCGGCTGGGCCCCTTGGAACCCCTGGGCCCCCTACATGTGTATGGGCTGTCCCCCCCTGATGGCTGCCCTGCATATACACACACAGAGTTTGATCCATATATATTTGGACACAGGCACAATTTTCATACTTTTGGCTCTGTATGCTGCCAGACCACAATTAAACGAAACAATCCAAATTAATTTGAAGTGCAGATTTTCAGCTTTAATTCAAAGGGTTTGAACATAAATAAAAAATGTATCAGTTGTGGATATTTTTTAACTGATTCATGACAAATGTTCCCATACATGTGTAATAATATCTCTCACCCACAGCTGGTTTAGTGAGCTTTGACGTTGTGTGTAAAGATGGCTGCCGCATATTCAATTGACCATGTGGTTTTGGGGGAAGTGCAATAATGTGTTGCTGACCTCTCTCAATAATGACCTGTGAGTGGTCAAGAGGAATGATTACATCTTGTGGGTGGTCTCTGGTATACAGGACTATAAAAAGAGTCCATAGCACGAGGAATAGTCTTTTTTGGAGTTGTGGAAAGACCCAAGCATGCAACCAGGATTTCTTATTGTCCTGTTCCTCCAGCTATCCAGTGTAAGCGGTTGACATTTGACTACCAGAGCCAAGTATTATTTGATATTTTGGGATGATATTTTGTGGCAATAGGAGTGTATCTTTAAGTGGTGGTATTTTGTGTTACGTTTATGGAAAATTTTATGTGTAAGGAACTTTATGTATTTTGATGTCCAGTAAAAGTTTTGTTTTATGCTTTTTATCAAAACTTCTCTTGGTGTGTCTGTTAATTTTAAATATTCACTAGATATTTCAGTGTCTGTCCAGTATACCTTCATTATAAATTTTGTTGTTTCCACATTTGATGCAATCAAGTACACATTTTAGGAACTGCAACCATTTTTATACACAGTCCCTCCATTTTCAGGGACTCAAATGTAATTGGACAAATGAATATAATCAAATAAAATGTTCATTTTTAATATTTTGTTGATAATCCTTTACTGGCAATAACTGCCTGAGTTCATGGACATTACCAAAGACTGGGTTTCCTCCTTTCTAATCCTTACCGGGCTCCAACTGTAGCGGTCTTCAGTTTTTCTCTGTTTATGGGACTTTCTGCCTTTATTTTTCCCTTCAGCAAGTGAAATGCATGCTCAATTGGGTTGAGATTAGGTGACTTGGCCATTGCAGAATATTCCACTTCTTTTCCTTCAAAAGCTCCTGGGTTGCTTTTGCAGTGTGTTTTGGATCATTGTCCATCTGTACTGTGAAGCTTTACTGCATTTGACTGAACCTGGGCTGACAGTATATCTCTAAACACTGCAGAACTAATCTGCTTCTGTCTTCTGTCAAATCATCAATAAACACCAATGACCCAGTGCCAATGGAAGCCATGCATGCCCATGCCATCACACTGCCCCCACCATGTGTTACAGATGACGTTTTGTGCTTTGGATCATGAGCGGTTCCCAACCTTCTCCACACTTTTTTTCTTACCATCATTCTGGTACAGATTAAGCTTAGTTTCATCCGTCCAAAGAATGCTTTTCCAGAACTGGTCTGGCTTTTTTTAGATGTTTTTTGGCAAAGTCTAGTCTGGCTTTTCTATTCTTCAGGCTTATGAATAATTTGCACCTTGTGGTAAACCCTCTGTATTTGCGCTTGCAAAGTCTTCTCTTGATTGTAGACTTTGACAATTATACACCCACCTCCTGGAGAGTGTACTTCACTTGTCTGGATGTTATGAATGGGTTTTTCTTTACCCTAGAGAGGATCCAGTGATCATCCACCACTGTTGTCTTCCATGGACATCCAGGACTTTTTATGTTGCCGAGTTCACCAGTGCGTTCGTCTTTCCTCAGAATGTACCAAACTGTTGATTTGGCCACTCCTAATGTTACGGCTATCTCTCTGATGGATTAGTTTAGTTTTTGAAGCCTTACATTGGCCTGTTTTAATTGCATTGACAGCTCCTTTGAACGCATGATGTAGGTTCACAGCAATAAATTCCAGACCTTTTACCTGCTTAAGTGATGAAGAAAGAACGTAGGAGTAAGCCCACACCTGGCCATGAACCGCTTTTGATTCAATTGTCCAGATACTTTTAGTCCCTTGAAAAAGGGGGGGTGGCTACTTTTAAGAGCTGTAATTCCTAAAACACCCTCCTCCAATCTGGATTTACATACCCTTTAATTAAACCTGAGAGTGTTCACATTCAGCCCATATCCATTATATAACTATAGCTTGAATAGGTTTTGGTAAATACCTGAAACATCTAAAATTGTGCCCGTGTCCAAATGTATGGACCTAACTGTAAATACACACACTTTTTTTTTTTCGGTTTCTTCAAAACAGGCAAACCAAAAAGATTAATGTAGTTGGTGGTCAAGCAACAGGGCTGACCCCAACAGCCCATAAATATAGAAAAAAAAGTTAATTGCAGTACTCTGTATTGTATATGTACTCAAGTTCTAACAGCATCATTGTTCAATTAATTACATTTTTTTGGGGAAAATATCCTTCCTCAGGCAAAAAACGCTGCACATATTGTATCAAAAGCTTAGTAACATTTATAGAGATAGGTTAAAATCAAAGTGGTGGTGCTGCTGACATTTCAAGGTGTTAAATGGTTTGTGGGAAAGGTAGAGGGCAGATGTCTCCTCATCTCACAGGAGAACAAGATCTGAACACACACCTAAAAATCATACGAAGGAACAAATGCAAGCTTAACATGCTATTTCTGCTTGACAAGATATTATCAAGCCAGTAGTTAATATGTAATTTCTTACAACATATTAACGATGCAAACAGACTTCATGCTAGTCACCTGGGATATATCTAGCCTGTATGCCAATATATGATAGAATTTGTGAATGTTATGTCATCCGCTTCCTAAGAAATCAAAACTGTTTATTACTTCTGAAATTTCTATGTTTTATGTGTAGCACTGCCCCCCGTAGGGGTTGCTGAGTATAAAGTTCCCTGGGTCTCTCTCTGATTATCCTCCCGCCAGACCATTGGAGTATTTTTACACAGCCAGGTGCACACTCGTTCACTTGTTATCCAATAACCAGTACAGGGGATTCGGTTTTTTGTATTTATTGATAGAATTTGGATAGGAGAAGGGATTAGTGGGATACGCCAACTTGAACTATGCACAAAAAAAGGACAACTCTCACTTGGTCCCACCTACTTGAACTGAGTAGCAGACCCTCTGCTGAACTATACAGGATTCGTATAGAATAAAAGTCCTTTGCTCACTCTGGCAGCAGACTCAATGAACATTGACTCTTCAGGACACTAATCAGTACCCTCTTTAGCTGGCACCCATCCTCTGACTTCACTAGCAGGAAGGTAAGGCCCTCACCAAACAGGCCCCTAGACGTAGATCGGTACTCACAGCAACCAGAAACAGATCCTTCCTTCCCCTTCTCAGTCAGTTCTGCCAGACATCAGGGTTGCAGCTTCTGTAACTTCGACCCTCAGGTTGACCATCTGAAGCCGCATGGCAGCTTGTACAGGGGAGGGGCAGCAGCCCCCTCCCACCGGGACCCCGCTTTCCACCCAAAGACCTCCTGCACACGTGCTCTCTTGGTATAAATACAGTCACCCAGCATGCCTTGAGGCACTTTCCGCTGACAATAGCCAGGGCTGTATCTACACCCATGCTCACATTTGTCAGGTTTTGGCTCACTGGTCAATATGCCCCGACCTACTGGACACCAGTGGGAAAAGGCAGACAACATAAGCAGCATCTATAGAAAGAAAAGAACAGGCGCCACTGTAATTAGCCAAACAATTTATTGCACAAAATACATAGTGACTTACACATGGGTAAGCTGCAGTCCGTATCGCAGCGTCTCCAGCGCACGATCCGGAGGTGACGTCACAGGAAGCTGGTCAAAGACTTGGTTACACCGGAAGCCGCAAATGGAACGCAGGCTCCCGGAAATGACGCAACGTGTTTCGGAGCATGCGCACTCGGCTCCTTCCTCAAGCGTCGCTAGGGTGCTAGAGATGGATCTGGTATGGCTGGTTTTGATTAACAATTATTTCCTTTTTAAGGAACAACATTATTTACAACTACAGAGTGGTGTGGGGGGGGGGGGGGTTGTCTATGGGCTTACATATTGGGTTGCAAAATGAAGATCAAGGGTTATCATACATGTCCATCTAGTTTTGCTGTTTATTTATTAAAATGCCCTTGTGGATATTACAATTTTGGAGAAACAACTCAAAAAGGTAAAAACTGCTTTGGAGGAATTCGATTTGAAACTAACTGGTTCAGCCAGTCACCCAACATTTTTTGTTGAATGTTCTTACTCTATTTCTCTGTTGAGGTCCATAATGATTGATCATGCTCCAAAAAATAAAAGGGGTGGCAACAGGAAATTGTTTGAGAAAAAGGAGGTATACTGGATTGAGCATTTAGATACCCTGCAACCTCCTGGACCTAATTGTGATTTACATGTATTCCTTTAGTCCTGGTTCACACAAGTGCAGTTTTGAAATCGCGCTACTTGAGCGCGATTTCAAAGCTGTAGATCAGTGCAATTTGGACATCTGACTGCAAGAAATAATCTTACGTATCTCGATATATATATATATATATATATATATATATATATATATATATATATATATATATATATATATATATATATATATATATATATATATATATATATATATTACACACACACACAGTGCCTTGCAAAAGTATTCGGCCCCCTTGAACTTTGCAACCTTTTGCCACATTTCAGGCTTCAAACATAAAGATATAAAACTGTAATTTTTTGTGAAGAATCAACAAGTGGGACACAGTCATGAAGTGGAACGAAATGTATTGGATATTTCAAACTTTAACAAATAAAAACTGACAAATTGGGCGTGCAAAATTATTCAGCCCCTTTACTTTCAGTGCAGCAAACTCTCTCCAGAAGTTCATTGAGGATCTCTGAATGATCCAATGTTGACCTAAATGACTAATGATGATAAATAGAATCCAAAAGGTCGCAAAGTTCAAGGGGGCCGAATACTTTCGCAAGGCAATGTATATATATATATATATATATATATATATATATATATCTATCTATATCTATCGAGATACGCAAGATTATTTCTTGCAGTCGGATGTCCAAATTGCACTGATCTACAGCTTTGAAATCGCGCTCAAGTAGCGGGATTTCAAAACTGCACTGGTGTGAACCGGGGCTAAAGGAATACATGTAAATCCCAATTAAGTCCAGGAGGTTGCAGGGTATCTAAATGCTCAATCCAGTATACCTCCTTTTTCTCAAACAATTTCCTGTTGCCACCCCTTTATTTTTTGGAGCATGATCAATATTATATATATATATATATAGTGTTTGTTTTTGCTTTGTTTTTTTTAGAGTATAATTTACCAGCTTTCCAATTGAAGAGTAGAGTAGAGGACTGGTCCGTTTAAGACCCTCTGTTCACTCATGAGTTGTACATCTACTGTTACTATAATTGATTACTTTTTATCCAGTTCCTGTATCTTTATAAATATTACTAAGCTGGAAGGACAATTAGTCTGAAAGCTTACATAGTAGTGGAACACTGATGCAGTTAGAAATACTATTACTGTATTTTGCTTTGAATATACAAAGTGCTGCAACACTGGACTTAAAAAAACAAAATGATATATATTGTATGTTGTGTACACACACACACACACACCTGCAATATATACACTATATTACCAAAAGTATTGGGGATGCCTGCCTTTACACGCCCATGAACTTTAATGGCATCCCAGTCTTAGTCCATAGGGTTCAATATTGAGTTGGCCCACCCTTTACAGCTTCAACTCTTCTGGGAAGGCTGTCCACAAGATTTAGGAGTGGGTCTATGGGAATGTTTGACCATTCTTCCAGAAGCACATTTGTGAGGTTAGGCACTGATGTTGGAGAGAAGGCCTGGCTCGCAGTCTCCGCTCTAGTTCATACCAAAGGTGTTCTATCTGGTTGAGGTCAGGACTCTGTGCAGGCCAGTCAAGTTTCTCCACCCTAAAAACTCATTCATCCAGGTCTTTATAGACCTTGCTTTGTGCACTAGTCCAAATTATTTGGTTGGGGGGGGGGGGGGGGGATATGATGTGGGGTTGTTTTTCAAGTGATGGGCTTGGCCCCTTAGTTCCAATGAAGAGAACTCTTAGGGCTCTTTCACACTATCCACTCCGTCGGCGGACTCCGTTTATCTCAGCGGGGGATCGATCCGCTGATCCCCCGCGGCGCAGGAGAATGACAGATGTTCTCTGCACTATGTGCGGAGACACAGCTGTCAGAGCCCCATACATCTCTATGGGGGAATCGGATGGGAACGGACCGTCGGTCCGTTCTCATCCGATCCGCTGCACGGATGGAAAATAGGGTTTCCATCCGTCCAGATTTGACGGATCGGATGTCAGCGGACATGTCTCCGCTGACATCTGATGCCCCATAGGGATGCATGGGGGGACTGTTCAGATTCGCCAAAAAAACTGACAGGCGGATCTGAACAGTCCGCCTGTGTGAAAGGGGCCTAAAGGCGTCAGCAAACCAAGACATTTTGGACAATTTCATGCTCAAAACTTTGTGGGAACAGTTTGGGAATGGCCCCTTCCTGTTCCAACATGGTCCATAAAGCAAGGTCCATAAAGACATGGTTTAGCGAGTTTGGGGGGGGGGGTAAACTTGACTGACCTGCACAGAGTCCTGACCTCAACCCGATAGAGCACCTTTGGGATGAATTAGAGCAGAGACTGCGAGCCAGTCTCTGTTGTCCACAGCAGTGTCTGACCTCACAAATGCACTTCTGGAAGAACGGTCAAACATTCCCATAGACACTCTTAAAACTTGTGGACAGCCTTCCAAGAAGAGTTGAAGCTGTTGTAGCTGCAAAGGGTGGGCCAACTCAATATTGAACCCTACAAACTAAGACTGGGATGTGCATGTAAAGGTAGGCATCCCAATACTTTTAATATAGTGTATAGAAAGGCTCCTCCATGCTTGCCTTGCACTTGATATGCTCACTGCTCTATGGCATGTGAAATGGCATGAAATTACCACCACTAATTTTGGTGGCAAGACTGGGATGACATTAAAGTTCATGTGCGTGTAAAGGCAGGTGTCCCAATGATTTTGGTAATATAGTGTATATTATAGGATTATACTGTATTTATATTATACACCCAAATAACCCACCTAAAGCAGTTTTATAAGAAATTAAAATAGGTCAAATGCATACCTACTGTGATATTTCCTCGTTCTGTATGAAGTTTTGTATTGCCTACAAAAAAACAAATAATCAAAATAAGCATGAAAAAAGTATAAGATTAAAGATATAATTAAACATTCTGGCCCTTTACAGCTGAATGGCAGGTGATGGGGCTCTATTTTGACTTGGATGTGCAGCCTGGGCTATCATCCAAGGGGTGGCACCGAGACCCTAGGATTAATTTGAAGACTAACACAGATATCCACAGGTGCCACAAGGTCCTTACATTTTAGTTGTTACCTAGGCTAGGCCAGGTCAGATTTCCATTACACACTTCCCCAAAGAATTATTGTCTACTGTTGCACAGACATTTACAAAAAAGTATTTTGGACATCCATATTAATAGTTTCATTTAAAAACCTTGTACATCGGGCAACAAGAATCATCAATTTGGGGCACCTTCCATACACAGTCAACCAAACAGGACCAATTTATTGTATATAATAGGGTTGCACCGATACTTTATTTTTTTCGGCGCGTACGGGTACTTTTGGACAATTATTCGGCGATACCAAATACAAAATGAATGGGCTCAAATCGCACTGCAAAGAATCACATGTGGTTTAAACAGGAATGCAGTGTGATCCCGTCAGGATCTAGGTGCACACAGGAGCGGTGCGGTAAACCGCATGCAAACCAGAAATTATGGGCCTAAATCGTACCACAAAAGTATCGGTTTCAGGAATTGGAGCATTTTCACAAGTACTCATACTTGTAAAAATACTTGGTATCGGCACCAAGTATTGGTGAACCTTAGTATATAAAGGTCTAATTTTTAGCAGCTTTTCCCCCACATAGATCTTTAGTGTGCTGTATTACATCGGCTGACTATTCTCATGCATTTACCTCCTAGCAAACCCTTCTAAGTAATCCAACAGTGAATCTGTCTGCTATTACACCAGATGGCTTTGTGTACTGAAGGGCCAACATGTATAGTACATGGAGATGAAGAAGTTAAATAAGGAGCTGCTCTGAGGATTGGAAACAGACTCATCTAGTCTGTATATAGAGAAAGTGGCACACAATGGTTTCTGGCAAAGTATAGTTAAAAAAATAAATAAATAATTAAAAAGTCGTATACAGAAGCATTCACTAGGCATTCGGTCTCCTGTTTTCAAGGAAATGTAGTATCTATAAAAGGCTCTGAAGCCACATTTTAAAAATCAATGAAAGCCATTATATTAATTTCCAATATACTGGGTACATATTTTATCCAACTGTATGAAGTCTCTCTGCAGGTCCACATTAAGATTTCCAAAATGACACAGCCCACAGTCCTCTAAGAAGCATTCTCCCCCATCACAAGCAGATTTTCACATCCTTCACAATGACTATGGCTTTCATACTATGGTCCAAGCCATTCTACAAAACCTTGTTTATCTGCCAAAATAAAAAAAACTACCATTACTCCTAGATGATAATCAAGGAAAAATTTACCAGCATTCACAGAGATAAACCAACTAGGCTTGAGAGCATGTGGAACCTCTGGATTGCATATGTCTTAGCTCCCTAGACACTGGGCCACTTTGCGAGGGGAGGCCCGGGCTAAGGGGACCTACTCCACTCTGATATTCTACTTTTCTCTTTTTTCCCCTTTTCCCCCAATTCTTGCTTCTCTGTTTTTTGGTTCTGTCATACCATATTGATAAATGTTTTGGTAGGATGCTGAGGGCGGACCGTACAGCTTCCCCAATTGTACTACTTTCTCAGGATCGAGACCTCTCAGGTTGAGGTATCAGGATCCATTCTGGATGCTAATGTTATACTTCACCATGTTCTGGAAATGTGTGTGATCGACAACTTGCTGTAATGTCACTTGATAATTATTACCATTTGTTGATTTTTTTGGGCACCTTGTGATTGATACCTATGGGCTTATCGTCTTAGAGTCTATCGTCTTATCTTATCTTAGAGTCTATCGTCATGCTAACAAGTAGACCAAGATTGCTAGGGCCTGACACTTCTTGTAGTAGCTCTTCTGTACAGCCAATCGAGGTCTCTGATCACTTTGATAAATGCATCCTTGTTTTGACGATTACCTGATAATGTTCAAGTATAAGTTTTTGCATTGTGCTTAAAATTGTAAAAAATTGTAAAACAAAAAACCTGCCATTACAAAAGAGCTATGTTTTATTCATTTACACTTTTGAAAACATCCACCTACTGGGTACAAACTACAGAAAACTATGTATCCTTTTAACTGTGCCCAATAAAACTAAGTGGTAAATTATGGCCAAATATTTATAGAATGTTAAAGTAGGTTTGTGAGGAAATTCAATTAGTCATCCTTTCCAAACAGTGTCCTCTGTATGGGAGTATTACTACAGTGAAAGGTAATAAAATGGTTTGATGAGCATTTACACAGCTTGACAAAGCAGCAGCAACTGCATCTTTCACAAGACAGTTACATGGCAAATGAAGAGCGTGGAATTAAAAAGGTTTGGAATGAGAAGTCCATCTTTAGCGGAGGAGGAAATTGCTGAGGGGATACTGTAGGAAAGATTGAAGAAGTTTGGATGTTTAGGGCTGCAACAGGATATACTGCTTGGCTGACATTTAATTACACTTCTGTTTAACAAAGTCACTGGGTTGAGGGCTAGAAACGTTAAGGCTCAGCTACAATACAAGTATTGTGTGAATAATATATATATTTATTAATTTATATTGTAGCAGGGTGACCCTGTAAAATGGGTGGTTTATGCCAGGTACACTAATGCCTCAGGTGTGTGCTTGCTTCATATTGGAGCCAGAATTAGAGCTCAGGGCCCCACCCTCTCAAGGTCAGTGTATGAAGGGAGCCGTAAGATGCTGGTGCACCATGCTGCTGTCCAGATTGGGATAGACCAAGGCCGAAGTCTGAGTCCAGGAGGGACAAGCGCTGTTAGGGAGCTGCGAGGAAAGATGTGGAGCTAAGAAACAGCACCTGCACATAAACACTGGGATGTGTTTGATGGTCAGGAAAACACTGCAGAGGCACTCAGAGCAGTAAAGCTGCCACAAGAGCACCAGGAGGCTGAATATTACCTCTTTGCAGTGATGATGAAACAACCCCCCCCCCCCCCCATGTGGGAAGACCTATCTGTATGCACTTTGGTTTTTAAATAAAAGTAAGACGCAATGCCCTAAAATACAGTTATGGACTGGCGCAACCCATTCTAACCGCACCTACCTCTTTAATCACATTGATCCCACTATTTAAACACACACACACACATACATACACATATATATATATATATATATATATATATATATATATATATATATATATATATATATATATATATATATATATATATATATATATATATATATATATATATATATATATATATATATATATTACACACACATGTATATATACACACACATATACATACACACACAAACATACATAATACTCACCTTACCTGCACTGAAGGCATCTCCTTGCTGTGGACTTTATGGACTTATGTTTTTGCATATTGTCATCACATTTAAAGCGCTGCACTATTGTTAGTAATCTTATGTATGAACAGTATACTGAGCTATATATGTACTGCACTGTGTATACATGTCAGTATACATACAGCTCAGTACACTGTCCATACATATAAGTGCCTGAGAACTTGTGAATGTGAGAGGAACAATGTCTCGTGGGACTGCTGTCCTGGGCAGATGAAGGAAGTAAATTAAAGTAATTCTAAAGCCTCCTCTGTAAGCTGATCCTAATCTCAAACCAGCGCTGTGCCTGGGAGCAGCAGCAGCACTGCTTTCTCTCTCCCTCCTCACAGGACTCAGACGCTGTCAAGCATAGCCAGTAAGGAGGGAGCAGGGGGCAGGGCCGAATACACAGTGCAAATAAGGATCTAGCCCGCATGGCTGCCCCCACTAATAGCGAGTTGCTATGGGGGTGCACTGAAGGCAGGAGAAGCCAAGAGTGCTGGCAGCGGACCTCAGAAAAGGATCAGGGCTGCTCTGTGCAAAACCATTACACAGAGCAGGTAAGTATAATAGGTTTGTTATTTAAAAAACACCTACAATATTTACAATCACTTAAAGGTTTGTATGTAGGGAACATTAGCCTCTGAACTAAGAGTATCTAGACTGAAGGTTAATGAAAGCTTTGCAATTAACAGTTCAGCAGTATGATGCGTTATATTTAAAAATGCTACTGCTTAAATATAAAAAAGATTCATCTCACTCTCCACCACCCCCATGTAGCTTCATGTATGACTACCAGTCAAAAAAATACCCTGTATATCCTACTTCGGAGTATATTGTATATTTATATTACAGTCCTGTCTGAAAATCTGCAAAACCACAGATTTTTTTTCTTTCCTTATAGCTGGTTATTTATATTTACCACTGCATATAGATATTAAAGATTTTTTTTTTTTTAACTTTACATATTGGATACACTTTTTTTGGAGGTTTTTTTATCAGGATTATTCGAAACATTAAATTGGTCAAATAATGGAATATGAAAAAAATTTGTTAGATTCTGCATCTATTTTTCGATCCTGGTCTCAGCTGTTTGATCTCTTTTTAGATCATACATTTTTAGATCCTGGTTTTACTGTTCAATCTTTTTTTAGATTCTGGATCTCTTTTTCCATCATAGATCTTTTTTTCGATCTTGACCTCAACTAGGCCTGAACAACTAATCGACATAAATCAATAATAAAAAAAAAAGCGGTCAACTTTTTTTATTATTGATTAGTTGGTCAGCCAATTAGTTGACCATCATACAAAACACATTATTTACTGCATGAAGTGAGTACTGAGCTGTATGTGTGCTGTACTGTGCTGTAAAGACTGGGGTGATTAGACTCAAGTGGTGCAAGAAGTTGCGCCAGTCCAGAACTGCACTTTTAAGGGCATGGCAGCCCACTTTTATTTAAAGGAACTAAAACAATTCACGGGATTTTCACAATTTCCCACGCAGGGGTTCCACCATTACTGTAACTTGAACAATGCTTCAGCCTCCTGGCGTACTTACTTGCCACATGGCTGCGTCAGGCCTCACGCCTAGGCTTTAGATGTGCTCCTAAGACCAACACAGAGGTTTCCTCCCAGTCAAGCTCTCTCAAAGCTTACTCACAACCAGCTCGTTGCTTCTCTGTCGCTGACTACGTCTGCCTCCTACTGACATGCCCCCTGCAGCCTCTGCCTCCTAGAGAGGATGGGAGCCCTCCTGACTCCCATGCATAGACCTCCTGTCTGTTGGGTGGAGTTCTGAGCTCCAACCCTGTGTCTATTATGAACCCAACCACCACCTGTAAAATATGCATGCCTGCCTCTCCAAAAATCAGGGGAAAAAATGGCTAAAGTAAACAGTGACACAGGCTCGCCTGTCCACAACACTAACATGTAGGAATGATGTACCAAGCTGTATGTGTGCTGCACTAAGTACACACAGTGCAACACACATAATGCTCAGTACACCGTCCATACATTTCGTGTAGTGCCTGAGAACGTGTGAATATGTGAGGAGCAATATCTCATGGAATATGTAGTACTGGGCAGGAGAGGGAAGTGATTTCAAAGGGATTCTAAAAGGCAGAAGGCTTTTTTTTTTACCCTAATGCATTCTATGCATCAGAGTAAGAAAACATCTGTGACCAGCAGATAAGGTTTGAGCCTGCATGGGTGCCCCCAAAGCAAGCGGCTTGCTATAGGGGAACTCTGAAGGGGAGGACGAGGGCTGCTAAGGAGCAGGTTAAGTATGATAAATTTGCGATTTTAAAAAAATTCCAACATTTACAATCTTACAATACTTTAACCACTTGAAGATGAGGCTTTTTCTAGGACTTTGTTTACAAATTTAAACCAGTAATTTTTGCTAGAAAACTACTTCTAACCCCCCAAACATTAAACATTTTTTTTTTTTTTTTTTTTAGCAGAGACAGTAGGGAATACAATTGCTATCATTG
This sequence comes from Pelophylax lessonae, assembly GCF_965119305.1. NCBI lineage: Eukaryota > Metazoa > Chordata > Amphibia > Anura > Ranidae > Pelophylax > Pelophylax lessonae. The sequence goes on along the minus strand of NC_138771.1, from coordinate 190,329,320 downwards.
TGATTTAGGTCACGTGTTATTTTCACAGCTTTTTTTTTAAACGCAATTCATTTTGGAAAAAATACACTTTAAAAAGTAACCCCTGCTTTTGCTGAGAAAAAAAACATTCCCCTCTGGGTGATCTATGTACATTGCAAGGATTTTAAACAAACATTGTTGCAGATTCCTACCTTTTGTAAGAGCCGGTTCACATACAGGCGACCCGACTTGCCGGGGCGACCTGTAAAGTCGCGGTGCACAGCGCGCACCGCGACCTCGGAAAGACATGCACGGACTTCATATCATTAAAGTCAATGCAGGTCGCTCCAGGTCGCCCCAAAGTGGTACAGGACCCTTTTTCTAAGTCGGAGCGACTTGTGTCGCTCCTATTAGAACGGGTCCTGTGCTAATCTATGGCAGGCGACCCACGGCGACTTGTCAGGTGACCAGGTCGCCTGACAAGTCGCCCCAGTGTGAACCGGCTCTTATTCTGGAGAAATCCCTGTGTGTTTTTCTGTGTTCATGTGAGAAAATGAATCTAAATAATAGTGGCTTCATAATTATCAATAAGCTGTGTACCTGCAGGACACTAATGAGGAAAGCTGCAGGGTTTATATCCCTTTGGACATGTTCCTATTGGGAGTACCTCACCAAAAATTTTTGTTCCAGGAGAAGCCTGAAATTGACTTGCATCTTAGTGCAGACTTTTAGGAAAATCTGTGCGCCAATCACACAAGCAGGAAATTAGGTTTCTGGGGGAAATTCTGTGTACAGAACAGCTCCAGGTAGCCATATTGCATTTTCTGTAAATTACAGAGCTGCAGATTAAAAAGGAAAGGTAATTTTTAATAACATTCAATTACAATATGACTTGTGTTGCAACTGTATACGCTATATTACTTTTTCTTTAATTGCTATTCCCCCCCACAAAATTGTAGTTACCTTTTAATGAATTAAAAAATTATATAATATATAGCCCCTATTTGTTTGTAAATTGTGAAAGAGGAGGTTTCCCAGAGTAAATCGATACCAACATGTCACACTTTAAAATTGCACACGCTTGTGGAATGGTGACAAACTACGATACTTAACCACTTCCATACCGAGTCATGTAAAATGACGTCGGCAAAGTGGTTGTCTAGATCCGGGCCGCCGTCATATGACGTCGGCCCGTTCTAGCTGCTACTGCGCGCCCCCGGCGGCGCGCAGCAGCGCGATCAGGGATGAGGCTCGTCCCTCGGACATAGCCCATCACTGATCAAGGTAAACAGCCAATAGAAATTGGCTGTTTACCACGTGATCGGCTGTGTCAATCACAGCCGATCACATGAGCGGCTCCAGCACGAGCCGCTCCTTCTCTCTGCAATGCGCGCCCCCGGGGGCGCGCAGAGCAGCGATCGGGGACGAGGCTCGTCCCTCGGACAGAGTCGATCCCCGATCTAGGTAAAGAGCCAATGAAATTGGCTCTTTACCACGTGACCGGCTGTGTCCAATCACAGCCGGTCACAAATGTCAACAGAGAACACGGTAACTAGCTGTCACCGTGTTCTCCTCCTCACACACTGATCCTGTGTGAGGAGGAGATTGTGGTAACAGCTAGTTACCAACTACAGTGCACCCTAAACACACTGATTGCCCCCCCCCCCCAATAAAGAGCACCTGTCACCAGCCCATCAAAGTACCCGAGTACCTGTCATCAGGTACTCAGATGACAGGTACTCGGGTACTCTGATGGGCTGGTGACAGGTATTCGGGTACTCTGATGACGGATACTCTGATGACAGGTACTCGGGTACTCTGATGACAGGTACTCGGGTACTCTGATGACGGGTACTCGGGTACTCTGATGACGGGTAATCGGGTACTCTGATGACGGGTACTCGGGTACTCTGATGACGGGTACTCGGGTACTCTGATGACGGGTACTCGGGTACTCTGATGACGGGTACTCGGGTACTCTGATGATGGGTACTCGGGTACTCTGATGATGGGTACTCGGGTACTCTGATGACGGGTACTCGGGTACTCTGATGACAGGTACTCGGGTACTCTGATGACAGGTACTCGGGTACTCTGATGACAGGTACTCGGGTACTCTGATGACAGGTACTCGGGTACTCTGATGACGGGTACTCGGGTACTCTGATGACAGGTACTCGGGTACTTTGAGTACCTGTCAACGGAGTACCCGTCATCAGAGTACCTGAGTACCTGTCACCTACCCATCAGAGTACCCGAGTACCTTCCACCTGCTCATCAGAGTACCTGACGCCTGAAGTACCCAAGTACTTGCCGCCTGCTCATCAGTACCCATCACTACTCATCAGTACTCATCAGTACCTATCACGTATCAGTACTGATCATCAGTACCCATCAGTACAGTATCACCTATCACCTATCAGTCAGTGAGTACTACTCATCAGTACCTATCACCTGCCTGTCACCTGCCCATCAGAGTACCCGAGTACCTGTCACCTGCCTATCGGAGTACCCGAGTACCTGCCACCTGCCTATCGGAGTACCCGAGTACCTGCCACCTGCTCATCAGTACCAGAGTACCTGTCACCTGCCCAACAAAGTACCCGAGTACCTGTCACCCTTCATACAGCCACCATGTCCAAGTCCAAAAAGGTTTATATACGTCGTCCGTTTAAACCTAAATACCGGTGTTATGGCAGCAGATAGCTGCCATAACCCTGGTATTTTTTTAAACGGTGGACGGTTGGCTTTCCGATAAGGGTGGTCCCAGCGGCGGATTCGCCGTGGGATCACCCTTCCGGGATGGCGGAAGAGGCGCCTCCCCCCTCCCGACGCGTTCCGGTCCTTTTCCCCGCTTACCGGACCCGCCGGCAGCGGGGAAAACGATCCGGTCCCGAATCCTCACAGACAGGATGTCGAGTGAGGGCAAGCTTGCCCTCACTTGACTCTATGGTCTTGGAGGACCGGAGCTACGGAAAATGTTGTTGCCTAGCAACCGGTTTAAAGGTCCTTTTTTTTTTTTTTTTTCATTTTATATTATAATTATTTTTTTTTTTTTTTCTATCTTTTAGTGTACTTGTGAGATCTGAGGACTTTTTGACCCCACATCTCACAAAAAAGAGGTCCTGTCGTGCCTATTTCTATTACGAGGAATATTTACATTTCTTTTAATAGAAATAAAAATGATCAATTTTTTTTTTTTTTTAAATGGTGTAAAAATAAAATAAATAAAATAAATAGTTAAAAAAAAAAAAAAAAATTAAAGCGCCCTGTCCCCGTTAGCTCGCGCGCAGAAGCGAATGCATACGAAACCCCGCCCACATATGTAAACGGTGTTCAAACCACACATGTGAGGTATCGCCGCGATCGTTAGAGCAAGGGGAATAATTTGAGCCCTAGACCTCCTCTGTAACTCAAAGATGGCAACCTGTAGAAATTTTTAAATTGTCGCCTATGGGGATTTTTAAGTACCAAAGTTTGTCACCATTCCGTGAGCGTGCGCAATTTTGAAACATGACATGTTGGGTATCTATTTACTCGGCGTAACATTATCTTTCACATTATGGAAAAAAATTGGGCTAACTTTACTGGTTTCTTATTTTTTAATTAAAAAAAGTGAATTTTTTCCAATAAAATTGCGTTTGGAAGACCGCTACGCAAATACGGTGTGATAAAAAATATTGCAATAATCTCCATTTTATTCTCTAGGGTCTCTGCTAAAAAAAAATATATAATGTTTGGGGGTTCTAAGCAGTTTTCTAGCAAAACAACTGATTTTAGCTTGTAAACACCAAATGTCAAAAATAGGCCTAGGCAAGTGGCTAGGATGCATGATGATGCTCCTTGGATGTTAGGCCCCTCTATATGGCTAGGCTGTGAAAAAGTCTCACACATGTGGTATTGCCATACTCAGGAGGAGTGGCAGAATGTATTTTGGGGTGTCATTTTTGCTGTGTACATGCTATGTGTTAGGAATATCCTATAAATTGACAACTTTGTGTAAAAAAAAAAAAAGTTTTCATTTTTTTCCCACATTTTCCAAAAACCTGTGGAAAAAAATGATATGTTCAAACGACCCATAATGCCTCATAGAATATACGTTGGAGTGTTTGCTTTCCAAAATGGGGTCATTTTGTGGACTTTTCCATTGTATTGGTGCTCTAGGGCCTTGAAAGGTGTGATAGGTAGTAAGAAAGTTTTATGTGTATTTATGCTCCTAGAACGCCTGAATGTGCTTCTTGGACGTGGAGTCTCTTTTTGTGGCCAGGCTGTGTAAAAGTCTCACGCATGTGGTATCGCCATACTCGGAAGGAGTAGCAGAATGTATTTTTGGGTGTAATTTTTGCTGTGTACATGCTATGTGTTAGAAATTATATATATATATATATATATATATAGCTTATAAATTGACAACTTTGTGGGAAAAAAAAAGAAAAAAAAATGTTTTCTTCATTTTCCCAAGAATTGTGGGAAAAAATTACAACTTCAAAAAACTCACCATGCCTCTTACTAAATACCTTGGACTGTCTACTTTACAAAAAGGGGTCATTTGGTCGGTATTTGTACTGTCCTGACATTTCAGGGCCTCAAGAAAGGAGATAGGCAGTCAGTACATCTGGTGTGATCAATTTTCAGTAATTGGTACCATAGCTTCTAGACTCAATAACTTTCACACAGACTAAATAATATACACTAATTTGGGTTAATTTTACCAGAGACATGTAGCAGTATACATTTTGGCCCAAATGTATGAAGAAAAATTTATTTTTTGCAAAATTTCATAATTGAAACTAAAAAAAAGTGTTTTTTTTTTCAAAGTTTTTGCTCTTTTTTTGCATATATCACGAAAAAAAAAAAACCCCAGTTGTGATCAAATACCACCAAAAGAAAGCTCTATTTGTGTGAAAAAAATGATAAAAATTGTGTTTGGTTACAGTGTAGCATGACTGAGCAATTGTCATTCAAAGTGTGAGAGTGCTGAAAGCTGAAAATTGGTCTGGGCAGGAAGGGTGTCTAACTGCTCTGTATGGAAGCGGTTAAACATCTCCATAGGTGACGCTTTAAAAATGTTTACAGGTTACCGGATTAGAGTTACAGAGGAGGTCAAGCGCTAGAGATATTGCACTTGCTGTAACCTTTGAGGCGATACTTCACAATGTGTAGTGCGAATACGGTTTACATATGTGTGCACGACTTTTGTATTTGCCTATGAGCACTGAAAGATGGGGGCGCTTTAATTTTTTTTATTTTTCACATTTTACTTTTTTTTTTACACTGTCCCTTTATTTTTTCTTTGATCACTTTTATTCCTATAACAAGGAATGTAAAGATCCCTTGTAATAGAAAGAAGGATGACAGTTCCTCTTTATGGAGAGATCTGGGGTCAAAAAGAACCCAAATCTATCCTTTACCGTTAAAGCAAAAGATAAAAGGAAAAAAAAATTAGGTTTACTTCCACCCTGGATCGGAAGGGATGTCATGACTTTGCCCTGGTCTTCCAAGGCCATTAAGGCAATCAAAGATAATCTAGTCTTTGATCGCCTCTGGGACCAGCCGGCCACACCATCAGATCAATCCTCAGGCTCGCCGGTGTCACCTCCTGCCATGAGAAAGCAAGCCGCTGGCTAGAAAAAAAAAAAAAAAGAAGAAGAAGAATACAGGGTTATGGCGGATTCAGCCATGACCCTGGTAAACCACTTCAAAGCCGCAATGTATATAAATGTATTGCAGTCTCAAAGTGGTTAAGCGCTTTATTGCCACCCCTTCCCATGTCTGACTCCCAGTCAAATTACCCTGTATATCCCATTTATATTACCGATTTGTATTACAGTCCGGTAATCACATGATCCTCACACCAACCCCCCCCCCATTCTCCCTCGAGAACACAATAGCTCCATGACAGGGATTCCCTTATCAACACTGACTGTGTTGATGGGGTAATCTAGCCATTTTTGACCTGTGGTTTCAGGAAAGAAAATCAAACCATCTATGGCCGGCTTAAGTTTGTAGGATTGCCTCATTTTTTCCAGTCTTCCTGACAGAGTTTACCGCTACCAAGATGGTTATGTCCTTAATCAGCTAGTTAACCACATTTTCTGCTTTTTTTTTTAACCATGCAATATGTTTTGGGAAATTGAAGGCCAAATTTGAGAACAAGAAATGTCAACTTGTATGCATTTCAACCATTAAAGTGATTGTAAAGTCCCCCTTTTTTTTTTTTTTTTGTCCATTAAAAATAACCATGGTATACTTACCTGCTCTGTACAGTGGTTTTGCACAGAGCAGCCCAGGTTCTTTTCTCAGGTCACTCTTCAGCGCTCCTGTCCCCTACTTCCTGTTGAGGGCCCCCACAGCAAGCAGCTTGCTATGGGGACACCCGAGTCAAGCCGCAGCTCCCTGTGTCCATTCAGATACGGAGCTGTTGCCCAGCCCTGTCCCCTCTCTCCTCATTGGCTCACTGAATTTGACTGACAGCAGTGGGAGCCAATGGCGCCACACTTCCATCTCAACCAATGAGGAGCGAGATTCTCGGGCAGCCTAGACTGTCCTGCACATTTGGGCTCAGGTAAGTATTAGGGAGGCTGCTGCACACAGAAGGTTTTTTATCTTATTGCATAGAATGCATTAGGATATAAAAAAAAAAAAAAAAATATCTGACTTTACAAACCACTTTAAATCAAATGTAGGTATCAAAAAACAAAAACGAAAAAACTGCACAACTGTATGTTTAAGCATTTCACCCCTAGGAGGCAACTGGTGCCAAGAAGAAAAAAAAAAAACACATGAAGCAGGCTGCTAAATACTATGAAGAAAAACTCCTAAAAATAATCTAAGGAGAGAGGAGGACCTCCGATCTGCGTTGTGTCCTTTTTCAGGGTAAGACACCTCTTTTCCCCCTTTTGTCACATAGATGAAAACATTGGGACAAACTGCTTTATATGAGGTGTGACAAAAGATTTCAGATATTGAACTGCTAAATCTAAGAGTGATCTAGATGCTTTCAACTATATTTGGTCTTTCATTATACCTGCAGGGTGAGCCCCCCACACAATCCCATCCTAAGGTCATTATCTGCTATGGCTACACAGCTGCTGACTGCACACAGCTGGATAACCAGAGAACACAATCTGTCCAGAATGTTTTCTCGCTTCCCCAAGGAGGTTTTCTATTATGAAATTTAATGGCATGTATTCCTTTTAGTCTAATGTAGAAAAAGGAAAGCTATGGAATAAACTATGCTCACTGCTGCAGGATTATTAAGGGTTGTTTGTGGGTGGAAGGAAATGGCTTACAAACAAAGGAAAAAAATATCTGAAAACAATGGGAAGACAGGCAACAAAACAGCAGCAATATAAATAAAAAATAGATCCCTTGATACTTACAAATGAATATTAAAAATGTAACATTTTTGTAGCTATTAAAAACTGGATTTTTAACTTACAATAAAATCCTTTTCTCTGAAGTTCATTGACAGACGCAGCTTCATATCTTCTTGACCATTGGAGTTATGCTGCCATAACCCCTATGGTCAAGAAGATATGAAGCTGCATCTGTCAATGAACAATAGAGAAATGCAGTATTGCCCGATTATGATGCATGCACATACCATAAAGAGTTAAAATGCTTTTTTGTAAAGCTTTGTAAAAAGGTTGCAGAACATTTAGAAGTAGAACTATAGTCTACCTTTAAATAAGAGGTGCTGCAGCACTTCGTTATTAATGCGTCTACAGTTTCTTGAAGGGCTCCTAAAATGTCCCACACAAATATCTGTTGATCATGTAGGCTGTGCCTGCTTACACTAAAGTGGGATGAGAAGATCACCCGGATCATCACTGCTGATTCATAAGACTATATAGCATGTCCTGCCCACTGGTTTCTGGATAAACCCTCCCATTGTAAGCTGCAGTGTCCAAGATGGAAATCATGAGAAAAACTGCAAGCTCTCAATCCCACTGGGATCCCTGCAATGATTGGGAGATGGCTCCTGATCCAGTGATCAGCAACAGGTCAGCTCTGACACTGATCACATGCAAGCTTGAGGTTTCATTGATAAAAATAAAAGCCCCTATATTAAAATAAAGCTCAGCTCCAACTGTTACTTCTAGGTTTTTACGGAGTGGGATCTCGACTTGTGGTTTTGGTCACATAGACCGTGTTTACTTACCTGACCATTGGTCCTGTACTAAAACTCTGGGGTTTATTTACTAAAACGGAGGAGCACAAAATCTGGTGCAGCTCTATAAGGTAGCCAATCACCTTCTAACTTCAGCTTGTTCAATTCAACATTGAGAAAAAAAAACTGTTTTCTATGCACAGCTGCACCAGATTTTGCACTCTTCCATTTCAAGTAAATCAACCCCTGTAAATCACAGCTGGCTAGTGCAATAATCCGTGGCCTGTGCACATTCATCTGACTCAATAGTTTTGGAGCAAACATGTGAAGCCTTCTGTCATAAGCACTGGACGTTGGCACATTAAAGAGAACAAAATATACGGTGTCCTTGACAAAAGGATGTCAAGACCGCACGTTTGAAGGAAAACTGCCAACAGTTCCATTTCCACCCCACTTAGACTTATGGCTCGACTGTCCCAATGCTGTTCAAAAAACAAAACAAAAAACATTGATGTGAAAAGATGGGAGAATAGGAGAGAAGAAAGTAGTTACTATCACTTCTGGAGTTTGTTTGAATATAATCTATGGGATGGGATGTATGTAGGGCATTTTCACGAACCACCAATATAACAGGCAGGTGCATTGAAAAAAAAATTGAATATCATCATAAAATATATTTCAGTAATTCAATTCAAAAAGTGAAACTCAAAGATTTATTGCACACAGAATGGTAGATTTCAAGCATTTCTCTCTTTTCATTTTGAGGATTATGGCTTACAGCTAGTGAAAACCAGAATTCAGTATCTTAGAAAATTTGAATATTGTGAAAAAGCGTAATATTGTAGACACATGGTGTCACACTCTAATCAGCCAATTAACACAAAAAAACCTGTAAAAGGTTTCCTGAGCCTTTAAATGGTCTCTCAGGAGCAGAAAGGGAATCCGGGGGTGGATATCAGGCACAAAATTGACGCTGCGAGGGTAGCCCTTAATTTTAGCTTGACCACCAGAGCGGAAAAGTCCATTCGCTGGTCGAGAAATCGCTATTATACGCTAGGAGACAAACCACATACGCTTTTGGCTCGTAAGCTGGCCCCGAGACTCTACTCCCCGGCACTCCCAAAATTGAGACTCCGGTCTGGTCTCCGGTCGCAGGACCCCCAACTGGTAGTCAACGAATTCTACCATTTTTATACTAAACTCTATTCTCAACCGCAACCGCTTAGACAGCCCGCGGTAACAGCCTTTTTTCAGGACATCTCCCTCCCCAGACTTTCCTCCCCCCATTCGGAGATCATGGATAGAGAGTTCTCTGCCACTGAAATACTGGCAGCCATTAAATCCATCAACCCTAATAAAGCGCCGGGCCCGGACGGTTTCTCTGGCCATTACTATAAAAAATTTCATGAGATTCTGACCCCCCATCTCTGCTCCTACTTTAATTCCATTAGAACAGGAACCCCTATCCCGACGTATGAAAACAACGCGTATATCCATGTGCTGCCGAAACCGGGCAAAGATCATGGGGACTGTCTTAATTACAGGCCAATATCGCTCATCAATGTCGATCTCAAAATCATGGCGAAGGTGCTGGCAACTAGGCTCAACACCTTCTTAGCGGAATACATACATCCGGACCAGGCCGGCTTTGTGCAGGGCCGGCAGGCGCCCGACCAGACCCGCCGTGCAATAGACGTGATCTAAGCTCTCCAATCTAATTGGGATAGTATGGGTCCCAGGAAGGGTATGCTGTTATCCCTTGACCTACACAAGGCCTTTGACTCCCTGTCCTGGGAATATCTTCTGCTGACATTGGAGTGCTTTGGCTTTGGACAACGCTTTCTATCCCTCGTCCGTACACTATACAGCGATCCGGTTGCGAAATTGTCTATCAAGGGTTACGGATCCCCTTTTCTGAACATTAGGAGGGGTACCAGACAGGGGTGTCCCCTATCCCCGCTCTTATTTATTTTAGCCCTGGAACCATTAGCCATCAAATTGCGCTCTAACCCAGACATCAAGGGCATACAATGTGGGGGGGTGGAGCATAAGTGCGCCCTGTTTGCGGACGACATCCTGATGTATCTCTCGGCCCCACTGATTTCTATTCCCAATTTGCTTAAGGACATGGAAGTATTTGCGTCCATCTCTGGTCTTCAAATTAACCCCTCTAAGTCTCGGGCCCTGAACCTAACACTGGACATCAACACCCTGTCTGCCCTCAGAGACAATTTTCCGTTCGCATGGCAGGAAAGGTCACTGCCATATCTTGGGATCCATCTCACGGCTTCGATAACTACACTTTATATATGTAACTACCCGCCTCTATACAAAAAACTACGGGAAGATCTTGCTGCTTGGTCTGTTAGCCCCCCGTCGTGGTTCGGTAGGTTGAATTCGGTAAAAATGAACATATTGCCTAGATTATTGTACCTGTTTCGCACACTACCCATAATGCTTAATATGACTGATCTTAAAGATTTTCAGGGGACGGTTATTAGGTTTATTTGGGGGGACAAGAGGCCCAGAGTCAACAGAAGGACTCTTTTTACCCCTAAACTCAGGGGGGGATTGGGGGTCCCGGAGTTGGGAAAATATTACTACGCAGTCCAACTGGCCCATCTGGTACGCTTCCACTCCCGGGACCCTCTCCCGATCTGGATGCACATGGAGGAGACCCACCTGGGGGTTCTGGTCCACCACGCGTTGTGGTTAAGGGCCAGGGACAGGCCGGGAGTGCTCTGTCCTGCCCTCTCCCTTTCCCTGGGGGTTTGGGATAGGCTGTCGGGCAGACACTCCTTTAAGTCCCTCCATGCTCCGCTAGCACCCCTGCTGGGCAACCCTTTGTTCCCGCCGGGCCTAACCCCTGTGGCATTTGAATGGTGGACGAATAAGGGGCTTCTCAGGTTGGCAGATTTATGCGACCACCGGGGACTACTTACCAAGTCCCAATTGCAGGAGAAGTATTCCCTCCCTGAGGGGGAGTACTTTCGCTACGCCCAGATCTCCCATTTCGTGGCCTCCCTCAAGCGTAAGAGCGACATCTCTACCTCCACACCTATGGAGTACCTTTGCCGCACACTTGACAAACAAAAAAACTATATATCAACAATTTATAATATACTCCATGGAGACGATGGTAAATTAACGTATATGCTACGCTGGGAGGAGGATCTGGGAGAATCTCTGGACCGGGCGGAATGGAACACTTTAGCGCAGTTTAATTCTAGATCCATACTCAACACTTCCCTGATAGAAGCAAACTTCAAGGTATTTTTGCGTTGGTACATGGTTCCGGTCAGGCTGGCGGCGGCGGTGAGCACCGCATCCCCCAACTGTTTTCGGGGATGCGGACAGGCGGGCACGGTGCTCCACACGTGGTGGACTTGTCCAAAAGTCCGACGGTTTTGGATCCGGGTATATAATTTTGTTTACTCCTTGACCCAAGTCAACTTGATAAAGGATCCCCAAAATGCCCTTTTGGGTAAACCGGTGGAGGGGGCTACTAAACCCGCCAAGCGCCTTATCGCCTTCGTGTTCACGGCCGCCAAAATAGCAATAGCCCGTTCATGGCGAACCCCAGTAGTGCCTTTCGAGCTTTTAAAAGCCAAACTGACCTGGATCATGATAAACGAACGGATGGTGGCGTTGTTGAATGACAGGATGCGTATGTTTGACAAAACATGGGACCCCTGGATAAGGTACCTGGCGAGCCCCTCATAGGGGCGGTTGGGAGCATGGGTAGCCTTGGACGAGATGTTGGGGAAATCTCCCCCTTAGGGAGTGAGCGGGATCTGGGTGTCGACCCTCTATTTTTCCACTGACCGCTGATGTTTCTTTCCTCTTTCCTATCTTCCCACTCCTGCCACCCTCCTCTGCTGTTGTCTCCTTTCTTCCCTGTCTTGCCCTTTTCCCCCTATTCCTTCTTTTCTTATTTTTTCTCTGGTACTATCTGACAGTGCACGGATGACAGGCTACGCCCCCCACTGGTAGAGGGCCTGGTATGGGGGTTGGGGGCCGTCCTCTCCCAAGGGCGCAGTATGTTCCCGCAGGGGCGCCGGGGGGGGGGGGGGGGTCGGGCCCAGACCTCCAGCATGCAATGGAGGGGGCACTGTCTCTACGACTCTATGTTTTTTGCTCCATTAGCTGGATGCCCAACCTGAGCTTACCGTTCCTGTTACTGATTTATTGGTTTCTCATTTTTGATATTGTAATTTTCTGAATTGGCACCATTGTATTTCGTGTATTATGTGATATTTAATGCCCTCAAAGACAATGATTGAGCCATGTTGGCTCCTTGTGCGCTGTTATATCTTTTTCTTACAAAAAATCTAATAAAAAACATTGAAACATAAATGGTCTCTCAGTCTGGTTTAGTAGGGTACACAATCATGGGGAAGACTGCTAAACAGAAGACTGTTATTGACACCCTAAATCCCAAAAGGTCATTGCTAAAGAAGCCGGCTGTTCACAGAGTACTTTGTCCAAGCATATTAATGGAAAGTTGTGTGGAAGACAAGTGTGGTAGAAAAAGGTGCACATGCAACAGGGATTACCGCAGCCTTAAAGCGGAGTTCCACCCAAAAGTGGAACTTCCGCTTTAGGTGTTCCTACCCCCCTGACATGCCACATTTGGCATGTCATTTTTTGGGGGGGGGGGGGGAGCGGGTACCTAGTTTTGACAGGTACCCGCTCCCACTTCCGCTCGGAGCGCCGCGGCGCCCTGAGCGGAAGTTCTCCTCTCCCCCTCCCTCCCTGCAATCTTCTGGGACACGTCAGAGGTCCCAGAAGATTGCCGGCCAATCACGGCACGCAGCGCGACTCGCGCATGCGCAGTGGGTACCCGGCTGTGAAGCCGCAAACTGTAACAGCCGGGTGCCCACAGCAGTGATGTCGGCGCCGAGGGAGAGGACCGAGGCTTCGGGCGGCCGCATCGCTGGACCGTTGGACAGGTGAGTCAAATGGCTGGAACTCCGCTTTAAGAGGATTGTGAAGCAAAGGCCATTCAAGAATTCACAAGGAGTGGACTACAGCTGGTGTCAGTGCTTCAAGAGCCACCACACACAGGCGACCATGTCCAGGACATGGGCTACAACTGTCACATTCCTTGTGTCAAGCCACTCCTGAACCAGAGACGTTGTCAGAAGTGTCTTACCTGGGCTAAGGAGAAAAAGCACTGAACTGTTGCTCAGTGGTCCAAAGTCCTCTTTTCAGACGAGTCAATTTTGAATTTAATTTGGAAATTAAAGGTCCCAGAGTCTGGAGGAAAAAACGTTGAAAGGCACAAAATCCATGCTGCATGAGGTCCAGTGTGAAGCTTCCACAGTCCATGAAGATTTGGGGAGCCATGTCATCTGTTGGTGTTGGTCCACTGTGTTTTTTCAATTTCAAAGTCAGCACAGCCCTCTACCAGGAAATTCTAGAGCACTTCACGATTCCCTCTGCTGACCAGCTTTATGGAGATGCTGATTTCATTTTCCAGCAGGACTTGGCACCTGCCCACACTGCCAAAAGTACCAATACCTGGTTTAATGGTCATTGTATCACTGTGCTTGATTGGCCAGCAAATTCGCCTGACCTATACCCCATAGAGAATCTGTGGGGTATTGTCAAGAGGAAGAGGAGAGACACCAGACCCAACAATGCAGATGAGCTGAAGGCTGCTATCAAAGCATCCTGGGCTTCCATAACACCTCAGCAGTGCTACAGGCTGATTGCCTCCATGCCATGCCGCACTGATGCAGTAATTCATGCAAAAGGAGCACCGACCAAGTATTTAGTACATACTATACTGTACATGGACATACTTTTCAGTAAGCCAACAATGTTCATTTTAGTATTAAAAATCCTTTTATTGGTCTTTTGTCACTGGTCACTATAAACTGAATGTGAAAACCACTGAATCACTAATTACTGTCATATATAACAAGGCATCAATATTGCAAGGTAAGCACACATGTTACAAACTGCTGTAGAAACATAATCATGAGAGGGGTCCGCTGTAAAGACCAATGGTGCTCAAAGTCCAAAAAGCCCAAAAATGATTCAAAGTGGGAGAAAAAAAGAAAGAAAGAACGAACAACGTGCTGCAGATAAGCGAAAAGTCCTTCACTGAATCTGTCAGCTGAGAGCACATTGTTTGGGGATTTGGTGGAGGACTTGTGTCACTTATCTGCACACGTTGGTATTCTCCACTCTGATTAATTTTTGGATTTTTGAGCACAATCTCTATTAAAATCAAACCCTGTACAGTCAGATCTGAGAGCAAACCTGTGTTAACTCTGTACACAGAAGATAGGAGGAGAGGAACTGGGGGGCAGCACAGCCCACACCTCTTCTTACTCTCTCCTGCTGTCACTATTCCTGTAGTGATCAGTGGGACAGATTTTGTGCTATTGGAGGGAAGGAGGGGGAGATATGTGCTAAGAGGGGGGATTTAGGAACAGTGGGGGGTTGTGCTTGTGATAGGGAGGGAGGATTGATGGAAGAAAATTTACAACCTACACACCACTGAACTCACAGACTTCATTTTAGTGCTTGTGCACACCAGGTGCGATGCAGTAACACGTTCTATTTTGCTAATTTTCCTGCCTTTTGCAGATGCAGGTAGGTGCCATTCTTAATGGTACCCCCACAGATCTAGAAAATGGGTGCATGTTTGTTCCCGCTAAACCGCATGGTTCAGAAGTACCATATGTTTGGGTGTGGCACAATTTTAAAACGTATGCCGGCATCGGCATGTTTTACACGCATAGAACAGCCCATTGAAAAAACACAGCATGCAGGTACTTCCAAAAAAGCACGCACTCGGACGCACTCCCTAGCGTGAACGAGCTCTCACACTGGTGTGCCCCGGCACTGCACACAACTCTAAAGGGTGCCTTGACAGAAAAAAGGTTAAGAAGCACTGGTCTGGATAATGTGCTGTGTATATTGCATACTCTGAACCACTACAATCTATACGATTACACTATGTACTTCAACTGTAAACCATGCTATCTGTTATATTCTCCAGACTGCTGAACGTACACTGTTGTAGACCAATGGCGGTAGAAATTTTCCTAGAATTGTGGAATTTCATCATGCTCAAACAAGCACACTTTTGCTAGTGTTGTTTAATAAAAATAAATACAAAAACAGCAATAATTTACAAATTTTAAACTACATTTTGTGAAGGATACAGAACGATCTGGTCGGCCTATGATACCACTTGTACTAATCCTCTAATTGTAGACAGTTTTTCTAAAGATTTAACATCAAAAGGAGATAAGCAACAACTACATTGAGCACAGATGAGGATTTCAACCAGAAATATTTCCTGTGCCCCACAAAATGGAAGGTTAACGAATGGGAGTCTCTAACTTTAGTAAAATGTTAAAGTTATGAGCATTTAGGATTCATGCCCAAAAAAACATTTCTAAAAAACATTAGACCACCACAAAAATGCGCACACTATTTTTCTAATCTATATTCTTCAAGATAAGATTTGTAAACTATTATGAGATTTGCTTGGCAGGGCCTTGCACTATTTACAATACCTTGAAAAAGTATTCATACCCCTTGAAATTTTCCACATTTTGTCATGTTACAACCAAAAACGTAAATCTATTTTACTGGGATTTTATGTGATAGACCAACACCAAGTGGCACAATTGTGAAGTGGAAGGAAAAGGAGTTTCAAAATTGTGAAAGTTGTCAAAAGTGCAGTGTGAATTTGTATTTAGCCCCACGGAGTCAATACTTTGTGGAACCATCTTTCGCTGGAGGTACAGCTGCAAGTCTTTTGGGTATGTTTCTACCAGCTTTGCACATCTAGAGAGTAACATTTTTGCCCATTCGTTGCAAAATATCTCAAGCTCTGTCAGATTGGAGCATCCATGAACAGCAATTTTCAAGTCTTGCCACAGATTCTCAATAGGATTTAGGCCTAGACTTTGAATGGGCCACTCTAACATGAATATGCTTTGATCTAAACCATTCTAATGTAGCTCTGGTGGTCATTGTCCTACTGGAAAGTGAACCTCCTCCCCAATCTCAAGACTTTTTCAGACTAACAGGTTTTCTTTTAAGATTGCCGTATTTGGCGCCACCCATATTCCCATCAACTCTGACCAGCTTCCCTGTCCCTGCTGAAGAAAAGCACCCCTACAACATGATGCTGGTACCACCATGTTTCACAATGGGGATAGTGTGTTTAGGGTGATGTGCAGTGTTAAGTTTTCCACCAAACATAGCGCTTTGCTTTTAGGCCACACCTTTAACATGTTTGCTGTTAAAGAGATTTTGTGTGGAGCTGGAACAAAATGGCTTCTGCTTATGGCTTTCAACAATTACTTTCTTCTTGCCACTCTTCCATAAAGGCCAGATTTGTGGGAGTGCACAACTAATAGTTGCCCTGTGGACAGATTCTCCCACCTGAGCTGTGGATATCTGCAACTTTTCCAAAGTTACCATGGGCCTCTTGGCTGCTTTTCCGATTAATGCTCTCCTTACTCTGCCTGTCAGTTTAGGTGGATGGCCATGTCTTGGTAGGTTTTCAGTTGTGCCATACTCTTTCCATTTCGAATGATTGATTGAACAGCGCTCCGTGAGATGTTCAAAGCTTGGGATATTTTTTTTATTATCTTTTATAACCTAGCCCTGCTTTATACTTCTCCACAACTTTATCCTTGACCGGTCTGGTGTGTTCCTTGGCCTTCATAATGCTGTTTGTTCACTAAGGTTCTCTAAGAAACCTTGGAGGGCTTCACAGAACAGGTGTATTTATACTGAGATTAAATTACATATGGGTGGACTCCATTTACTCATTAGGCGACTTCTGAAGGTAATTGGTATCACTAAATTTTAGTTAGGGGTATTATAGTAAAGGGGGCTGAATACAAATGCACACCACACTTTTCAGTTATTTATTTGTAAAAGGTTTAAAAACCATTTATCATTTTACTTTCACTTCACAATTATGTGCCACTTTGTGTTAGTCTATCACAAAAACCCAATACATTTGCATGTGCATGTAGCATGACAAAATGTAGAAAATTTCAAGGGGTGTGAATACTTTTTCATGACACTGTAGCTGTGGATAAATCAAATAAATTGTATTTCAGGCAATACAGATAGGTCTTACATTATGTTGTATAGGTCTGTTTTTTGCTCTGTGTTTTTGCAAACGCCAAGTGTGCTTTCATGTGTTTTGCACTTAGGAGAGGCTGCCGTCTAGACACTATGCCATAAAACCCAGATCGGTGGAGAGCTGCATTGATGGTTGTCCTTCTAGAACTTTGTCCCAGCTCCACATAAGATCTCTGGAGTGCATTTTGAGTGGCCATCGGATTCTTGGTCACCACTATTACCAAAACCCTTCTCCCTTGATTGTTCCACTTAGCCGGGCGACCAGCTCTTGGAAGAGTCCTTGTTGTGCCAAACTTCTTTCATTTGAGAACTATGGAGGCCACTGTGCTCTTGGGAACCTTCAGTGCAGCAGAAATTTTTTGTAGCCTTCCCCAAATCTGTGCCTTGCAATAATCCTGTGTCTGAGCTCTGCAGGCAGTTCCTTTGACCACATTGCTTTTGTTCAGATACAGTATGCATTGTCAGCTGTAATGCCTTTATAGGAGGGGTGTGTTCCTTTCCAAATCACGTCCAAACAATCTAATTTACCACAGGTGGACTGCAATCAAGGTGTAGAAACATCTCAGCCATGATCAAGAGAAAATGGGAGGCACCTGAGGCTAAATTTCAAGTTTTGTTGCAAAGGGTTTGAATACTTATGGCAAAGTGATTTGTTTTTTTTTTGTATTTTTTTAAAATAAACTCACAACATTTCTAAAATTATGTTTTTGCTTTGTCATTATGGGGTAATGACTGTAGATTAGGAGTAACAAAAATGAACTTAAACAACTGTAGTATCAGGCTGCAACATACATTTAAAAAAAAAAAAAAAAAAACAGTGAAGAGGGTCTGAATACTTTATGAATGCACTGTTTTTATCTAAAAAGGAGTCTAAATGAAAATCTGCATATACATTCCAGTGTTAAATTCCATAAAATATATTTATCTGGATATCAATTTCGTTTTTTGTCAGCCCTGCAACAGCTGATAATAAACAGTGCCTGCTAAAACCTTGTCATAACTTGGTGTCACCCAGCACATGCTAGGATAACTGAAAAACCTAAAATCAAGTACTACAGGAAATGGGGAAGCTTTTGCTTTGCGCTCTCCTGCGATTAGGAACTGCAAAGTCACATGACAAGTCGTACTCCATGATTTCCAATGAGTACTGTTTCTATATCTACGACTTCAAGTCTCAACGACTTTAAAAGTAGTCCCTGCACTACTTTGGTCAGACTTTGATGCGTTTTGAGGTCCATAGACCTCAAGATTACACAGGCATTGCTTCAAGTCCAGTCACAATCGCGGTAAAATTGCGTGACTTTTAGGTCGCACAAGTGTGAAAGGGGCCTAAAGCATTTATAAAATATTGTAGTTTTCTATAGCGTTATTTTAAGTTGCCATTTTTAACCCCTTCCGTACCGCGTCATGTAAAATGACGTCGGCACAAATCCTCTCTCGATCCGGGCCGACGTCATATGACGGCGCCCGGATCTCCCCGCTACTGCGCGCCCCCGGGGGCGCGCAGCGCGGCGATCGGGGGTGAGGCTCGTCCCTCGGACTGAGCCCAACCCCGATCAAGGTAAACAGCCAATGAAATTGGCTGTTTACCACGTGATCGGCTGTGTCAATCACAGCCGATCACATGAGCGGCTCCAGCGCGAGCCGCTCGTTCCTTCCTTAATGCGCGCCCCCAGGGGCGCGCAGCGCGGCCATCGGGGACGAGGCTCGTCCCTCGGACAGAGCCCATCCCCGATCTAGGTAAAGAGCCAATGAAATTGGCTCTTTACCACGTGACCGGCTGTGTCCAATCACAGCCGGTCACAAATGTCACCAGAGAACACGGTAACTAGCTGTCACCGTGTTCTCCTCCTCACACACTGATCCTGTGTGAGGAGGAGATTGTGGTAACAGCTAGTTACCAATCATAGTGCACCCCAACCACACTGATTGCCCCCCCCCCCAATAAAGAGCACCTGTCACTAGCCCATCAAAGTACCCGAGTACCTGTCACCAGCCCATCAGGTACTCAGATGACAGGTACTCGGGTACTCTGATGGGCTGATGACAGGTACTCTGATGGGCTGGTGACAGGTAATCGGGTACTCTGATGACAGGTACTCGGGTACTCTGATGACAGGTACTCGGGTACTCTGATGACAGGTACTCGGGTACTCTGATGACAGGTACTCGGGTACTCTGATGACGGGTACTCGGGTACTCTGATGACGGGTACTCGGGTACTCTGATGACAGGTACTCTGATGGGCTGGTGACAGGTACTCGGGTACTCTGATGATGGGTACTCGGGTACGCTGATGACAGGTACTCGGATACTCTGATGACAGGTACTCGGGTACTCTGATGACAGGTACTCTGGTACTCTGATGACAGGTACTCGGGTACTCTGATGACAGGTACTCGGGTACTCTGATGACAGGTACTCGGGTACTCTGATGACAGGTACTCGGGTACTCTGATGACAGGTACTCGGGTACTTTGAGTACCCGTCATCGGAGTACCCGAGTACCTGTCACCTACCCAACAGAGTACCCGAGTACCTTCCACCTGCTCATCAGAGTACCTGACACCTGAAGTACCCGAGTACTTGCCACCTGCTCATCATTACCCATCACTACTCATCAGTACTCATCAGTACCCATCAGTACCTATCACCTATTAGTATCAGTACTGATCATCCGTACCCATCAGTACAGTATCAGTATCACCTATCAGTATCAGTACTACTCATCAGTACCTATCACCTGCCTGTCACCTGCCCATAAGAGTACCCGAGTACCTGTCACCTGCCTATCGGAGTACTCGAGTACCTGCCACTTGCTTATCAGTACCAGAGTACCTGTCACCTGCCCAGCAAAGTACCCGAGTACCTGTCACCCTTCATACAGCCACCATGTCTAAGTCCAAAAAGGTTAACATACGTCGTCCGTTTAAACCTAAATACCGGTGTTATGGCAGCAGATAGCTGCCATAACCCTGGTATTTTTTTAAACGGTGGACGGTTGGCTTTCCGATAAGGGTGGTCCCAGCGGCAGATTCGCCGCGGGATCACCCTTCCGGGGTGGCGGAAGAGGTGCCCCCCCCCCTCCCGCTGCATTCTGGTCCTTTTCCCCGCTTACCGGACCCGCCGGCAGCGGGGAAAACGATCCGGTCCCAGATCCTCACAGACAGGATGTCGAGTGAGGGCAAGCTTGCCCTCACTCGACTCTATGGTCTTGGAGGACCGGAGCTACGGCAAACGTCGTTGCCTAGCAACCAGTTTAAAGGTCCCTTTTTTTTTTTTCATTTTATTTAATTTTTTTTTAATTTTTTTTTTTTATTTTTTCTATCTTTTAGTGTACTTGTGAGATCTGAGGACTTTTTGACCCCAGATCTCACAAAAAAGAGGTCCTGTCGTGCCTTTTTCTATTACAAGTAATGTTTACATTTCTTGCAATAGAAATAAAAATGATCAATTTTTTTTTTTTAAAAAAAACAGTGTAAAAATAAAAAATAATAAATAAAATAAATAGTAAAAAAAAAAAAAAAAAAAAATTAAAGCGCCGTGTCCCCGCGAGCTCGCGCGCAGAAGCGAACGCATACGGAAACCCCGCCCACATATGTAAACAGTGTTCAAACTACACATGTGAGGTATCGTCGCGATCGTTAGAGCAAGAGCAATAATTTGAGCCATAGACCTCCTCTGTAACTCTAAGATAGCAACCTGTAGAAATTTTTAAAATGTCGCCTATGGGGATTTTTAAGTACCAAAATTTGTCACCATTCTGTGAGCGTGCGCAATTTTGAAGCATGACATGTTGGGTATCTATTTACTCGGCGTAACATTATCTTTCACATTATGGAAAACAATTGGGCTAACTTTACTGGTTTCTTATTTTTTAATTAAAAAAAGTGATTTTTTTCCCACAAAATTGCGTTTGGAAGACCGCTGCGCAAATACGGTGTGATAAAAAATATTGCAATAATCTCCATTTTATTCTCTAGGGTCTCTGCTAAAAAAAAATATATAATGTTTTGGGGTTCCAAGTAGTTTTCTAGCAAAAACAACTGATTTTAGCTTGTAAACACCAAATGTCAAAAATAGGCCTAGGCAAGTGGCTAGGATGCATGATGATGCTCCTTGGATGTTCGGCCCCTCTATATGGCTAGGCTGTGAAAAAGTCTCACACATGTGGTATTGCCATACTCAGGAGGAGTGGCAGAATGTATTTTGGGGTGTCATTTTTGCGATGTACATGCTATGTGTTAGGAATATCCTATAAATTGACAACTTTGTGTAAAAAAAAAAAGTTTTTATTTTTTTCCCACATTTTCCAAAAACTTGTGGAAAAAAATGACATGTTCAAAGGACCCATAATGCCTCATAGAATATACGTTGGAGTGTTTGCTTTCCAAAATGGGGTAATTTTGTGGACTTTTCCATTGTATTGTTGCTCTAGGGCCTTGAAAAGTGTGATAGGTAGTAAGAAAGTTTTATGTGTATTTATGCTCCTAAAACGCCTTATGGTGCTACTTGAACGTGGAGTCTCTTTTTGTGGCCAGGCTGTGTAAAAGTCTCACACATGTGGTATCACCATACTCAGAAGGAGTAGCAGAATGAATTTTGGGGTGTCATTTTTGCTGTGTACATGCTATGTGTTAGAAATAGCTTATAAATTGACAACGTTTTGGGAAAAAAAAAGAAAAAAAAATGTTTTCTTCATTTTCCCAAGAATTGTGGGAAAAAATTATAACTTCAAAAAACTCACCATGCCTCTTACTAAATACCTTGGACTGTCTACTTTACAAAAAGGGGTCATTTGGGGGGTATTTGTACTGTCCTGACATTTCAGGGCCTCAAGAAAGGAGATAGGCCATCACTACATCTGGTGTGATCAATTTTCAGTAATTGGTACCATAGCTTCTAGACTCAATAACTTTCACACAGACTAAATAATATACACTAATTTGGGTTAATTTTACCAGAGATATGTAGCAGTATAAATTTTGGCCCAAATGTATGAAGAAAAATTAATTTTTTGCAAAATTTTATAATAGAAACTAAAAAAAAGTGTTTTTTTTGCAAAATTTTTGCTCTTTTTTTGCTTATATCACGAAAAAAAAAAAACCCCAGTTGTGATCAAATACCACCAAAAGAAAGCTCTATTTGTGTGAAAAAAATGATAAAAAAATTTGTTTGGTTACAGTGTAGCATGACTGAGCAATTGTCATTCAAAGTGTGAGAGTGCTGAAAGCTGAAAATTGGTCTGGGCAGGAAGGGGGTCTAACTGCTCTGTATGGAAGCGGTTATACAGTATCTTGTGGAGTCCTTCAAATATGAAACCAAGGCAAACAAATAAAAACCATTACATTACAATAATATATAGGTACATGTCCCCTTGAACGCACACAAGGATTGTGAGCAGGCATAAACAAGTCATTTTTGCCTTGAGCTGAGTCACCGTAGTATTCTGCTTAAAATGAGACCTGTCGTAACAGTTTTCTAAAAAAAAACTGAGGAAAATAAAGCCAGGAACACCTCGTTCAGAGGAAGGAATGTTATGATGTTCAGTAATGCACTATAATTTGACATAACACTTCTGAGTGGACAAAACTTTCCCAACACAATTCCCAACAATTACATTAAAATTTTGCATGCAACTTTAAAATGGAATCTTAGCCAAAGTATTATGTTGTATTTAAATCTATATTTATGTTGTATCTGTCGGTATGTACTTATTCAGTCTTCCAGGACTTTGACAATCTTAACAAATCAAGCAGGACCATTAAAAGGGAAACATACCTATACAGAGCATGCATTTGCTGAATGTGAAATGTGAACATAGAAATACAGGAATTGCTGGTGTAAATTAAATGTTTAGGGTATCAGACCATCATTCGGATCTTCAATATTTAATGGATAACTGAAATTAAACAAGTGCAGAAGTATTCTGACTTTCAGAATTTACCATCTGCATGCTTGTTCCAGGACAGTGACATGCTGGGTAGTGAAGCAATGTAATAGGGATATCACATTTTAACCACTTCAGCTCCGGAAGGTTTTACCCCCTTAATGACCAGGCCACTTTTTGCGATATGGCATTGCGCTGCTTTAACTGACAATTACGCGGTTGTGCGAAGCTGTACCCAAATAAAATTGATGTCTTTTTCCCCCCTACAAATCGAGCTTTCTTTAGGTGGTATTTGATCACCTCTGCGGTTTTTATTTTTTGTGCTATAAACAAAAAAATAACCACAATTTAAAAAAAAATGGATTTTTGTAAAATCTTACCGTAAAATCCTTTTCTCTTAGCTTATTGACAGACGTAGTCCTCGGTGATACAGCACCTTCGGGTTATGTTGCCTCCACAGGAGTAGGACTAGACAGGAAATGAAAAATGCTCTGGCCACACCCCAGGGGCAGTCCCCGAGGGTATATCCTCTCTCTCTCCGCCACAGCAAATCAGTTATGTCACAAAAGCAGTGCTTAGAGAATTTAACCCAACCCAACTCAAAAACAGAGGGGCGGGTACTATGTCTGTCAATGAGCTAAGAGAAAAGGATTTTACGGTAAGATTTTACAAAAATCCATTTTTCTCTATCGCTCATTGACAGACGTAGTCCTCGGTGATACAGCACCTTCGGGAAGTCCCAGAGCAGTATCACAAATGAGGGGTGGGAAAATGGAAATCAAATCCAAATCTAGAAGGCCCAACCGGTGCCAACTAGAAGTTTACAATGCTCATCCTTAATGATGAGACTCAACAAAAAAAAAAATAATTTTCAAACAGAAAAAAACCCTCGAGGTAGACCACCGGTCTCCTCAAATTGCGGCCTGCAAAACCTTGCGGCCAAATGAGGCATCCGCCGATGCCATCACATCAATTTTATAAAATTTTGTAAAGGTATGTACCGACGACCAGGTGGCCGCTTTACATACCTGGACCACTGACGCCTGATGGCGAAAGGCCCAGGAAGTACTGAGCGCTCGAGTGAAGTGCGCCCTAACAGGGAACGGAGGATTCCGACCCTTAATAGAATAAGCCTGTACCACCGTCTGACTGATCCATGTAGATATGGTCGCGGCAGACACAGGCAACCCCCTTCAAGGGCTATCCGTGATCACAAAAAGTGAGTCCGTCTTACGAAAACCACTTTAGGAAGGAAGGATGGATTCGGAAGAAGAACCACCTTATCCCTATGAACCACCAGATCTGGGGAACGACAGGATAATGCGGCCAGTTCTGACACCCTGCGTACAGAAGTAATGGCCACCAAGAAGGCTACCTTCTGGGAATGTAAGCAAGGGAATCTCCCTAATATCTTCAAAGAGAAGTTTCTGAAGAACCGACCACACTAAATTAAGATACCAGGCGGTAAGGGTGCGCACACTGGCGGAGCCAGATGTCGCACCCCCTGGATGAAATTCCGCACCAAGGAATGATTAGCCAAAGGTTTCTTGAAAGAAGATTGCTAACGCCGAAAACCTGACCCTTGATCGTGCTCAAGGATAGTTTCTGCTCAACCCCTTGTTGCAGACAGACCAAAATTCGGGTCACCGAATAGGTCTGTGGGGGAAATCCAATAGATTCACACCATGCAATATAAGACTTCCATGTGCTGGAAGTCGCTTTCCTTGCTTTAACTGGAGGTAGGAATAACTGAAGCTGACACTCCCTTGTCCTTCAGTACCTGGTCTCAATGGCCAGGCCATTAAGCCAGCGACTGTAAAGCAAGATGGAAGATCGGTCCCCGAGACCGCAAATCCTCCCTGAGAGGAAGTCTCCAAGGAGCGTCCGCGACTAGCCTCGCCAAGTCGGCGTACCAGGCTCGACGAGGTCAATCCGGAATTTCCAGAATAACTGGAATTCCCTCCACCTCTATCCTGCGAAGAAGTTCCCGCAGCAACTTGAGAGGATGGAAGGCATGCCGTAGCTGATACTGCCCCCACGGGGCGATCAGCGTTTCTGCTGCGTCCGCTAGAGGATCGTGGCGCGAGCTACAAACCTCCGCACCTTCCTGTTAGGCCAAGGTGCCAACAGATCCACATCCGGGATGTCCCAACGAAGGGACAGCTAGGGAAAAACCTCTGGATGAAGAGGCCATATGCGATTGGATCCGAATCGGGCTGCTCTAGAGCTGCTCGATCCAGTAAATCAGACAAAATCTGATCGCTCTCAGTTCCGATACCCTTATTGGTAATCTGGATACTATCGGAAGAAATGACTTCCCCTGGTTGAGCATCGGAGACTTCCTGGTCCGCTCGCTCAACCGGATCCGATTGTCCAGGGAATCGGAATTCTGATTCCATTAAAAAAGAATCTCCTTCAGGAGAATTCGGGTATGAGACTGGGTATACGGTACTGCCTCTAAGAAGGCCACCATCAGTCCCAGCCAATTGACGGACAGCAACATCCGAATCGTTGACTGAACCTTCTGGAGTTTCCCAGCAAGGAGCAACTCTCTTGCCCAGGATGTATCCAACCTTAGGCCCAGATAGTTCAGTCTCCTGGTGGGAACCAGGGATGATCTTTGGGAAAGCGAAAAAACGCTGATGTCCTGCGATGATGGGGATATAAAGATAGGCATCCTATATGTCTATGGACGCCAGGAAATCTCTTTGATGCAGGGAGGCCACCACTGTACGGATGGACTCTATTTCTTCCCAAGTCCAGATTTGGACGCACCTTGCCCTCTTTTCCTGGGCATTGTGAATAGGTTCGAATAGAACCCCTGAAACCGTTCAATGTTAGAAGGGAAGAATCGCACCGGTGGAAGTGATCGAAACTCGATCCTGTGTCCTCCAGAAACCGGTGAAGACATCCCCCCCCCACCCCAGAGATGGGTAGGGGCGCATCAGGCTATATTCTTCAGGCTTGGCTGAGCCGGACTCTTTGTTTACCCGACCAGCGCCCTTTGAAACCCCTCTAAAGGGGCTTTGGAGGGTTTCACCTTATCGCCGGAACGAACAACTCTATATGAGCAGAAAAGGAAGGTCCTCGTTAGTTACGAGGTCTTTTTATCCTAACAGTCTGTGGCAAGACAGCAGGTGGTACCGTCTATCCTATAAAGAGGAATTCCTCAAACGGATAGCACCTAGCCATGCGTTTGGAAATAACAGGGGTTCGTTTCAAAACGACCCCATTTGGGTAAAGGAAAATCCTTTGCCCTTTTGGTAGGCTAACAAGTACCAAAAAGGAATCTTAGTCTCAGCTACCTCTGCCGGTGTAACCTCAAGACTAAAGGTTTCCCGGACGGACACAACTAGTGCATCCACCACTCTTGTGCTATGGCGGAGGCAGAAACGTGCTCCTCACTGCTGAGGAGATATTACCTGAGACAACAGCCCCCTAAGAGGGACCTGCAACTGCATTGACCAGTTCCGAATCCGTATCTGAAGTATCTGATAAACAATAGGGGTAGGCGGGGGTCGCTACTTGACCCCCGTCCCTGACAGGCCACCTCCACCCGGGATACCAAAGACTCCAAAACTGCCGATAATGCATTAAAAACAAGTGGGGTACTGGAGGGTCCTGCGGCCACCTTGAGGGGATCAGGTGGGGATACGTATGCGGCAGGGTCAATGATTATACAAGACACTTGCCAGCGACAAAAAATGACAAAGTAAAAAAAAAAAAAAAACTTTTTTTTTCTTTCTTTGTGTCCCCCAGTCGCAACAGCGCCCCTCAGTGTTACCTGCCTTTTTGGACCCCACAGAGAGAGAGACAGACCCCGAGGCTCATCCCTGATGCACAGAAGTTTTCATCAGCTTGCTCAGTGCTTGTCTTGTTACAGACAGGAAGTCTTTGGCCCTATTTCCTGGGTAAAAGAGGCGGCTCCGCCCCTTAACACGCCTGCCGGCTCCTCCCCCTGGCTCCATGAGGTGTTTGAGTCACCTCAAACATGGCCGCCCCCATGCTGGAGACACGAGGCTACACCAAAATGGCGGCCTCGTGCGATCTACCAGACAATGGCGGCGGCCTGCACAGAATAGCGGCATGTCTGCAGAAGGATCTCGGCCTCACAACCCTTCACCCTCATGGTGGTCAGCGTGGTCGGAGGTACCGGACCCTAGCGGGCCGTATGCGGTCCGTGGCCGTCGGGAGGCATCTGCTTAGCTGGAGGAATGATCTGGAATGCAGTATACATGTATAGACATCGCCCTGTGGCTACTGACAGGTAGGATACCTTATACTATCACAGTAACGTTCTAGTACTGCCACTGACTACAATCATTTACACATTTTTACAATTAGATTGTCAGCTCCCAAACCAAGCCTCCTGGCTTCTTGTACACAAAAATCACACTCAATTAGGGGGATCTGTGACATGTTGTAGGATAGAGGGGAACCCATCCTTACCATTACAGAGAGGGGCCCGCGTTCACCACAAGACCCGTCAGGGGGAAAAGGGGGAACATACTACTCACCATACCGGAACCAGGCGGGCGCCAACTCCTGACAGTACCCCTCTCCACCGAGGTAGGAGGGCTGTCGACCAATACGGCGCCGTGACTCATGGTCTTTGGCGTTTCAGCGAGACGTTTAACTCGCAGGGTCAGTCCCCGTCCAGTGGGACTATGTCGCGGCCGACCCAGCGCGGAGCTATGGCCTGCACGCGCTCGTAGGCTGAACTGGGGTGACCACTGGATCTCAACATCCCGCCCGTCGCCCAGTTCAGCTTTCTTGCTTGAAGATCTCACAGGAACACTGGAGAAAAAAAGCTGTCTTAAAAAATTATTTTCTAAGAAAAAAATCCTGCCAGGACCGAAGATCCCAGCAAGGTATCTAGGTCCTTACTCCTGACTAGACAGAAAAAAACTGATTTGCTGTGGCGGAGAGAGAGAGGATATACCCTCGGGGACTGCCCCTGGGGTGTGGCCAGAGCATTTTTCATTTCCTGTCTAGTCCTACTCCTGTGGAGGCAACATAACCCGAAGGTGCTGTATCACCGAGGACTACGTCTGTCAATGAGCGATAGAGAAATATATATTTAAAAATTAGATTTTGGTTTTACAGTAAAACCCATTTCTCTGATGGTCAATTGTGGACACAGCTCCTTTTCTTAATCATTGGGTTTTACTTCCCCCAACAGGAGTAGGACATTAGGCAGAAAAAAAAAAAAAAAGACTGACTTCACCTATGGGCAGTCCCAGGGGGTATACTCCCCCTCTCTGCTATAGGTACTCAGTTTTGTTACAAGCAGTGTCAGAAGAATTACACTCCACAGACGGTGGGTGCTGTGTCAGTCAATGAATATCCGAGAAATGGATTTTACAGTAAAGACAAAAATCCCATTTTCTCGTTTATTGACAGACACAGGTTTCGGATTTTCTTAACCATTGGGATGTCCCAAAGCAGTGTCGACATAAGGGGTGGTAACAGGAAAACAGGAAAAACAAAAACGGGAAAAAAAAATAAAAAATTCCCAAGGATAAATAGCTAACCAGGTAATCCAATCCAAAAAACAACTGGAGCCCACCTGAAAAAAACCACAGACCCTAAAAGAGGACCAGTTCCTCTAACAGCAGCATGCAAAACCTAGTAGCCAAAAGGAAACATCCACAGATTGCAACACATGCACATTATAAAAGTTTGCGAAGGTGTGCACCGATGACCAGGTAGCCTTTTTGCAAACCTGCGCCACTGACACCTGAAGGCCCAAGAAGCACTAAGCACCCGAGTAGAGTCACTGTGTCTGATCCATCTGGAAATGGTCACAGAGGAAGTGCCCAGTGCTTTCCGAGGCCCAGCCGGGAGCACAAAAAGTGAGTCTGACTTACTAAAAAGACTCCATAGCTGCCAGGTACACCCAAATTGCCCGAACCATATCCAGAGCATGCAAAGCAATTTCCTTAGGATGTTTTGGCCTGGGACACTGGGAAGGCAACACAATGTCTTCGTTCAAATAGAAATCAGGGACAACCTTTGAAAGGACAGACGGACGGGGGGGGGGGGGGGGGGGGAAGCAATACCTTATCTTTTAAACCATCAAGTAAGGTGAACGACAAGTTAACACCGCCAATTCCGAAACACTGTGCGCAGAGGTGATCGCCACCAAAAAAGCCACCTTCTGGGACAGCGCAAGCAGGGGAATCTCCCAAAGATTTTAAAAGGGGGGCTTCCGGAGGACTGAGAGCACCGAGTTGAGGTGGTAACAGAGACCACAGTGGAGGAGCCAAGTGTTGAACCCCCAGAAGAAAGATACGCACCTGGGAGTGCATGGTCATTGAAAGAAGACTGCCAAGGCCGACACCTGACCTCTAATGGTACTCAAAGCCAATTTCTGCTTAAACCCCCCCCATTGAAGGTCGGTCAAGACTCGAGCCACCGAGAGAGCGAGGTGAACCCCAAAAGACTCACACCACAAAATGTACGTTTTCCATGTACGATGGTAGTTCTTCCTGGAGGTAGACTTCCTAGCGTTCAACAGCGTTTGAATCCCCGACGCAGACAAACCCCTATCCTTCAGCACCTGGCATTCAACAGCCAAACCGTCAAAGCCAGCGACTTGTAAAGCAGGAGATGAATTGCAGCATGCAATTTCTGGAGTTTGTCCAGAGGAAGGAACACTCTGGCTAAGGGCAAGTGCAGAGTCAGACTCAGATAGTCTAACTTTGTGGAAGGAATCAAAGCAGACTTCTGAGGATTCAGAAGCCAGCCAAAGTCCCTCAGTCTGTATAGTGATTCCACGTTGTCCACAACATGCAGTAGGGGACTCCGCTCACAGAAGGTGGTCGTCCAAGAAGCTCATTACGGTGATCCCCGCTGATGTAACAAAACGCCAGCACCAGGGAATACACTTTGTAAAGACCGAGGAGCGGAGGGGAGACCAAACGGTAATGCCACAAACTGATAATGCTCCCCTCCCACGGCAAAGCAGGGAAGCGCTGGTGACCAACACATATTGGAATGTGAAGGTAAGCGTCCTTGATTTTGATAGAGGCAAGAAAATCCACCTGATGCAGGGATGTCACCACCGTGCGAATGGACTCCATTCTGAATTTCTGTACCCACACAAAGCAATTCAGTGCCCTGAGGTCCTGGAGGTGAATAAAAGCCTTGAAAACGTTCAGAAGTCGGAGCAATCACCCCTTGAAGTACCAGGTCTTGCACCGCCCCAAAGTGCCTGTAAGCGGTCCGGGGACAGGCGCATGTTGGAAGGAAATAACCTTTCCGGAGAGTAAGAATGAAACTCGATATTTTAGCTGGACTGCATTACTTTGTGGACCTACTTGGGAACCAGCAAAGTGTTTCCCTTCACCCCAGACATGGGTGAGGGCACACCTTCACACTGACGGAGCCTTGTCCGCAGGTCTGGCGAAGCCCTCTCATGACTTGCCAGACCAAGGCCGCATGGATTCTCCCAAAGAGGCCTTTAAAGACTTTGATCCCTTGTCATTCGACCCTGAGGGACGAAAAAAACTTCTTGTGAGCCAAGGACGGGCGACGTCTACAACGAGGATCTTTGCCCTTACTAGCCTGCGGAAGAAAAGTAAAATACTCTTCCCCCCCATGAGACTCTTAATGATGTCACCCAGGGTACCTCCAAACAGGCGATCTACCTAAAAAAGGAAGATCAGTTAAGGCCTTTTTGGAAATCTGGTCCACAGAACATTTGAGCCAAAAAACACACCTAAGGACCACTGACGAAACAGTCTTGCAAGCAGGGGAGACGCATCCAAAGAGTAATCACAGATAAACTTCAGCCCCTGGACCAACTGGTCCGCTAGCTCAAGGCAGGGGGGAGCTGCTCCCCCTCCAGGTCACAGCGTAAAAGTTTAGCCCACTCAGTCAGTTTGCGACACCAGGGCAATGGTAAATACCGGTCTAAGTGCCAAACCAGCCACAACGCACATATTGGGAGCCACAGCCTCCGCCTTTCTGTCAGCCGAATCCTTAAAGGCCAGAGACTCCTCAACCAGAATCATGGTTGCCTTGTTCAATCTGGAAACTGGGGGAGTCCACCACTGGTGGAACAGTCCACTTTTTAAGAAGGAACTCTTCATAGGGCTATAGCAAATCGCCTAGGGACCACAAGGGGACGTTTTGGCCATCCCCACTCTTCAGTGCCAATTTTGTCAAAATAGGAGGGGAAAGGGAACCGGTGCCTCCATTGCAGCTTGAGCTGCGTCATCCATCTTTAAGGTCTCACGCACAGACACGATCAGTGCCTTTTCGTGCACATCTACGGGTGTAGAGGAATCATCCTCACTATCTGAGAATTCAGGGCATGTGGTCGCAGACCCAGCAGGGTGAGCCACGTCTGCAGCGGCTGAATCAGAATCTGGGGAGACCAATGACACAGGGGAAGCCGCCCAAAAAACACCTCCACCCAGGACACAAAGGACTCCAGGACCACCGTCAGTGCATTAGTTGGTGGTTGGGACCCAGAGGGGCCCGCAGCCTCAGAAAGGGTCAGGTGGGGGAAGCATGCTCCAAAGACTCCATGAGTCAATAGGGGGACCCCCACAAAAAAAGTGCAAAACACTGCTAAGGGACACACCCTCTGCTCTGGCAGCAACACCCATCACCAGTAACAGAGCACCAATCAATCCTGCAGCAGAGAGGGAGAGGACCCACCAGACTCACCACCCCACAGAACAAGCACCAGAATAATCTTGCTCTCCACGTCCGATGTCCAGGGAATGGAAAGACCCAGGAGTAAGCACCAGGGCGTGAGGGGATCCCACAGCCAAAAATCACCACCCAGAAAGGCTCCACTGTTATGGACGCCGCTATTTCCAATGCCGGACTACACAAACATGGCCACCATGCATTAAAGCACACAGGATACAAGAAAATGGCAGCCCTGCGCGGCACCATGAGGCTCCCAGGGACCCAGAATGTGACAGGTGTTTTCACTGGGACAGATTTGCGACAGGTGGTTTCACTGGGAAAGATTTGCGACAGGTGGTTTCACTGGGACAGATTTGCGACAGGTGGTTTCACTGGGACAGATTTGCGACAGGTGGTTTCACTGGGACAGATTTGCGACAGGTGGTTTCACTGGGACAGATTTGCGACAGGTGGTTTCACTGGGACAGATTTGCGACAGGTGGTTTCACTGGGACAGATTTGCGACAGGTGGTTTCACTGTGTTGGGGACTTTAGCTGGGTAATCAGTGGGGAAAAAGCAGTAAAAGTGCTGTAAACTCACTGATCCCTGGCTGGCAGCACAGATCCCCTCTCCTTTTCACTGACAGGCTGCGTTTACATTACATGACGGCTGTGACTAGACACAGCCTTCAAGTGATCAGGAGGGACAATCACAGAGCCCTCCTGCCAAGTAGTGTTGCGCTGTGTCTGGGGGACATAGGGACACAGGGATCGCGCAGCCACGGGCTTGTGTGTGCATCCTCCTTCGAAAGGAACGTCCACTCAGGACGCGCCCACCCGGCCGTATATGTGCAGTGACCAGGTGGGAGGAGATTGATGTATTCAGTAAAGCTTTCCATTTCAACCCTTCTATGGGGTAAACACAGTCTCTTCCATATAATCAAGCGTGTGCCTTGAAATACATTCACTTTTGGGGTTGTTTTGTTTTAGAATAGCATTGTCTATTCACATAACAGTAGATTCCAGCATTTGGAATAGTACATTTTAGCAGGATGGGGTTTTCTTCCACATAGAAGAACCTAGTGCAGGAAAGTTTGAATGCAAATAAGTTAGGGTAGATTAGTGATAAAATGCTAGTATAAGTGTAGTGTAGCGTTTGCGTGAGTGCTGGGGTTACAGGAGAGAGTTCGCGTGAGTGCTGGGGTTACAGGAGAGAGTTTGCCTGAGTGCTGGGGTTACAGGAGAGAGTTTGCCTGAGTGCTGGGGTTACAGGAGAGAGTTTGCCTGAGTGCTGGGGTTACAGGAGAGAGTTTGCCTGAGTGCTGGGGTTACAGGAGAGAGTTTGCCTGAGTGCTGGGGTTACAGGAGAGAGTTTGCCTGAGTGCTGGGGTTACAGGAGAGAGTTTGCGCGAGTGCTGGGGTTACAGGAGAGATCATGTTAAGGATTGGAGTTACAGGAATGGCAAGTGCGAGAGTTGGGGTTACAGGAATGGTTAGTGAGAGGGTTGGGGTTACAAGGATGGTTAGTGAGAGGGTTGGGGTTACAGGGATAGATAATGTAAGCATTGGAGTTATAGGGAGGGTATGTGTGAGGGTTGGGATTACAGGGAGGGTATGTGTGAGGGTTGGGATTACAAGGATGGTTAGTGTGAGGGTTGGAGTTATATGGAGAGTTAGTGCGAGTGCTGGGGTTACAGGAAGAGTTAGTGTGAGGGTTGGAGTTGCAGGGAGAGTGTGCCTCATGGCTGGGGTTACAGGGACAGTTCGTGCCAGGTTTAGGGCTACAGTGAAAGTTAGTTTCAGGGGGTGCCTTACAGTAGGGCATCGATCTCTGTCAGGAGTGTTGTACGGAAAACTACTAACATCTATTTGCCATCCCTAAAGGCCAATGGTCTTAAACGATACCTCTGGACTCATAAAAAATGTTTTTCCACTACCTATTATACATAAATTATACTACTGTATTTTTTTTTTTGTTTTTTTATTGGTTGAGCCATATGGACTTGTGTCTTTTTTCAACCTGACTATGTAACTATGTATCATAAGATCAAGATTATTTTTGTCTGAAAGAAACTTCCTAAAAGCAAAAACCTATCAATATGCCTAGATGCAAACCAAGATACAACAAATTGCGATACGACATTCAATTTCTCTTGCGAGCCTGCAGTCACATCCCCACCTTGAGCCTTCAGGTACAGTATCCCCGCAAATCAAGTCAGTCATCTATTTATATCATATTCACTAGTAAAAGACAAAGAACTGTATTGCACTAGCTTGGCAGTCATTTCCTTTAGAAAATGTAGTTTTTTTTTTTTTTTGTTCGCTTGATAGATGACTTACCATGGGCACTTCCTACTATTATATCTCCAGCAGCTGAAGACATTGATGAAGATTCTGCATACAGGTATTTGACTTTCAGCTGACCATTTTCTGTGCAAACATTAATGGATGTACCTAACAGTTTCTCAATATCAACCGTCTGTAACACAAAACAAAAATGTAAAGAACATTTGATGTGTTTAGAAGAACTCCAACCATACAGGTAAATACAGACTTAATATTAATCTATAAACTGTCCAACCATTTAAAGATATGTAATTATGTTTAGCCATTGTGAACATTTGGTTTACAGTTTCACTCCAATTTATACAACCTCAGGAAGTGACACCATTATTTAGAGCTTGCAGTTTCCAGTATTATTTGCCTCCTTGCTCTTGACTATGACTATTTCTTCTCTGGTAAGGTCCTTTTTTGACAGGTACCCGCTCCCACTTCCAGCTCAGATCACCGCGGTGAAGTGAGCCAGAAGTTTGCCCCCCATCCCCTCCTCCCGCAGCTGGCCCATTCACAGAGCACAGGGAGATTCGCACATGCGTAAAAACTGGCTGTGAAGCCGCAACACTTCAATATCGATTTCCCTTAGCAGAGATGGCGATGCCAGCACCCGAAAGCCAAAGAATAGGCTTGTGTGAGGACACCACTGGATGACTGGACAGGTAAGTGTCCTAATAGTAAAAGTCAGCAGCTACAGTATTTGTAGCTGCTGACTTTCAAGCAGAGAGAAGGCCATGGGGTACCACAGGCTCCACACCACAGCTTGCATGTTATGAATGAGACATTCTAGAGAATTCCAGTTTGTCTGTGATTTACTGTCTGCATACATGTTCTGGGTCAGTGACTAAAATTACTGGAGCCATTAGATCAGGATGATATCCAGTCAACTAGGTTTTCTTAAGATTTTCAAAACAAGAGGTTGGCAACAGCAGTTCAAACACTGATCTCAGCATAAGTTTCTCCTAAAGTAGAATTCCTGCCGAACACTAACTAGCTCTCGGGAGTGCAGAGAAGGCATCTGTAAAGGGCATATTCACTCTTTATGCGAGATCACATAGGAGGCTTGTCAGCCATCTTGTTATAGCAATAAACTATAGTGGAGGAAAGGAGGAAAAAAATAAAGAAAAAGAAAAGGAGGGTTTATAAAATTAAAATATTGATTTACAGAAAAAAAAATTTACAACCACCCTCACCAGACACACACGTGTGGCGCACACTGGTAAATAAAACAATTGTGCAACACATATTCGATAATCACCATGCACATCATAGTAAGAGGAACAGTTTTAGGGCCATTATTTACAAGTAAGGGCTCTTTCACACGGTCCGCCTCCGTAGGCGGATCCGTGTTGCTCAGGGGGGATCGATCCACGATCCCCGCTGAGCCGGCGGATGACAGCTCCGTCTCCACTTGCAGAGCGGACAGGGAGGTGTCTCAGCCCCCGCTGCCCTCTATGGGGGATCGGATGAGCGGACCGCCTGTCCGCTCTCATCAGATCCGATCCGATTACTGAACGGATGGAAAAATAGGGTTTCCATCCGTCCAGATTTCACGGACAGGATCGGATGCGGATGGCAGCGGGTGTCAGCGGAAGTGTCTCCGCTGCCCCATAGAGCTGCATGGAGGATCCGATCAGATCCGCCTAGAAAACTGACAGGCGGATCTGATCGGATTGCCCGTGTGAAAGAGCCCTAACTCAAAACTGATGAACTGTATAATGTTTTTAAAGCATCGCCTATGGAAAAATTGTGTGCACTGTATTTTATCACCATTTTATGACCACATGCAATTCTTGACATTTTTTGGTACCTATTTACTTGACTCAGTCGTTCATAAATGTGCAGAAAATTTGGATTTTTTTTTTTCTTTTGGGTTTGCGTGCGCTAAAGATATTTTTTTACTGAAAAAAAACTATTTGATAAAACAGCTGTACTAAAAAAGTGTGCAACATAACGCAACTGCCACGTGTTATTCTATGGGTACGTTACTTTTTTAAAATGTATAATGTTATGGGGTTTTAAGTAAATTTTTGAGTTCAAGAACATAAAAGTAAAAAATAAAAATAAATAAAAAAAAAAAAAAAAAAAGGCTCTGTGCCAGCAGACGGGTAAATAAGAATTGCTCAGCACTGAAGTAAAACTAGTCAAATATAACCAAAGTAAAGTACGTCTAGAGTGATTTACATTCAGCAAAAAATATTTGTAAAATACATTTATTTAATTTGTTGGAAATCAACCAACCTGACAATCCTGCCATCCAGTATAACATTTATTGCTTTTATATTGCCAAGAAGTAGGAGAGCTTAATTCATATAATAAACAACTAAATCCACTACTAATTTCTCTAATAATTTTAAACTCAAAAAATATAGTGACTCAAGCTTCACATATAAAATGATACAAGTCACGAGAGCCTTAAAATATTAGGTATGCAGATTGCTATTATAAATTACAAAGCGTAGTGCAGCTTGGAGGTTGCCCTTTTGACCAGTTCACAGGATCATTTTCCAGAAAAGAAAACATGTTTTCCAAAAGACAGCAGAGATCTCATTGCCAAAACATTCTTTGCACCAGATTGGGTGCCAGTGGGAAAATTACTTTGCAATCTAGTGGTTATTTTTAGGGTGAAGTCATACATTGCAGCTATTAATAACGACCTATAATTGTAGAGGTTTTGGCAGGGACATACGCTTTAATTTTCAATATTCCCTTGCCTAACTTTTCCATTAATGTACATGCTACCCACACAGGATGCGTACACTTTGATCAGGGAACTGCGTTGTTATTGAAAAGTAAAGTCAGAAAAACGTAAACTGCAAACAGCCTGCGGCCTTGTGTCATGTTCTCTGCTGTCTCTCCAATGAGGGATCCTCAAATTCATTCAAGTGGCTTTGTAAGGGGGAAGGGTAGAGCTCCAGAACACATGTGAGATACAGTCATGTACAAACGACATTATTATAACCAGATGACGAGCAAGCTTTCATGTGAAACAAAAAAGTGGAGAACTACCATCACATTGTGCATTGCAATGTATATAGGCTAACTTTCTTCATATGTCAACATGTACTAAGAAAAATATT
This sequence comes from Pelophylax lessonae, assembly GCF_965119305.1. NCBI lineage: Eukaryota > Metazoa > Chordata > Amphibia > Anura > Ranidae > Pelophylax > Pelophylax lessonae. The sequence goes on along the minus strand of NC_138771.1, from coordinate 190,292,170 downwards.
TACGCACTCTCTGTTCCTATGACCTACTGTTCCAACTTTTTTACTTTTTAACCAAAACAGGAAAAAAAAAATGAAATCTGACTGATAAGGGTACATTCACACAATCGTAACAAAGTTACTGATCACCTATGCAGTATATTGTGGTCATAAAGATCCTGTGTGTAAAAAACAAAACAAAAAATAAACCACACACACGTCTGTAAAATGCGGAGTTTACATTTGTATGGTAGAATCTGAACCCAAGACAAAAGTGCTACAAGACAGGCTTGCTGATCATGGATTCTATAGCCACTTGAAAACCAGGCCTTTTCTGACACTGTGTTTAAAAATCACTTACTAGAAAATGTCTTTAGAACTCCCAAACATTATATATATTTTTTAGCAGAAGCCAGAGAACAAGGACGTCAAACTCAATTTTATTGTGGGCAGCATCAGCAGTATTGGGTCTCTCAAGGTGCCAGTTGTATCTGGGGTGCGCTATGTACAAGCGTTCTGGAGTGCGTTACATACAGAGTGAAGAGTTCATGGGTTCAGGGATGTGATCTGTGTACAGAGCACAAGGTTCAGGGATGTGATCTGTGTACAAAGCGCAGGGTTCAGAGATGTGATCTGTGTACAAAGCGCAGGGTTCAGAGATGTGATCTGTGTACAGAGTGCAACCCCAATCCCACAAAAGCTTCTTTGGAAAAACTGGGTGCGTGGGCCCCATGACAAGGCCTGGTGAGCCAGATTTGGCCTGCAGGCCTTGTGTTTGACAGGTGTGCCCTAGAGAATAAAATGGTGGGTTTTGAAATTTTTTTTTTATGTCACACAGTATTTGCACAGCGGTTTTTCAAAGGCACATTTTTTTGGGGAAAAATACACTTTAACCACTTTAGCCCCAGCCCTATTTCGGACACTTTTTGTTCACAAGTTAAAACCAGTATTTTTTCCTAGAAAAAACTACTTAGAACCCCCAAACATTATATATATTTTTTTAGCAAAGACTCTGGAGAATAAAATGTCGGTCATTGCAAAATTTTTTGTCACGCGGTATTTGCGCAGCGGTCTTTAAAACGCCATTTTTTTGGAAAAAATTTGAAAAATCACATTTCACTGCATTTAAAAAATACTAAACAGTAAAGTTAGCCCATTTTTTTTGTATATTGTGAAAGATGATGTCACGCCGAGTAAATAGATACCAAACATGTTACGGTTTAAAATTGCGCCCCCCCGTGGGATGGCGACAAACTACGGTCAATAGAGATCTCAATCTGCGACGCTTTAAATTTATTTAACGGTTACCAGTTTAGAGTTAGTGTGTAGCTCTTTTTTTTTAATTATTGCCCACGCTCTGGCGATCGCGGCGATACCTCACATGTGTGGTTTGAACAGCGATTTCATTTGCGGCTCGACTTGCGTATACGTTTTTTTTTGTGCGCGAGCTAACGGTGACGGGGACGGCTAAATTTTTTTTTTTTTTTTTCCTATTTATTTTTTCTTTTTTTTTAAACTTTATTACAGGTTTTTTAAAAAAAAAAAAATCTGATCACTTTTATTCCTATCACAAGCAATGTAAACATCCCTGGTGACAGCAATATGTCGTGACAGGTACACTTTATGGAGGGATCGAGGGTCTAAAAGACCCTAGACCCCTCCACTACACTTCCCTGTATGCAAAACGCCGAAAACGGCATTTTTGCATACAGCCGTTTTTCAAATCTGCCGCCTTTTGCAGCACAGTAACCCGGAAGTGACGTCATGGACGCCGCCTCCGGGTTACGTCATCGGAGACCCGATCGATGCCGTTTCCGGCATTCATCGGGACTCCATCCAGCCGGCGGACGCGCCGGCTGGGTGCTCGGGGCTCCCGGTGGGACGGTAGCCCCGAGCAAAGCCGCGGAAGGCGGCGGGAGGGGGGGGGGGGACGTCCCCTCCCGCCCCCCCGGGTAACGATCGAGCGGCTCCCGAGCCGCATCGATCGTTACCGACGGAAAGCCGACCGTCGGCTTCAAACAACGGTACCGGGATGATGCCTCTAGCTAGAGGCATCATCCCGGTATAACCCCGCAAAGTCTGCTGACGTAGAGGTTACGTGACTGGTAGTAAAGTGGTTAATTTTAATGCACACAAACACAATACCGAATTTTTTGATAAAATATAAAAGATGGCGTTACTTCAAATACAAAAAAAAAAGTCACATATCAAAATTGCACACGCTGGCGGAATGGCGCCAAACTACGGTATTTCAAAATCTCCATAGGCGACGCTTTAAAAGCCTTTACAGGTTACCAGTGGAGTTACACAGGTGGTCTGGTTATTGCTCTCGCTCAGACATGTGTGATGCAATCCTCGTTTATACATGTGTGTGGGACCAATGCAAGCGTTCACCTTTGCACGAGAGCACGTGGGTGCTAAAAATGTAAATTTTTTTTTAATTATTTTATTTTTACACCATTTAAAAAAAAAAAAAAAAAAAAAAGCAGTGATAGGCACTCTAAGACCCTGGATCTCTTTACTACATTTTAAAGCTTCTGATAACACAAAGATCTGTGTAATCAGATGCTTTAAATTTTTTAAAAAAGTTTACTTACGGGAAAACTAAGTGACAAAAATGTTCATCGCTTCCAGCCGCCTTCTGGTCTTCGAAAAGCTCTATGGTAACCTGGTGGAACCATCGGCTTCACTTCCGAGTTCTCTAGTGGAATGGAGAGCCTGGAGAGGCACTGGTGGGAGGCAGGAAGGGGTGAACCCTCCTGCTGCCAGTAATAGCAATCCAGTGGCTAATTAGCAGCCTCCTGCAAAAAACAAAACCAGGATGAAGCCTGTAGCTGCAGGCATCATCCTGGTATAACCACATGAAGTACCAACATAAAAGTACATATTGCGGTCTTCAAGTGGATAAAGTCCCAGTCAGTCTGCAAAAGTATTAAATGTAGGATAAGAAGGCTGACAGCATATTTTCTCAGGTCATCCAGCGTCAGCATATACAGGTCCCTCTCAAAAAATTAGCATCTTGTGATAAAGTTCATTATTTTCCGTAATGTACTGATAAACATTAGACTTTCATATATTTTAGATTCATTACACACAACTGAAGTAGTGCAAGCCTTTTATTGTTTTAATATTGATGATTTTGGCATACAGCTCATGAAAATCCAAAATTCCTAATCTCAAAAAATTAGCATATTTCATCCGACCAATAAAAGAAAAAAGTGTTTTTAAAACAAAAAAAGTCAACCTTCAAAAAATGATGTTCAGTTATACACTCAATACTTGGTCGGGAATCCTTTTGCAGAAATGACTGCTTCAATGCGGCGTGGCATGGAGGCAATCAGCCTGTGGCACTGCTGAGGTGTTATGGGGCATAGGATGCTTCGATAGCGGCTTTGAGCTCATCCAGAGTGTTGGGTCTTGCGTCTCTCAACTTTCTCTTCACAACATCCCACAGATTCTCTATGGGGTTCAGGTCAGGAGAGTTGGCAGGCCAATTGAGCACAGTAATACCATGGTCAGTAAACCATTTACCAGTGCTTTTGGCACTGTGAGCAGGTGCCAGGTCGTGCTGAAAAATGAAATCTTCATCTCCATAAAGCTTTTCAGCAGATGGAAGCATGAAGTGCTCCAAAATCTCCTGATAGCTATCTGCATTGACCCTGCCCTTGATAAAACACAGTGGACCAACACCAGCAGCTGACATGGCACCCCAGACCATCACCGACTGTGGGTACTTGATACTGGACTTCAGGCATTTTGGCATTTCCCTCTCCCCAGTCTTCCTCAGGGTCCGGTCACCTCTTCTCATTGTGCAGCGTTTTCTGCCACACTTTTTCCTTCCCACAGACTTCCGACTGAGGTGCCTTGATACAGCACTCTGGGAACAGCCTATTCGTTCAGAAATTTCTTTCTGTGTCTTACCCTCTTGCTTGAGGGTGTCAATGATGGCCTTCTGGACAGCAGTCAGGTCGGCAGTCTTAGCCATGATCGCGGTTTTGAGTAATGAACCAGGCTGGGAGTTTTTAAAAGCCTCAGGAATCTTTTGCAGGTGTTTAGAGTTAATTAGTTGATTCAGACGATTAGGTTATATAATAGCTCGTTTAGAGAACCTTTTCATGATATGCTAATTTTTTGAGATAGGAATTTGGGGTTTTCATGAGCTGTATGCCAAAATCATCAATATTAAAACAATAAAAGGCTTGCACTACTTCAGTTGTGTGTAATGAATCCTAAATACATGAAATAATGTTTATCAGTACATTACAGAAAATAATGAACTTTATCACAATATGCTAATTTTTTGAGAGGGACCTGTACAGTACTTCCTGATAGAAGATGCTGGCCTTGGAATGACACAGTAATGTAAATTACCTGTGCTTGAGCATTATCCTTTATATATTTGGCTGTGTCTCACATACGTCAACTTTTACTTCTGTCTCTCAATCTGTGGCCAGACTTAAAGAAAAAGTGGTTGTAAACCCACTTTAAAGACTTTTACCTATAGTTAAGCCTATATTAAGGCTTACCTATAGGTGCTATAAATCTCTCCTAAACTTGCACCTTTTAGGAGATATTTACAGTGCATGCAGCTGATGACGTCATCGGCGCATGAGCTCTGAAGGAACAACCACCCGTGCCGTTCCTTCAGAGCCCAGTGCCATAAATGGCAGCTCCCACCATCAGATGGCGGAAGGACGCGATCCAGGAAGCAGGACGGCTGAACATGTCGGCCGTCCTGTCGGCACTGCGGGGGATTCGTTTTTAGGCAAGTACTTCATAATGAGCTAGTATGCAATGCATACTAGCTCATTATGCCTTTGTCTTTACAGGTTTTTTTTTTTTTTTTCACATTTTTTTTCAGCGGGTTTACTTCCTCTAACACACCCAGCCAAGTCCCTGCTTCTCATCCAGTCATGGGGAAAAAAATTCATGGCAGTCGCACAGCGCCATCCCCTCTGCTACCTCTCATCCTTTGACCTGTCAGTGTAAAAATCAACCACACTCCCACAGCTCAGTCCCCTTATTCCGTGACCCGCCAGTGTAAAAACCCATCACAGTTCTACCGCTCCTTTGCATCTCATCCTTTGATGGATTTTTACATTTGCAGGTCAAACACACAGCTCAGTCACTCTCATCCCTCTCAATTCTTGACAGTAAGGCCTCTTGCACACTACAGCTTAAAAAAGCTCAGTACAGCATTGATTTTTTATTTAGTGGTAGTAAAGCCTCAAGAGCAAAAGAAATGGCCTTCCTGCAGGTTTAACTCATAACGTACTAGTATGCACTGCATGCTAGAACATTATGACAAACTTATTAACAAACAGAGCCTTTAAGTGATGAGCTGTCAGGGCTGTCCCCGATGCTCCCATCTTCCCCCCGGTCTTCCTTCCAGGTTTTAGGTATTTTGAATGGCCGGGCCAAGCATGCATGGGAGTCCCATTACTGCGTCACACAGGGCGGGCCATAAATGTAGTCTGAGCTGCGCATTTGCGGCTCAGATCACATTACCAGCTGACAGGCTAGGTTATCTTCTGTTTTAAAAAGCCTGCCTGTCAGTGGATTTTTAAAACGTATAACTATTTTTAAACGTATAACTTTACTACCACTTCAACTGTTCTAAAATGCAGCCCATTGTTTATAATGTGCCTGTACACACTGACAAGTAAACCAGTGCTGTGTATTCTTGAGTTAAAAAAAAAAAGAAGGAAACTCAGTGTTTCCAGGCAGTATTTTGCACCGCTACGTGCGCAAATACATCCATAAAGATTAACAGATTTTGCCTAGGAAGGTATTGTGCGTGTAAATGTGCATGAATACGCCCAATACAAATGCCTGAAATTAGGTCCAGAAATGCTGATGCTTAAACATCAGTACGGTGTACAAGAGGCCTAAAAAAACAAAAACCTATCACAGATTAAAACAAACTTAGGTTGTGACCTCCTAAAACACTAATCTGACCACTGCTTACTCTCCCACTCTCTGCTCTCAGGAATACCTGGGGAAAATGTGCCTATGCACAGTAACTTAAAGTGATTGTAAAGTCTTGTTTTTTTTTTTTTTTACTAAAAATAAACATATTATACCTACCTGCTCTGTTGCAGTTGGTTTGCACAGAGCAGCCAGGATACTCTTCTTCTTGGGTCCCTCTTCTGCTTTCCTGGCCCCTCCCTCTTGGTAAGTGCCCCCACAGCAAGCAGCTTGCTATGGGGGCACCCGAGCCGAGTCACAGTTCCGTGCATCCATTCAGACATGGAGCTGCGGCCCAGCACCGGCCCTTTCTCTCCTCATTGGCTGACTGACTTTGATTGACAGCAGTGGGAGCCAATGGCGCTACTGCTGTGTCTCAGCCAATCAGGAGTCCCAGGACAGCCGAGGCATTCATTGACATTGTATTAGGGGGGCTAAGAGGGAACTGCTACACAAAGAAGACTTTATATTAATGCATAGAATGCATTAAGATAAAAAAAACCTTCTGACTTTACAACCCCTTCAACAGAAGTTCAATTATTGTTTTTTTTTTTAATTTTGTTTAGTTTGACTCATTGGCTAAACTCCAAACATCATATCTATTACCCCCCAATTTGAAGTGATATGCTGGGTAAAATTCATTTCTTGTTCCCACTAGTTACATTTTTATAAATGTATGAGTCAGCACAGAAATAAAAAAAATAAAGGGAAAAGCTTCTAGAATGCACCATCTGGTGGCAGAAGACAAGATTACATGCAAGTCAGTGTTAGTTACTGTTGTAGATGGTTAAGCAATTTACAAAGAATAAACTAGAAATACCTTAGAACTAGAAGTTCTGTAGGTCTTTAGTGATCAGAGCCAACTCTTAACTGTAGATGTACAAATGCCATGTAAAATATAATTTTTTTTTTTTTTTAAAGAAGTATTAAACCCAAAAATCTGTTGCAGCTTACCAATCAGATTATGTGGCTGCATTTGTTTCTTAGGTCCCCCCGTTTTCACCTGGTGATTTGGCCAGTAATAAACACACCTCCTGTATTAGAGTGCCTACACTCTGGATGAAGGAGCACAGGGGCATTCGGACAGCAGCACTGAGTCTGGGGGCAGGGCTGTTGTAAATACAGTATATCAGCAGATTTAAGTTATAGCAAACTTTTTTTTTCCTTTTGGGATAAAGGTTTTAAATACATTTTAAAAAGCTGATCATTGTAGGCATCACCTCTGCCAGTGTTAAAAGCCTTTTCTCATCCCTGTAGAACTGATAAATCTGGGAGAGAGCTTGTTCTTTAAGCTGCATGAAAATCCAATAAAGCCTAAAAAAGAAAATTAATGCAGCCATCACATATAGGAATTGGTAAGCTGCAATATAACATATGTTTGATTTTGGGTTTAATGCTGCTTTAAAGAGAAGTATGGCCAAAGCTCTTTGGGCCAGACTTCTCCTGTGGATTACAGGAGTGCACTTAGTTCTGCACTCATGTGACCCAGATTCAGTCAACAGTGGGCTTCACAGAGCTGGTCCAGGCTCTGCTGGGATCCAGAGAATAATGTCAGGACCTGCCCAAAATGCTTGACTGGCAGCTGGCCCAGCCTCTTAGTGCACCACTGAGAGCCTGAGCCAGCAGATCCTGCCCCCTGCTCAGCCCAGCGCTCCAGTGAGTGCTGGAGGGGCAGAGCACAGAACAGTGACTGACAAGTAACTGCTCTGTGCTCAGAGCGGCCTTTGATCACTTAGGGGACAGCTGCAGCTTCGGATCTAAGTGAATATGTACGTTTTTTTAATTCCTGCACGCTTTTTTAAGCCTCATGCACATAGATACTTGGAGTCGTAATATATAAAATTCAGGCGTATTTCCCTGCCTGGAAGCCACAGCTGCTGCATACAGCCAATCACAGAGATTACAGGATGTGGGTATAGACCGGTACTTGTGTAAGTACTCGCACACATACCGATTGATGCCCCTGCATGCAGACAGCCGGTGTTCAGAGGTGTACATGCAGAGATGCTTGCACAAGAACTAGCGTATACCTGTATACTGACACATCCTGTCATTTTATTCTTTAGACGACTGTTCACTGTGGTCCCAGATGCAAATCACAATAAAAAAAAAAAACAAACAAAAAAAAGGAGGTTTATCTTGTACCACATTGGAATAAATAGTGCTTTAGTTTAGATTTTATTTTTGAGCATGAAATCTAAACTATACAGTTTTTGGAGCATGGTAAATTTTGCTTTAATTTCTCCAAACATTTATTTTGCTTAACAAGCACAACCCAAAATACGTAGTGTATTAAAGCAAGTCTCCAGAGTATAACAAACCAGAACTGTGCTTTTACATAATGCAGAGATCAACATTAGCCAGATAATGTGAAAAAACTAAATTAAAACCCGCGCTGGTAGATCAGCTGAATATGTGAGTCAATAAATATGTAAAAATATAAATAAATTATAAAAATTGATATGTATACAAAGTGCATAAATGGTATGCAGCAGCTGCGACACTAAGCAAATCTTAGAAAAATATTAAAAACCAAAATTTAAGCAGTGCTAGCATTAGTGAAAAAAATATATCATGTGAAATAAATATAATCAGATAAGCCCAAACTTTACAGAAGCTTGTAGGGTGCAGGGTGACTAGGCAAATTAGCGATAAAGGATGAGTTCACTTTAAAAAATAAATAAAATGCACTTTTTGCAGGTAAATAAAAATGTGCATTTACTATTGTTTATTTTAGGAGCCTGGAAAGCATTGCACCAGCGACCAGCAGATTACTGATGCCATGCAGGTCTCCTGCAGACTGTCAGAGTGAGCGGTCTCTGCCTATACATCGTACAGCCAAGCAGTTTCACAGACAGGAAAACTCCCTGAACTACCACACCGCCGGGGTAGTTCATTGAGAACTACAAACTGACAGCCACAAAGGATGTCTGGGCTTGTAGTTCATTCACACACGGAACTGTGTGAATAAATGAGTACCACCACACGGCCAGACCGTTTTCTAAAAAGTGACAGCTAGTCTGGGGAACTTCTCAACATACTGCTGTCACAGGGAGGAGGAGGGAATGGCCAGCGGCAGCAGCAATGGGAACATGTTACATGCTCCACGCTAAAAATGGGTGGCACATTTTTTTTTTACATTTTAAAACCCAATGCATGCTTAACGTTTTTACAGCTGCTGTTTTTGGCTTCAATGCGTTTTTTTTTTTTTCTCCACAACCAGTAATCTCCCCAGCATGCTATCCTATGTGTCTATGCAAATAGGATAAAAAACGCTTTCTGGCTCGGAAAACAAAAAAAAAACACAGAACTAGTATGTTGGTTAGAGGAGTTTTTCAGCTGTAAAAACTTTATCTCTGAAAAACGCTAAAAACCACTGAAAAATGTGACTATTCGGTGTTGAGTGTTTTAGAGCCATAAGCTTCTGTGGGAATATAGTTTTGCTAAAAAACACTACTGCAAAACTCATTCTAAAGCTAACGCTACTGCTGTTTTTTTTTTATAACGTCCAGTGTGCATGAGGCCCAAGACCCCGTTCACACTGGGGCGACTTGTCAGGCGACCTGGTCGCCTGACAAGTCGCCGTGGGTCACCTGCCATAGAGTAGCTGTGGACCCGTTCTAATAGGAGCGACACAAGTCGCTCCGACTTAGAAAAAGGGTCCTGAGCTTCTTTGGGGCGACCTGCATTGACTTCAATAATATGACTTCACAGGTCGCCCCGGCAAGTCGGGTCACGCCTGTGTGAACCGGCTCTAAAGCTGCTTGCTTCTTTCATATTGGAGAAAAAAAAAAAAAAAAAACACATAAAAGAAGATTGTTTATAAATATCTTGAAAGCTTACAATGCATGTCCACCTTTGTAATAAAATGTGATAATTCCCACATTTTATGTTCCCATTCACAAAGCATACCTAAAAATTACTACTAAAAATATTTCTTACCTTTTTATTTGATTATTAGGAGCAGGTTTATACATGGGCCTCTATAGGCAGCTTGCTTTGTTTAGAATTGCTTGCAATGTGCAGTTCAGGGGCGGATTTGCTTAAAAGTACATTAGCATACAATGTATCACCTTTATTAGGACAGAATGTGCACATCTAGTTACAACTAATAATGAGATCTGCCACGGTAAGTTATGGTTATGGTAAGCATAACACCACAGCCCCCTCTATAACAGTACATGGATGGAGAGGGCCAAATAAGATTTTACAGCAAGAATAAAAGAAAAAAAAAAATGTACAATGGCAAGCAGCAATTTTTTAATAGGACATGCTATGTGAATTGCAATAAATAACAAATCTAAAGTAGGTGTTATCTCAATATGGCTGCAAAAGTGGAAATAACCAGCGATCGGCTGTTTTGTGAATGCGATTTTACAGCATTGCGCAGCCACGTGATAGCAATAAAGTTTAAAAAAAAAGTTAAAAAAGTGTAAAAAATGATGAGTTTAAAACCACTCCCCCCCCCCCCCCTTCCGCCCTGAGAATACACTTAAGTGCAAACATGTGCGTAGGCCTGCCATGCATATGTAAACAGCGACTGCACCACATGTGATGTAGCTGCGCTAAGGTTGGAGTGAGCGCAATAATTCTAGGGCTACATTTCATAATCAACTCCAAATTGATCACGTTGAAAAGCATCATCTATGGACAAATTTTAGGTACCGTAGTTTGTAGCCATTTCATGGGCGTTTAAATTTTTATATGTTTGGTATCTATTCACTTGACATGTTATCCTTTATATTTTACAAAATTGGATATTATATTGTGCTGTGTGCAGCAAAATCTGTGTATTTTTTTTAAAAAATTTGCATATTTGCATTTGCAAGATTTATTCATTAAAGTGTAACTCTACCCAACCCTCTTCCACCAATCTTATTCCCTGAGGTGGGATCTGCACATTTCAGACACTCATCCATCCAGCATTATCCTGCTAAGATCCTCTCATGTCACTGCTCGGTCCCATGCCGCCATGCTGTTTCTAATGTCATTGAGAGACTCAGCAGCTGTTCTGAGTTCAGTGGGTGGGCCTCTATGATGATATTCAGTCTGATGCTGCATCTGTCCCCCAGTGCCATTACACCGAGGACCGAGCGATCAAACACAGCCGATCACTCTGTTAGGACAGCTCCCCGAGCAGAGAGCTGGTGGCTGTCAGTCAGCAGCTCTCTGCTCTGCCCCCTCCTCGCTCACTGGGCTGTGGAGGGGTGGAGCGGCCGGCTCAGGCCCTCAGAGGCTGAGCCGGGTATCGGTCCAGGCACCTGGCGGATCCCGACTCCGTGGTTGGGATGACGCAGTGCCTGGACTGACATCTGTGACGTCAGCAGAGAGCGGAATGCAGACCGATCTCTGCTGAAAACGGGTCACAGGAGTGCAAAACAAACTGCACTCCTGTGATCCATAGGAGATGTACAGCCAAATGAGCTTTGGCTGTACATCTCCTTTAATACATCCACAGCGGCTATGGCATCTTGCATCATTGTGTCACCCAGGATGGTAGTAATGATCCTGCCTTTCTCACACTGGTCTGCCCCACTGGACACTGATCGCTGGTTGGCGGACACTGTCTCAGTGCCAAAAAAATGGGGGACAGGTACTACTGGCGACCAGCTTCTGCTCACCAGCTGGATACAGCCATATGCACCAATCCTGCAGCCCACTGAAGGTCTCATCTCCTCTCAGTGAGCTACAGGGAAGGTCTGACAAGTTTTAAACAGTCCCTGTAATCACCCATTTGGTGGTAATGTACTAGAACACATCTTAAATATGACTAGTGCATTTTGATAGCTATTAAGACTAATAAACCAAAAGATACTAATTGCACAAAATTCTACTGGCAATTCATATGTATGCAAATATCCGAGGTCAAGGCTTCTATTTGTTAAAAAATTAATTACACTTACACTGTGAGCCAAAGCATGGATATCCACATTGCCATGGACTGTGCCCAAACACACCACTTTTCCCCCTTCTGTACGAATGTGAACATTGTGCCCCTGAAATTAGAAACAAAACATGCCACATTATACTGCAGGAAAAAAAGATGTTCTTGTAAGAATCCAATATTCAAACTGTGGTAATAAATAGAAAAGTATAGCAAATAAATCACCAAGACAGTTACTTGTAATCAATAATGGTTTTCTTCACTTCCAATGTTAATGTCTCAGTATGTGTATTTCAATCTGGCTTTTAAAGGCATGTACCTATGCATTTCTTTTCCCATGGTAACCACTGTTTAGTATTAAAAAAATAAAACAAAAAAACACGGAATAAAGAAGCTCAATCTAAATTTGCAAAACCAGATAGGATTCAAATGTCCCATGCAAAATAAAATAGGGTTATACTGTATAATTAAGACCAAATTTATGTTAAAAAAAAAAAAGAAAAAAAAATCACAGATCAAAATGAAAACCCTTCTATATGCAGCTTCCCTGCCCCAGCAGCCCATTATTCTTACCTGAGCCTGATCTCAATCCAGTACTGTGCTGGAGATCAGCAGCTGCTATCTGCTCTTCACTGGATAGAGAGGCAGCAATTGGAGCCATTGGTGTCAAGGTCTTACCTTGCCTGCCTTCCAGCTAGCAGCCATCTTGGACATGTGCAGACTGCTGTCTTTTATAAACTCTGTTTGCATTGTCACTTGCCTGCTGCCTGGGCGTCGCTCAGTGATGATGTCGCACACCTGACTATATATACACCTGTTGGCTTGCAGTCCTTTGCCCTTGTGTTTGCGCTCCAAGGTGCATCACTGCTAGCAGTCTTCTGTTCGCCGTGTTCCTCCATTCATGAGCTGGCTTGGCTGACGACTTTCCTGGCTCTCGTTTCCACTTCGGCAGATGACCTGGCATCAGCAGACGACCCGCCTCTGAACACAACCCTGGCTTGGAGGACTACCCGCTTCCAGACTTGAGCCCGGATTGGACGACCACCCACTCAGGACTTGACCCTAACTCTTCCCGATTTCGCTCCTCACTTTTGCTGAGAGTTTATTGTTGTTGCTCTAATAACCTGCTTTATTTTACTTGCATCTTCATGTTGTCTGGTTTCCAGGCACCCTAACAACTGGTACCTGCTCTTGTCACAAAATAGCCAGCGAGGAGGGAAGGGGGCAGGGCTGAACTGTGCTGTGTGTGACAAGTGCCCCTATTGCAGGAGGCTTGCTATGGGGGCACTCGGCAGGGCACAGGAGTGCTGGTGGTGGTACCGAAGAGGAGGGTTGGGCTGTCTCTGAGCAAAACTCAGAGCAGGTATACTTTTTGAGAGCAGGTATACTTTTTTTATTTATAAAATAACAAAGTTTACCTTTAGAATCACTTTAATTTGGCACATTTCATGTACATATTACATTTAGAAACTGGAGCACTTTTCCACATGCGCCAATCCTTGGTACTTTCCACCATAGTATAAGCGTAGTTCGTGACAACAGCTAAAACCATTTAACCACTTGCTGCCCGCCATATAGCAAAATGACGGCAGCAAAGTGGTTGCACTAACCTGACTGGCCGTCATACGACGTCCAGCAGGATAGACCACGCAGAGCGGCGATCAGCGGTGCGGTGTGTCACTGACTCATCACATCTCCGATCCCGGTAAAGAGTCTATGACGTAGGCTCTTTACCATGTGACCAGCTGTGTCCAATCACAGCTGGTCACATAGTAAATACGAAGTGCCATTGATCAGCTTTACTCAGCTCGCGCCCGACAGGCAGAGGAGCGCCGACCGGCGGCTCTCCTGACAGGGGGGGGGGGGGGGTCTGTGCTGGTAATCAGAGCATTGATTACCGTGCAGACCCATGGGGGATGTCACTAGAGCCACCAGGGATTGCCCACCCATGGCCACCAGGGATGCCAATCAGTGCTCAGGGACAGTGCAAGTAAACAGCGCAAAAAAGGTTGCAAGTAATAATAAGAGTAGTAAATAAATAGATAAATAGTGCATACAAAAAATATTATTAAAAGGGAGCCACCAGTGCCACATATCAGTGCCACCCCATCAGTGCGGCCTCATCAGTGCAGGAAAAAACCTATTTACAAAATTTTATAACCTAAAACAAAACTTTTTTTTTTTTTTTTAAAACTTTTCGGTCTTTTTTTAATTTGTTTAGCAAAAAAAAAAAAAAAAAAAAAAAACACCTTACGGTGATTAAATACCACCAAAAGAAAGTTCTATTTGTGGGGGGGGGGGGGGGGGTGACATAAATTTGGTTTAGGTACAGTGTTGCACGACCGCGCAATTGTCATTCAAATTGCAACAGCGCTAAAAGCTGAAAATTGGCCTGGGCAGGAAGGGGGTCAAAGTGCCCTGTATTGAAGTGGTTAAAGTCAACAAAAAGGTAGAAATATCCCTAAGGGTGTCTTTGTTCTGCACATAAAAGTAAACAGACAAATCTTGGGTTACAGATCAGACATGACTCTCCAGATGTGTGGCATCTGTGTAAGATTTGTGTCAGAGTAAATTCTGGATGTACAAATACTACAAAGAGCAGCTTACAAAATACAGGTACACTTTAGCCCAGATGTTCTAGATCTGTGAGGCTCTATTTCCCACTATACAGTCATCTACAGATAAACTCAGTAAAGTTCTATTAGCTCAGCAGGAAACTTCAAATCACAAATGTTGCTATTGCTTTATCCTTTTGAAAACCTCTTATTTATTTTGCTTTCCTCTCTGCCTTTGCTGCAGACAGAGCAAGTAACTAAAACAATACATTCTGCACATTACTCTTCCTTACTAAGGGCAAAGAATGTGGCAGAACATGAAACAAGTGACAGCCTAAAAAAACAATGGTTATAACTTTACCCGAGGCTTCTTCCACTTCAAATACTGAAAAGTTTATAAGATCTAATTACAGATGCAACATTTACCCTTTCACTGCCGGAGCCCTTTTTGCATGCATTTATAAAAAAATAAAAATAAAAATGTAGGCCTGAAGTTTACATTGCAAGTTACCCCATTTATATTTTTTGTATGTGTGCGTTCACATATGTATATATTTTATGAATCATAGTGTATCCTTTTCATGTACGTCTTTCATCTAAAAGTATCTGGTTGATCCCGTCAGTCACCTTCCTTCCTTGCTCTACACTGACCATACAAAAGTTGATCTGTGTTAGTGTGGTCAGTTTTCATCCTTCGGCTGGCCATTTAGGAGATACAGGACACTGTGCAGACATTGTATTTTAGGGCTGCAACTAAATTATTTTCATAATCGATTAGTTGGCTGATTGTTTTGACTAATCGAATAATTGGATAATATCCTTAAAAAAGTGTGATGTATAATTAAGTTAATAGGTCAAGTAAAAAAAAAAAAAAAAAAGAAGGGGGGGGGATTTTTGACTTACCATAAAATCCATTTCTCTGATGTTCATTGATTGACACAGTTTCTAAACGCCATAACCGTTGGGTTATACTGCCCCCTACAGGAGTAGGACACTAGGCAGAAAAAGTCTAAATTGTAAAAAAAACATGTTTGGTCAAAATAGAATGAAAAATTAGCAGCTGCTGTTCACCCAATGGGGAAATAGCCTTAAAACGATTTTTATAGTACTTTATAAGTGTTTTCACTTCTATATTCACTATTAACCGGTTGCCGACCGCCGCACGACTATATACTGCGGCGGTCAGCCCGGCCAGGCAGAGTGACGTATGGGTACGTCACTCGCCTGTCACTGACTTGAGAGCCAATTGCGGGCGGGTGCGGCTCGTTCACTGACAAGTCAGTGCGTGTGACCGGCGGACCCGATGTCCGCCGGTCACACTACGATCGCTCCGGTGAAGGGAGAAAGGCGGAGCGGCTTATGTAAACAAGCCGCCCGTCATTCTCCCTGGTGTAAAAATGAAGATCAGACGGTTCTACTATGTAGGACCGTTGATCTTTGTTTTTACACCAATAGCCATGTCCCTATACAGTTAGAATCACGCCCCTAGGACACACTTAACCCCTCCCTCTCCAATACAGTCAACCCCTTCCCTGCCAGTGTCATTTTTGCAGTAACAGTGCATATGTATAGCACTGATTACTGCAGTAATGTCACTGGTAACCCCAAAAGTGTCAAATGTCAGTCAAGGGTCAGATCTGTCAGCCGCAATGTTGCAGTACCGAAAAAAAAAAAAAAAATTGCAGATCGCCGCCATTACGTGTTAAAAAAAAAAAAACACCCAAAAATGACAAAAATCTTTCCCTTTGTTAGTAAACACGATAACTTTTGTGCAAACTAATCAAAATACGCTTTTTGCGATTTTTTTTACCAAACATATGTAGCATAAAACAAATTGGCCGAAAATGTTAAATTTTGATTTTTACATTTTTTTGGGGGGGAATTTCATATAAAAAAAAATGTGAAAAATATTGTTATTTTTGCAAAATTGACGCTCTTTTTTTGTTTATAGCGCATGATCAAAAAAAAAAAAAAAAAAAAAAAAAAAAAAAAAAAAAAAAAAAAAAAAAAAAAAAAAATCGCACAGGTGATCAAATACCACCAAAAGAAAGCTCTGTTTGTGGAGAAAAAAAGGACGTCAAATTCGTTTAGGTACAGCGTCGCACGACTGCGCAATTGTCCGTTAAAATCACGCAGTAAAAAAAAAAAAAAAAAAAATAGCAAAAAACCCCCTGGTCTTTTAGCAGCCAAATCCTCCGGGGCTTAAGTGGTTAAAGCAAGCGCTGCAATTAATCTTTTTTAGAAAAAAAAAAAAAAAGTCTGGCTACGCCCATGGGCAGTCCCCAGAGGGTATAGTCCCTCTCTCTGCTATAGGCACTCAGTTTAGTTACAAGCAGTGTCAGAAGAATTACAACTCCACAGAGGGGTGTGTGCTGTGTCTGTAAATGAACATCAAAGAAATGGATTTTACGGGAAGTCAAAAATCCCATTTTCAAAAGCCTAAACAGTAGCCAACCAGGCAACAGGAGTTCAACCAAAACATCTGGAGCCCACCTGAGAGAAAAAAAAAAAAAAAAAAAAAAACACACCCTCAAAGAGGATCAGGTCCTCTCTCAACAGCAGCCTGCAAAACTGTGCAGCCAAAAGAAGCATCAGCAGATGCCAACACATCCACTTTATAAAACGGACGACGGAATGCCCAGGAGGCACTAAGCGCCCTAGTAGAGTGTGCCTTGACAGGGAAAGGAGGAATCTGACCCTTAATGGAATAGGTCTGAACCACTGTCTGATCAATCTGGAAATGGTTGCAGAGGAAGCGGACGACCCTTTACAAGGCCCATCCGTGAGCACAAATAGTGAGTCTGACTTCCTGAAAGACTCAGTAGCTACCAGGTACACCCCAATTGCCCAGACCACATCCATGGCATGCAAGGCAATTTCCTTCGGATGTTTATGCCTGGGACTCAGGGAAGGCAACACAATGTCTTCATTCAAATTAAACTCAGAGACAACATTTGAAAAGGAATGGGGCGAAGGACCACCTTATCTCTGTGAATCACCAGGTAAAAACGACAGGATAAACGCCGCCAGTTCTGACACCCTGCGCACAAAAAAAGGCCGCCACCTGGGACAGCGTAACAAGGGGAATATCCTGAATATTTTCAAAGGGAGGCCTCTGTAGAGATGAAAGCACCAAATTGAGCTCCCAAGGCGGCAACAGAACCCGCACTGGAGGGACCAAATATAAAAAATACCCTGAAGAAAAAGGTATGCACCAGGCAGTGTGTGGCCAAAGGTCATTGGAAGACAACCGCCAAAGCTGACACCTTGCCCTTGATGGTACTCAAGGCCAACTTCTATTCAATCCCCCCGTTGAAGGAAGGTTAAGATCCGAGCCACCTAGAAGGAGCGAGGATGAACCCCAAGCGACTCACTACGCAATGTACGTCTTCCACGATGGTAGATCTTCCTAGAAGTAGATTTCCTAGCTTTCAACAGTGTAGGAATCACCGATTCAGAGAAACCCCTTTCCTTCAGCACCTGGCGTTCAACAGCCAAGCCGTCAAAGCCAGCAACTAAAGCAGGATGGAAGATCGGTCCTTGGGACAGCAGATCCTCTCTGAGAGTAAAGCCCCATACACACACGCAGATCGTCGTCATACAAATGTTCGTCTTTTCTCCCCGGGATGTCGGTGTCTGTTGAAAAGTGCAAAGACA
This sequence comes from Pelophylax lessonae, assembly GCF_965119305.1. NCBI lineage: Eukaryota > Metazoa > Chordata > Amphibia > Anura > Ranidae > Pelophylax > Pelophylax lessonae. The sequence continues at coordinate 190,274,131 of NC_138771.1, read as the reverse complement.
GCACAAGGACAGCACAAGAATTTTGTCCGCAGACTTCAGCTGACTGCAGAAGTGATGTCATGTAATGGTTAACTTTCCCTGTGTTTTTTATTTTCTGAGCATGCCCAGTCTTGCAAATCTGCGGTCTGTCGGCTGATTTCTGTACTGACAGGCGAACAATCGTCCGTTCTGGTGTCTGCAGACAAAAATTTTCATGTTTGCAAGAAAGACTCTTGTCCGCGGATTGTGTGCAGACATCTGTCGGAGGCACCATACTAACACGCATACAATCGGCAGATCTTTCGTCCGCCGACGTTTGTATGACGACGATCTGCGTGTGTGTACGGGGCTTAAGCTTCCAAGGAACAGCGGTGACCAGCCGCACCAGATCGGCGGACCAAGCCCAATGAGGCCAGTCTGGAGCCACTCAATCTGCATAGTAGTCTGGGCAGAAGCTTGAGGGGAGGGAAGGTGTAAAATCAGCCGATACTGACCCCATGGGGCCACCAGCGCATCTGTGGCATCCGCCTGAGGATTCCTTGACCGAGCCACAAACCACTGCACCTTTTTTTGACCCGAGATGCCAGCAGATCCACCTCAGGGATGCCAACAAAACAACTGATGAAAGACCTCCGGATGAAGGGACCACTCCCCTTGATCCAACGCCTGCTGACTGAGGCAATCCGCCTGCCAGTTTTCCACCCCGGGAATGTGTATGGCGGAGAGGGCTGGAAGGAACCATTCTGTCCACCTTAAAATGCCAGCTACCTCCAGAGCCGCCAATACACTTCTTGTGCCCCCTTGGTGATTGACATAACCCATTGCCGTGGCATTGTCCAATTGAATGCGCACTGGACAACCCTGAAGACACAGATGTTAACACATTTGTAAAGACCCGAGGAGCAGGGGTGAGACCAAAGGGTAACGCCACAAACTGATAATGCTCCTCTCCCACAGCAAAGCAGGGAAAGTGCTGGTGACTGGCACATATTGGCACATATTGGAATGTGAAGGTAGGCATCCTTGATGTTGATAGAGGCAAGGAAATTCCCGACACAGGGATGCCACCACCATGCAAATGGATTCTATTCTGAACTTCTGCAACCGTACAAAGCAGTTCAGCGCCTTGAGGGCCAGGAATGGAAGCACTTTACCCTCCTTCCTGGGAACTGTACACAGGTTTGAATAAAAACCCTGAAAACGTTCCAAAGTTGAAACCGGGACAATCACCCCTTGAAGCAACAGGTCTTGTACCACTCCAAACAGAGCCTGTAAGCGGTCCAGGGGACAGGCACAAGTTGGAAGGAAAGAACCTGTCGGGGGACAAGAGCAAAACTTGATCTTGTAGCCGGACCGAATGACTTAGTGGACCCACTTGTCTTGTACCAGCAAAATTCCCGGGTCTGGAAACAAGTGAAGATGTCCCCGCACCCCCAATATAGGTGAGAGCGCACCTTCATGCTGAAGGAGCCTTGTTCGCAGGTCTGGAGAAGCCCCCTCTCGGTTTGCCAGACCAGGTTCCTTTGGATCCTCCAGAGGAAGCCCTGAAAGGCTTTGAACCCTTGTCAGTCGACCCTGGAGGGACGAAGAAACTTCTTAGGAGCCGAGAAGGAAGGCCCACGGAAGGCCCACGTCTACAACGAGGTTCCTTGCCCTTAGTAGCCAGAAGAAGAAGAAAGGTACTCTTCCCCCCTGTGAGACCTTTTATGATGTCATCCAGGGTAGCTCCAAACAGGCGATCTCCTTAAAGGGAAGATCAGTCAAGGCCTTTTAAGAAGAAGTCTGGTCCATAGACCAGCATTTGAGCCAAAAGACATGCCAAAGCAAAGCCACGCCACTAGAGGGGTCGCATCCAAAGAGGCATCACAGATAAACTGCAGCCCTTAGACCAGCTGGTCCGCCAGCTCAGCAAAGGCAAGGGGAGCTGCTCTCCCTCCAGGTCACAGCATAAAAGCTTAGCCCACTCGGTCAGAGAGTTTGCGACACCAGGGCAATGGTGAATACCGGCCTCAGTGGCGAACCAGCCACAGTGTACATATTGCGGGCCACAGCCTCCGCTTTCCTGTCACCTGGATCCTTAGAGGCCGGGGACTCTTCAACCGGAATCATGGTTGCCTTGTTTAATCTGGAAACCGGAGGGTCTATCACCGATGGAACAGTCCACTTCTCCTCATAGGTGTAACACCTGGTAAAGAGCTTAGGAATCCCAAGGGGATGCTTTGGCCGTCCCCACTATTGAGCGACAATTCTGTCAAAATAGGCGGGGAAAGGAAACACCTTTGCCGGTATGGATGGCTTGGGAGTGCCAAAGAGAACCTGCACCTCCGTATCTTCTTGACCCTTGGGATGTCCCAAAGCAGTGTCAACATGAGGGGTGGGAAGAACACAGCAATAAACACACTTCCAAAAAGGCTAAACCCAGCCAACCAGGTAAAAAACAGGAGCTCAACCAGGAACAACTGGAGCTCACCTGACAAAAAAAATACTCCCTCAAAGAGGACTAATCCTCTCCAACAGCAGCCTGCAAAACCTTGCAGCCAAAGGCAGCATCTGCAAACACATCTACCTTAAAAATTTTTGTGAAAGTGTGCACGGACAAGCAAGTAGGCTGCCTTGCATACCTGCAACACTGACTCCTGATGACGGAAGGCCCAAGAGGCACTAAGCGCCCCTTGTGGAATGCGCTTTAACAAGGAAAGGAGGATCCTGACTCTTAATGGAGTATGCCAGCACCACCATCTGCCTGATCCATCTGGAAATGGTCGCAGCAGACGTGGCCAGCCCCTTATGGCAGTGGTCCTCAACCCTGGTCCTCAGGGCCCACTAACAGGCCAGGTTTGCAAGATAACTGAAATCCATCCCAGGTGATATAATTTGCTGCTCAGTGATTGCAGTATTCCAGTCTGCATCTCCCCAAGGTAATACTTAAAATCTGGCCTGTTAGTGGACTGGAGTTGAGGACCACTGCCTTACGGAGTCCATCCGTAAGGCCAAATAGAGAATCCGATTTTCGGAACGACTCAGTCGCCACCAGGTACACCTTGATTGCCCAAACCACATCCAAAGAATGCAAGGCAATCTATTTAGGGTGCTTAGGCTTAGGACACAATGAAGACAACACAATGTATTCATTTAAATGTGTCCTACTCTTGTAGGGGGCAGCATAAACCCAAAGGTCAGGAAGATATGGAGCTGTGTCCGTCAATGAACGAAAGAGAAATTTTCATTTTCAGAACGTTGGTTTTGGTTTTGAGGAGCAGAAAACTTCTTGGTCAAGTGAATTTTCAGACAGTGCATGTGGTTTTCATTCAGAAACTACATTCATTTTAAAACTGTTAAAAGCAAGTAAAATTTTCAAACGAACTTTCATTCAGCGAATGCACAAAGATTTTTTGTATGAATATTTTCGTCTGAAAATCGATACGTGAATGGCCAGCATAAGGCTCGGTTCACACCTATGCAGTTTGCATTTAAACTGTTTCTTCAGTGCTTTCTGTTGTGCATTTTGCACGCGCGGTATTGCTTTTTTATGCTTTTTTTTTGCCCAATTTGTTGTTGGCAAAATAAAAAACCGCAGCAAAAATGCCCTACAAGCTTTTCTGCAGCTTCTCCATTGAAGTCTTTTGAACCAGAAAAGAAAAAAAAAAAAAAAGCACAATTTTGCGTTGAAAAAAGTCCTTGACCCTTTCCAAATAAGCAGTGGCTGAAAAAAGCAAAGATGTGAACGTGTCCCATAGGAAACCATGTTAAATGAACTTGTGTGCCTTTCTGCAAAAAGCACCAAAAACCGCATAGGTGTGAACCAGGCCGAAGACGTTCGAGATGTTAAGTAGCAGCGGCATTCTTTTTTTTGGCATCACCTGTCATAATGCGTTAAAAAAAAAAAAAAAAAAAATTTATAAATGAATAAAATTAGACCTTTATAGTACAAAAATGGGAATGTTAACTAGGAGTCAGACATGAAGCTATATGAAGGGTGAAAGGGAGATCTAAATCTTTTATATTAAAAGCAGTACTAAAAGCGGAGTCTTTTTTTTTTTCATGGATTGATAATTTTACATAGAATGCACAATACTGGTAAAAGTTTACTTTTAAATTAAATTGTAATGCCTTATATTACCTCCACCTTCTCTGGGTTCAATGCTGATCTTCCCTGCACTGATATTTCCTGAGTCTTTAAAGTGATTTCTTCTTAAACAACAAACATGTTATACTTACCTGCTCTGTGTAATAGTTTTGCACAGAGCAGCCCCGATTCTCCCCTATGGGGTCCCCCACTGATGCTTTTTGCTCCTCCTGCCTTCAGAATGCCCCAATAGCAAGCTGCTGCAAAGTATAGTATACGGTGCCCCTATAGCAAGGTAAAAAAAAACAAAAAAAACTTCTGTCTTTAAAACCACTCACTTGCTGCCCAGGACTACATGTCCCATGAGGCATTGCTCCCCACACATTCACAAGTTCTCAGGCACTTACTAACATGTATGGTGTTAGTATGATGTACTTAGCTGTATATGTGCTGCACTGTGTCTTCTAACATGTATGGACGGTGTACTGAGCTGTTTGTGTGCTTCACTGCATTTCCTAATATGTAAACAAATAATGCATTCTGTATGCAGGCCAACTAATCGGCTGATCAACATCGATTATAATAAATAGTTGACAACTATTTTCATAATTGATTTGTTGTTTCGGCAGTTGTTCCAGCAGGGGGGCATGTTCAAGAGCCAGTGACGGAAGATGCAGGCTGTGCTTGAGCAGCGTATGTGTGCCACAGGGCAGGCTGTGATTGGTTAGGGGCATGCTTACATTGGGTAGTTTATTCAGCCACCACACCCCTAACCAATCACAGCCTGCATCTTCCGTCAGGCTGAGCAGACTAGGGAATACAGGCACACGGTGTATCTGCTGTGTCCTATACCTCTGCCCCCAACCAATATCAGGAAGAAGAGATGCATAGTTACATGACTAAACTTTTTAACCTTGTAAAAACAAAACTTCTGAACTAAGCAAAAAACCCCAAAACATTTTGTGAAATCAGAAACCCAGGAGAATAAAAAGGTGGTAGTATATCTCTTAAAAATTTCACAATATTAGCACAACTGTATATCAAGAGCAAAATTTTTTTTTTTTTTTTTTTTTTTTTTTTTTTTTTTTTACTGAAAAGGTCAACATTAAAGTGATATATAAATTTTTTTTTTTTTTTTTTATCACTTTAATATTGACCTTTTTTTTTATATATATATATATATATAAAAATATAAGAGATGGACCGATATATCGAGGGCTGATATGCACTTTCCGATAAATCGGAATCGGCCTTTTGATTTACCGATTTTTGGGAACGTGCATGTACCGGGGTGATGCCTGCAGCCAGAGGTTTCACTTCGGTACCGGTGTCCATAGCCGACGGTCGGCTGTCTTGTAATGACCACCGATGCGGCTGAGAAGCCGCTCGGCTGTCATTCCAGCGTGCGGGAGGGGACGTTCTCCCCCCCCCCCCTCCGCCTGCCGTGGCTTGCCTAGGTCTCCTGCCCCACCGGGAGACCCGGTCATCCTACCTTCACGGCTGCCGTCTGACCGGGTCTCCATTTCTTTGAATTTGGCACCGCCAAGTACGTGGAAGTGATGTTATGACATGACATAACTTCCGGGTACTGGCGGCGCCGAATTAAAAAACGTACAGCATTTAAAACAGCCAAACTTGGCGTTTTGAATGCTTTTAAGTGCAGAGGAGGGGTTTGGGGTCTTTAAGACCCCCAGATCCCTTCCACCACAGTACCTGTAGACATAAAAAAAAAAAAAAAAAATTTTTTAAATGTCCGAAAATATCGGCCAATACCGATAACCAAAAAAAAAAAAAATCGGCGGTAAAAAAAACGATATCAGTTGATCACTAATTTATATATATTAACAACAACAAACAAGTCATACTCCCCTGCTCCGTGTAATAGAGCAGCCCTGGTCCTCTTCTGCTCAGGTCCCACATCGGCGCTCCTGGCCTCTCCCTCCTGCCAAGTGCCCCCGTTTCGCGGGAACCTGCCAACCTGCTGCAGTATATGTACGGCGGTTGGTCGGCAAGTGGTTAAGCGTGTAACCCCTGTAAGCACACTTTACGATCAATATTTTTAATATTTAGGCCACATGTACACTGCTGCTGATAAACGGACATTTAGGAGCAGTTGGGCATTTTTTTCAGCAGCCCCTGAACTCTCCACTATGTTATCTTATCTCTCCAAGTACACTGAGACCTTTAAAGTTGTTTAGAGGAAGTTGAGTTCAGTGACATTTTTCTGAAAGCAAAAAAAAAAAATGCATTTAGTCGGAAGTTTATTGGTATTTGAAACGCCAAATGCTTGTAACAGCTTTTAACTACTCCTTAGTGCCCGTTCACACTAGGTCGCTCCGACTTAGGGGGCGACCTGTGAAGTCGCCTGCAGCGCGACTTCGGCGCGACTTGCACGGACTTCATAAAATGAATGTCAATGCAAGTCGCCCCGAAGTAGTACAGGACCCTTTTTCTAAGTCGGAGCGACTTGTGACGCTCCTATTAGAACCGGTCCTGTACTACTCAATGACCGTGACAGTGCACGACTTGCCAGGCTGACCAAGTCGCCTGACAAGTTGTATTAGTGTGAACCAGCACTTACTCTATTCAAATAAATAAATACTAGCTTTAGATATATTTTCAGAAAAGTCCATTATGTTTCTGGGAATAGAAGTAAACGAGCTGTAAAGCAGCAAAAATATCTGTACTTTCCTGTGACAGATTACAAATCTTGCAATTTCTTTACTGGCATGACATCCATTATATGGCTTACAGGGATCTATAATACTTATGAACAATTACTGTATGCAGCAATGTGTATTAATACCAAGGATTTGCACGAGCCATATAGCAAAGCACAGCAAGTCACAATACAGTCATCAGATCATTCCGCAGCATGATGGGGATTTAACCTGTATAGCAAACATTCTTTGCACCCATCTCTACCACTAAAATCCCAATCTAACAGCTTAGGTGTCTACTCTACATCCATATTTACTCTAATGCTAACTTCAAACTCCGTATTATTACCTTGACAGATTGTAGGACACTGTTACCCTTCTCAGTTTCTATTTGGCAGCTGTCACACTCAATTTGTTTAATGTTCACACAACCCGATCCCAAAGTTTTGATGTTCACATCTAAAATGGATTGAGAAAGTACAGTTAGGACATAGAGAGAATATACCACTAACATATTTTGTAATACCAAACAAAATAGTGCAATGTACACATTTCAAAGGGTTAAACCATACATAGTCATTTGACTGAATCTATTATTACAGTAAAGAACACACAGAGCACTAAATACTCAAGGAGTGTCACTAAAATCTGAATTTTCTGGATGCAATTCTTCATATATAAATTAAACATGTCTATCCCATTTGTTCATGTGGCGAACGCACTTGCTTCAGTTGTGTTCTGTTACATCCCCCACAATGCATTGGGCTGCAATTTAACATAGCAGACATGCATTTTGAACATGCATTGAGTGCCATTCACATTGAAGTGAACCACAGTTTACCAAAGCACATCACATGCATTACTGCAAAATCGTGCTGTGAAAGGGTCCTTACAGTGGAACTCCGCTGCATCTGAGCACCAAACAGGTTATTCAGTTTAAATATTCAAAGCAAACTCACCTAATCCATCCATGGCTCCATGCTTTATTTTGCTGAGAAATCACTTTGAGAAACACTCCCCTGGCATTTCTGGCCATGGCCATTTTGAGTAAGGGCAGATGATTCATGTAGCATTTACTTACTGAAATCCATCTTCCCCCTAGTTTAGGCATGCAGGTAGGAGGGTGTGCTTAGCTGAGAAAGCTCCCCTCTCCTCCCTGAAATCTCCTGGGATGTATGAGATCATATGCCTAGGCCTTGAAAATAGGAAGTAACTGAAGAAATGTAAAAAGTTTAAAAGTAAATAAAAAATAAAATATACCTGTAACCTTCCTATTGATTTATCAAGGTTAGCAGCATAAGGATTAAAAATAGTCAATGTTGATTGTGAAGTTCCGCTTTAGGCTGGGTTCACACTTGTGCGATCACAGGCATCACATGTGATTCGCAGCGCATTGCTGTGCAGATCACTCTTGCTATGCGAATTCCGCCATACAAACTGTATGGCTGAAATCGCAACGCATGCGCACCAAAATGGTGCAGGACCCTTTTTTGGACTGCATTGGAATCTAGTCATACGGGGGTGTTCACACCCATGTGATCTGATTCCTGCACCATTTGACAGTTCCCACTGCAATTTGCGTACCGATCTGGGGGTGTCATTACCTTTACATTGACCCCCCAGCAGTTTGCAGATGTCAGTGTGAACCAGTGTGCGATTCAGGTGCGATGCGGGAACCGACACTAAATTGCAGGGCTTCCCGCACTGCACCAGTGTAAGCTGGGACTTAAACTGTTCACCTTCAGCTTTTTTCACCCTGGAAAATGCATTGACTGTCAGGACATCCTGGAGTAAACACTTACTACCAGCATGATAGGTCTATAGCCAGCCACAGACAGATTGAAATTCAGGCAGTTCAGCAGGAACCTGCTAAATATCTAATCTCTATGGGCAGGCTGGTTGTACTGCAGTCAATCGATGGACTTCCATGCAACCAGCCTGTCGGGTTTTGGTGTGAGCACTGCTGGTAGCTATAGCTGCCAGCAGCGATCATTGCGTTCTGCCAGTGAAGTCTCCCTGCCGGCAGAGCACAATAGCGCCGTGGGAGGGATCTCCACATCAACACAGGAATCAAGCAATTTTCTTTCCTTTAACCTGCGGTTGAAGGAAAAAAATGCATAATATCTGGCCAGCCCAATGCAATAAGCATGACAGCATGAGATGTTGACATGTTTTAAAGTGACCCAGTCACCGATAAAAAGAACTGAAACTAAACCCAACCTGTTAAAGCGGAGTTCCACCCTAAAATTAAACTTACCTCCATCTTCTCGCTCCGGGTCACCTGAAAAACAAATGGATAATCGCAATTTTTTTTTTTTACTTACCTCGTTTAGAAGAAAATATACTTACCTTACTTCCTCTTCCTCCCCTCGGCGGCCACGGCGAATCGTCACTTCCTGGCTTTGCAATGATTCCTGGGAGCTGAACATCATCGCTCCCAGGAATCAATGCGCCTGCACCGGCCCCGACGTCAGTTCATGTGCAGGCGCGTCATACCTTGCTAAACAGCTTCTGGGCATGCCCAGAAGCTGTGCAGGGATGACGCTGCGTCACCGGAAGTGACGGCGGGGCCGGTGCAGTGCATCGTGGGACCGAAGAAGACGGAAGAGGATCGCGCTGGCTTCAAGCTGCCCACACCTGAGATGGAAGCGCTGGACAATACATTTTCAAGGTAAGTATTTCTTCTTGCAGGTAAGTGCAACGCGGGACAGATCAGAGGCTAGCCATTGTGGAATGCACTAGCCCTGACTGTCCCGAGGGTATTTTTATTTTAAAAAAAAAAATGTCCCAGGGTGGAACTCCGCTTTAAAGAAGGTGTGAGCTTTGTCATAAATATTCTTTGCTGTGTTGCAGATATCCAGTAGTGAGGTACGTGCAGATGGGAGGAACCAGAGAGCATGGTGGGGCATAGGATGACTGACATACTCTGAAGTATCAAATACCAGTTGTGGCCAAAGATTTGCAACACAGCAAAAGTGTAACATGATCCACCAGACAGGCGAGTACACGGCGTATGTTCTTCTTTAACAGGCTTATTAAACACTTTACACTGACAGGTCGTATATTTCCAAACTGTAAAACTGAGGTGCTGGAGAAAATTGCTGCCCTTTTACCTTACACTGGATCTGTACTTTGTCCAAGCAAAGCTGTACACAAAACTGTTTGTTAATGGATATTGTCAGGATATCCTGCTTCAGGTCATTGCATAGCGGCTCCATAAATCAGGACCCAATTATGGATTTTGTTTTTCAGTTTGAGCTACTTTGCTGATTTACTCCTGAGATTTGAATTATAACGTTGCATTAACTTAAAGAGGGGTTCCAGCCTGGGGAAAATAATTAAAAGTCAGCAGCTTCAAATACTCTAGCTGCTGACTTTTAGTATAAGGACACTTACCTGTCCAGAGAGCCTGCAATGTCCGCACCCCAAGCTGAACCGTCCATTGGCTCCTGGTGTAGGCGTCTGCATCTTCACTAAGGGAAACAGGAAGTGAAACCTTGCGGATTCACAGCCTGTTTCCTACTGCGCATGCGCAAGCTGCGCTGACAAATGTCCCCCTTTTAGGTGGAGCTCCGCGTTAAAGCTGAACTCCAGCAGATATAAATGATCCAAATGAATACATCCTGAATTCCAGACATTTATTTTAAATAACAAAGGCACCAGTTTGAACAGGCCCCAAAACACTTCAGGAACAATGTAAGGGAAGGGTCAATGGAAATTCCAACTAATCTGCAGGCATCGTACACATTCCATTACCGGACACTTTACTAAGTACACCTTGCTTGGTAACACAAATTGCTAATCAGCAAATCACATGGCAGCAACTCAATGCATCTAGGTGTGGTGAAGATGACTTGCTAAAGTTCAATCCAAGCATCAGAATGGGGAAGAAAGGGGATTTAGGTGACTTTGAGCGTGGCATTCTTGTTAGAGCCAGACGGGCTGTTCTGAGTATTCCTAAAAACTGTGAATAAAAATAATATTAAAACCTGCGCTAAATAGATAAGTGTTGGTACTACCTGCAGCTGCTGTACACTTAGAATAAAACTAAGAGAACAATGGAATACAATATTAAAAACAGCGCTACCAGGCATATAGGAATAAATATAATGTGCACTAAAAATCTCTAAAATTAATGTTAATAGAAAAGTGCATCAGTGCTGAGAAAATATATAATCATATAATCACATAGATAAATAGAAATGATGTACCACATAAATGGTTAAAGTGCACAAAGATATGTAATAAATATAAAGTGCCAAAATATGCAATAAAAAATTATATATATATATATATATATATATATATATATATATATATATATATAGTGCAGTCCAGTGTTGGGGTAGTTACTCAAAAAATGTAACTAGTTACTTCTGTAAATTGTAATGAGATTACTTTACTAGTTACTGCATTTGAAAAGTAACTTCACTATTTATTACTTTACTTTCCTCTTTCTTAATTGACCGTGTAGAAGAAGATACATGACACTCTTTCTGCATAGAGTTTATTGTATAAACACAGGCTTTGGGAAACATGAGAACAAAACCTGAAAAAACAGAATAAAACAAAGTGCAACAAAAAGTCATAAACTTCATCCCTCTCTATTCTTCGAAATAACGATTGTATCGCACGGCTTGGGTAACGCAGGAAAGCGCGTTCCTATAGCCTAGTAAAGTAGTGTAGTTACCTCCTATAGCCTAGTAGTGTAGTTACCAATATTAGTATTGTAACTAGTTACGTTACTTCGTTACCAAAAAAAGTAATGTAGTTACTGTAATCCGTTACTTTGTAACTCGTTACCCCCAACACTGGTGCAGTCCAAAAATGGTGAATAGTCCACTTGTATATAAAGTGCTGAATATCGTGCTCCACACAAAAAGTGCCTAGTGCTTCCAATGAACCCTCTTGGGGATCCACTCACCAGACTTAGGAGAATTAAGAGCCTTATGTATATCAAGCAAAACCTCCAAAACAGTCTCCAACCTCAGATGCAGAATACTACACAGCCTTGGTGTCCCCCAGGATAACAATGGGAATAAGCCTCCAGAGAACCTTCGATCACCTCCAATATAATAGCAAATAACTGGATGCAAAGATAAACGTATTCTTCCTGCTAAAACTATGCATATACTTACTTGGTGTGGGAAGCAGCACTGTCCTTGAAGATTGCTGGAAATCAAGTTAACAGGAATCTTGGAGGTGATCGAAGGTTCTCTGGAGGCTTATTCCCATTGTTATCCTGGGGGACACCAAGGCTGTGTAGTATTCTGCATCTGAGGTTGGAGGACCGTTCAGATCCGCCTGTCCGTTTTTTTGGCGGATCTGAACGGTCCCCCCATGCATCTCTATGGGGGAATCGGATGTCAGCGGAGACATGTCCACTGACATCCGATCCGTCAAATAAAAAAAAAATAGGGTTTCCATCCGTCCAGCGGATCGGACCGGCAGTCCGTTCCCATCCGATTTCCCCCATAGAGATGCATGGGGAACTGACAGCTGTGTCGCCGCACACAGCGCGGAGACACAGCTGTCATCCTCCTGCTCAGCGGGGGATCGGCGGCTCGATCCCCCGCTGAGAAAAACGGAATCCGTCCGACAGACGGATAGTGTGAAAGGGGCCTAAGGATAAAGGGGTTCAACCCAGTACTAGCAAGGTGTACCCAATAAAGTGGCCAGCAAGCGTATATGTGTATACAAATATACACACACATTTTATATACAGTATCTCACAAAAGTGAGTACACCCCTCAGATTTTTGTAAATATATATAGTTGTTCATGTGACAACTCTGAAGAAATTACACGTTGCTACAATGTAAAGTAGTGAGTGTACAGCTTGTATAACAGTGTAAAATTTTCTGTCCCCTCAAAATAACTCAACACCCAGCCAATAATGTCTAAACCGCTGACAACAAAAGTGAGTACACCCCTAAGTTAAAATGTCCAAAGTGGACCTAATTAGCCATTTTCCCTCCCCAGGTGTCATGTGACTCGTTAGTGTTACAAGGTCTCAGGTGTGAATGGGGATCAGGTGTGTTACATTAGGCGTTATCCCTCTCACTCTCTCATACTGGTCATTGGAAGTTCAACATGGCACCTCATGGAAAAGAACACTGAGGATCTGAAAAAAAGAATTGTTGCTCTACATAAAGATGGCCTAGGCTATAAGAAGATTGCCAAGACCCTGAAACTAAGCTGCAGCATGGTGGCCAGGACCAAACAGCGACCACAGGACAGGTTCCACTCAGAACAGGCCTCGCCATGGTCGACCAAAGAAGTTGATTGCACATGCTTAGTGTCATATACAGAGGTTGTCTTTGAGAAATAGATGTACGAGTGCTGCACAGGTTGGGGGGGGGGTCAGCCTGTCAGTGCTCAGACCATACGCCACACACTGCATAAAATTGGTCTGCATGGCTGTCGTCCCAGAAGGAAGCCTCTTCTAGAGATGGTGCACAGGAAAGAACGCAAACAGTTTGCTGAAGACAAGCAGACTAAGGACATGGATTACTGGAACCATGTCCTGTGGTCTAAAGAGGCCAAGATAAACTTATTTGGTTCAGAAGGTGTCAAGTGTGTGTGGCGGCAACCAGATGAGGAGTACAAAGACAAGTGTGTCTTTCCTACCAGTCAAGCATGGTGGTGGGAGTGTCATGGTCTGGGGCTGCATGAGTGCTGCCAGCACTGGGGAGCTACAGTTCATTGAGGGAACCATGAATGCCAACATGTACTGTGTCATACTGAAGCAGAGCATGATTCCCTTCAGAGACCGGCGCCACAGGGCAGTATTCCAACATAACAACCCCAAACGACTCCAAGACATCCACTGCCTTGCTAAAGAAGCTGAGGGTAAAGGTGATGGACTGGCCAAGCATGTCTCCAGACCTAAACCCTATTGAGCATCTGTGGGGCATCCTCAAATGGAAGATGGAGGAGTGCAAGGTCTCTAACATCCACCAGCTTCGTGATGTCGTCATGGAGGAGTGGAAGAGGACTCCAGTGGCAACCTGTGAACCTCTGGTGAACTCCATGTCCAAGAGGGTTAAGGCAGTGCTGGAAAATAATTGTGGCCACACAAAATATTGACAATTTGGGCCAAATTTAGACATGTAAGTGTAAGTAAGTATACTCACTTTTGTTGCCAGCGGTTTAGACATTAATGGCTGTGTGCTGAGTTATTTCGATTTTTAGGGGACAGCAAATTTACACTGTTATACAAGCTGTACACTCACTAATTTATATTGTAGCAAATAGCAAAAGTGTTGTCACATGAAAATATATAATAAAATATTTACAAAAATGTGAGGGGTGTACTCACTTTGTGAGATATTGTATGTGCAGAGGAGTATATATATATATATATATATATATATATATATATATATATATATATATATATATATATATATATATATATATACACACACACACACACCTGAGTCTGATATATACGGTATATAATGATATATATGCACAGAGGAGCCCACTGTGTATTATATATGTATACAGCTGAGTCTGATATATACGGTATATAATGATATATATGCACAGGAGTGCAATGTATTATATATGTATACAGTGGAATCTCCTCTATCTATAGTTGAGCCCCCCAATGTAGTGGGCATACCGAAGCGGAGTGGTGACCTCCATACAGTATATAATGATATATATGGGCAGAGGAGCGCACTGTGTGTATTATATATGTATATAGGGGAATCTCCTCTATAGTTGAGCCCCCCCCCCAATGTAGTGCCCCCCCATGTACCGGGCATACAGAAGCGGAGCGGGGTGGTGACCTCCACACAGTATATATATATATATATATATATATACGCAGAGGAGCGCACTGTGTGTTATATATATGTATACAGTGGAATCTCCTCTATAGTTGAGCCCCCCCATGTACCGGGCTTACCGAAGCGGAGCAGGGTGGTGACCTCCACACAGTATAGAATGATATATATGGGCAGAGGAGCGAACTGTGTATTATATATGTATACAGTGGAATCTCATGTATCTATAGTTGAGCCCCCCAATGTAGTGCCCCCCCCCCCCCCATGTACCGGGCATACCGAAGCGGAGCGGGGTGGTGACCTCCGCACAGTATAGAATGATATATATGGGCAGAGGAGCGCACTGTGTATTATATATGTATACAGTGGAATCTCATGTATCTTTAGTTGAGCCCCCCAATGTAGTGCCCCCCCCATGTACCGGGCATACCAAAGCGGAGCGGGGGTGGTGACCTCCACACAGTATACAATGATATATATTGGCAGAGGAGTGCACTGTGTATTATATATGTATACAGTGGAATCTCCTCTATAGTTGAGCCCCCCAATGTAGTGCCCCCCCATGTACCGGGCATACCGAAGCGGAGCAGGGTGGTGACCTCCGTACAGTATATAATGATATATACGCACAGAGGAGCGCACTGTGTATTATATATGTACACAGTGGAATCTCATGTATCTATAGTTGAGCCCCCCCAATGTAGTGCCCCCCATGTACCGGGCATACCGAAGCGGAGCGGGGTGGTGACCTCCGCACAGTATATAATGATATATATGGGCAGAGGAGCGCACTGTGTATTATATATATATATATATATATATATACAGTGGAATCTCATGTATCTATAGTTGAGCCCCGTGCCCCCCATGTACCGGGCATACCGAAGCGGAGCGGGGTGGTGACCTCCGCACAGTATATAATGATATATATGCACAGAGGAGCGCACTGTGTATTATATATGTATACAGTGGAATCTCATGTATCTATAGTTATGCCCCGTGCCCCCCCCATGTACCGGGCATACCGAAGCGGAGCGGGGTGGTGACCTCCATACAGTATATAATGATATATATGCGCAGAGGAGCGCACTGTGTATTATATATGTATACAGTGGAATCTCATGTATCTATAGTTGAGCCCCCCCATGTACCGGGCATACCGAAGCGGAGCGGGGTGGTGACCTCCGCACAGTATATAATGATATATACGCACAGAGGAGCGCACTGTGTATTATATATGTATACAGTGGAATCTCATGTATCTATAGTTGAGCCCCCCCATGTACCGGGCATACCGAAGCGGAGCGGGGTGGTGACCTCCACACAGTAGCGGCTATCTATGTCCTGGGAGGTGATCCGGACCTGCTTGGCCTCCTCATCATAGCGGACATCGATGTTATCCAGGTCCAGTCCCCGGTGCACATTGCGGTCCACCCCGCTCACCATTACAAACACTCGGTCGGCGTTCGGGTAGGTGAGGGGATCCTGCGGTCGGACCCGGACATCACACGGCAGATTCACCCTCAGGCTGCTCAGCGGATTGACGATCAGAGTCCACTGCTTGAGGGGCTTATTGTGGGCCGCCCAGGTACTCCGGTGTCTGCAGGCTGTCCGCCCACTGACTCCCAACAACCGGCACCAAGAACGGCTGCGAGAGACCAGAGACACCATCATCTCGCTGTACCAGCCATGCAGCCTGTGCAGCGCGGGGGTCGCCGGGAGTTGTAGTGAGAGGAGCGGTGGGGGTGTGTGGAATGTGCTGGGCGGGGAACTACATTTCCCACAATCCCCGGTCCCGGGTGAGGGTGTAAGTGTTTACTAGGTTCTGCCGTACGTCAGAGGCTGCCCTGTGTACTGTACTGTGTACCCGGGGCTGGGAACTTTCCATAGTGGCTGTGAGAGTGTAAACAACACACTGGAACCTCTACAGCCCATGACAGACTAATAAACTATCTATGGGCCCAGCTGAGAGAATATTTGGGTGACAATTATAACTATGGTAATGGCAATGGTGTATGCCTTATAGCTCATTGGCTGCCATTCATTCATGAAACTTTTGTGTTCTTATCGGCACTTTAGAATGTCCCACACATAATTCATTGTTTTGCAACAGTCCTGTGACAGATTCAGATAGTTACGGGACCACTGACAATAGCAAAGAGCAGGGCATAGAAACATAGAAACATAGAATGTGTCGGCAGATAAGAACCATTTGGCCCATCTAGTCTGCCCAATATATCTGAATCCTATGAATAGTCCCTGGCCCTATCTTGTATGAAGGATAGCCTTATGCCTATCCCATGCATGCTTAAACTCCTTCACTGTATTTGCAGCTACCACTTCTGCAGGAAGGTTATTCCATGCATCCACTACTCTCTCAGTAAAGTAATACTTCCTCATATTACTTTTAAACCTTTGCCCCTCTAATTTAAAACTGTGTCCTCTTGTGGTAGTTTTTCTTCTTTTAAATATGCTCTCCTCCTTTACCGAGTTGATTCCCTTTATGTATTTAAAAGTTTCTATCATATCCCCTCTGTCTCTTCTTTCTTCCAAGCTATACATGTTAAGGTCCTTTATCCTTTCCTGGTAAGTTTTTTCCTGCAATCCATGTACTAGTTTAGTAGCTCTTCTCTGAACTCTCTCTAGAGTATCTATATCCTTCTGGAGATATGGCCTCCAGTACTGCGCACAATACTCCAAGTGAGGTCTCACCAGTGTTCTGTACAGCATGTTTGCATACAAGACTGTCATTGGTTGCTACGACGCTGACAAGAGCACCGCTTCATTGGTTGCTACGACGCTGACAAGAGCACTGCTTCATTGGTTGCTACGACGCTGACAAGAGCACCGCTTCATTAGTTGCTACAATGCTGACAAGAGCACCGCTTCATTGGTTGCTACGACGCTGACAAGAGCACCGCTTCATTGGTTGCTACAATGCTGACAAGAGCACCGTTTCGTTGGTTGATAGGATGCTGATGATAGCACCGCTTCATTGGTTGCTAGGAAGCTGATGAGAGCACCACTTCATTGGTTGCTAGAATGTTGCTGATAGCACCGCTTCATTGGTTGCTAGAACGTTGCTGATAGCACCGCTTCATTGATTTCTAGGACGTTCATGATAGCACTACTTCATTGCTTTCTAGGATGCTGATGAGAGCACAGCTTCATTGGTTGCTACGACACCAATGGGAGCACCGCTTCATTGGTTGCTGGAAGGCTGATAAGAGCACCACTTCATTGGTTGCTAGGACGCCAATGAGAGCACTGCTTTATTGGTTGCTAGGACGCCATTGAGAGCACTGCTTCATTGGTTGCTAGGAGGCTGATTAGAGCACTGCTTTCTTGGTTGCTAGGACACCGATGAGAGCACCGTTTTCTTGGTTGCTAGGACACAGATGAGAGCACCATTTTTTGGTTGCTAGGATGCTAATTAGAGCACTGCTTCATTGGTTGCTAGGAGGCTGATGAGAGCACCGCTTTCTTGGTTGCTAGGACACCGATGAGAGCACCACTTTATTGGTTGCTAGGACGCCAATGAGAGCATTGCTTCATTGGTTGCTAGGAGGCTGACGAGAGCACTGCTTTAATGGTTGCTAGGACGCCAATGAGAGCACCGCTTTATTGGTTGCTAGGATGCTATCAGCTGCACAATAGACAGCAGGCTAGCAACCAATGAAGCTATATATCTAACAGCATCCTGAAAACCAAGGTTACCATGCAACATTTTTCTGGTGGTATTGGCACATTAGAAAGTGCTGTAACATAACATGAAAGCCTTGTGACAGCTCTGTTAATAGTTCTGACATAGGTAATAGATTTAGATAGTTCTGGGGCCGCTGTGTAGTAAAAAGCAGAATGAGTTTGCATGTGACATCCCTCCTTCAATCACTGGTAGCTGAGATGCTGTCAGGAGCACAGCATCATTGGTTGCTAAGATGCTATCAGCTAGTAGCATGCTAGCAACCAGTGAAACTACACAGCCCACAACGTCCTAGCAACCAAGGGCACTATGCAACACTTTTCTGGCAGCATTGGCACATTAGAAAGTACTGTAGGTAATAATGAAATCCGTTAAAGTGGGGGTAAAGTCCCTTTTCTTTATTTGTACCTATAAGTAGGCTTACAATGAGGCTTACCTGTAGGCACAATGAATATCTTCTTAATGTGTACTGTTTAGGAGATATACACATTGTCAATAGCTGATGACGTCACCTGCGCATGTGCAGCGACACTCTGCATTCAGGGCACTCAGTATGCCGCTGAATTCCGAGCGCCATGCCATAAATGGGGCCCCTGTATGCATGTGCTGGAGTGACGTCATTGCGGACCAGTCATTCAAACAGCCGGAGACCCACTAGTCAGTGCCATCTTAAGAGCATTATAGGCCCACGGGCAATGCAGTGCACTGGGGTCCTGCCTACACAATCACCCACGTGAATAAAAATGAGAATTTTCGAGATATATATGGCTATATTTTGTGGTACAGAAGTGCAAGGCTAATGACAGCTTCCAAGTTGGGTGGCTGGGTCTGGTGAACACACACACGGGAGTCAGACTCAACTGTCCTGTGTGTGCCTGTTCCCATGGAGGCAGACAGGCATTCCTGCAGTTGTGGGCTCCTCCTCCACGGCCCAAGTGGCCTGACAGCAGCGCAGGGCCAAAAGGCGCTTGCCACCTGCTAAGTTTGGCGGCGAGATGCACATGGGAATCGGGACTGATACTTGGCTGGGGCTGGGTAGGTGGGGCCCCTCGACAAGTGGGGCCCCCGAGCAACTGCCCAGCATGCCCATTCGGTAAGATAGCCCTGCCGTTAGTATGCACTGGGCCGCGGTGCATACTAGCACAATATGGCTTAGACCTTGCAATTTTTTGGGGGGGGCGATTTACTGCCACTTTAAGAGTTCTGATATGCAACAGATTTAGGTAGTTCTGGGGCTGCTGTGTAGTAAAAAGCAGAACATGTTCTGATGCTATCGGGAGTACGGCATCAATGGTTGTTAGAACGCTATCACAGCTGGCCAAGCAGTGATGCTATGCAGCCGACAGCATCCTAGCAACCAACAGTGTTGTGCAGTCCAGGGGCTGAACATACATTGAGGATGGAGCGTGTAGTATAGACACT
Source organism: Pelophylax lessonae (assembly GCF_965119305.1). Classification (NCBI taxonomy): domain Eukaryota; kingdom Metazoa; phylum Chordata; class Amphibia; order Anura; family Ranidae; genus Pelophylax; species Pelophylax lessonae. The sequence goes on along the minus strand of NC_138771.1, from coordinate 190,254,506 downwards.
GCAGCCTCAGTGCCACCAGCCCCACACATGACAAATTCACATACATGCTTTTAACATACGTGAATCTGGCGCAGGTTGCTTGCAATATTTTTCACACTAACATATGACAGTTTTTTATGAGTGTCTATGAGACACTTTATGAATTTCAGGGATTAAATTGTGAAATAAAATAATGGTCTTTGAGCGAACGCTCATTTCATACTAAAATTTCACACAGGAATTGTTTTTATGTTTTCAGAGAAAATTATCATGAGATGAGATAGCACATGGAGTTAAAATAGCTCATCAGTCTCAGATCAGTCACCGCCTGATGAAGGGGCTTAGTACCCCTAAATAGCACACATTGTGTGGAATAAATAGCTCTGCTTTGAGCTCTTGATGTGCTGCCGAGATTTAATAAAGCTGATCTCCACTAGCAGATCCATCCAATTTTTTCACTGCAGCTCTCAAATCACTTGGCTTAAAACTGTAGGGAGTGCACCATTTTTTATAAACACATTCCAATAAAAAGATTGTCAGGAGATAAAAAAAACTGCTACCTGAACATATGTGAATCAGCTTCCTTAGCCTTCACATAATGGTCAAATCTGAGGCTTTTCTGACAGGTAAAGCTCAGACACTTCCTAATAGTGACGAATCCCCTCCTCTTGTGATATAGTGTGCTGTCATATGATGGAGGGGGCACCATCACCGTGCCCTCCGACGCCAACTGACAGCAGGTATTTTGTGGGGGAGAGAAGGATCTGCGCTTAGGATAAAAATCCCAATCAAGAATGTAGCAAATTGGCTGCAGCCTACCTCTTATGCCTCGTACACACGCAATGATTATCGGCTGACCGATCGTCCGACTTTTGTCCAGAGTGTTGTTGTGTTGGTTGGAATGTGCTCTAGACTGCACACGAATTTACTCGGCCAACAAAAATCTACTGCAGAAGTGATGTCATGTGCTGGTTTACTTTCCGTGTGTTTTTTCTTCTCTGAGCATGCCCAGTCTTGCTCATCAGATTTTTGTCTGCCGAAATCTGTACTGACTGACGGAAAATCGGCCGTTGTGTTGACGGCCAACAAAAATTTTATAGCCTGCACACCAGATTTTGTTCGGCCGAAAAGTCGGAGTCGGTTGTCGAAAGCATCATACTAACAAGCCAAAAATCGGCAGATCGGACGTTGGCCGAAAATTCACGGCCAACTATCGATGCGTGTGTACGAGGCTTTAGGGTCCTTTCACACGGGCGCTCCGTATGTCCGTATTTCATCCCATTTTTTTGCAGATGGAAAACGGACATAATGCATGTCAATGGGATTGCGGATATCAGCGAATGACCATCCGCTGACATCCGATTTTCGTCCTTTCTGATCAGTTCAGTTTTTTTGAACGGAAGACAGCCCTATTTTTCTTCCGTTTAAAAAACGAAACGGACGCAAAAACGGATGTCAGCGGTGTCATACGCTGACATCCGCAATCCCATTGACATGCATTATCTCCGTTTATCATCCGCAAACGGATGGGATGATAAACGGACATACGGACCAGATGACACAAGTGTCATCCGTGTCCGTAAAAAAAAAAAAAAGTGCCAGGGCGGATCAAAAAACGGTCCGCCCCGTGTGAAAGGACCCTTAAGGGCTCTTTCACACAAGCGGACCGTTCAGATCCGCCTGTCAGTTTTTTAGGCAGACCTGAACGGGTCCCCCCATGCATCTCTATGGGGCATCGGATGTCAGCGGAGACATGTCCGCTGACATCCGATCCATCAAATCTGGATGGATGTAAACCCTATTTTCCATCCGTCCAGCAGATCGGATCGGATTGGATGAGAACGAACCGACGGTCCGTTCCCATCCAATTTCCCCATAGAGATGTATGGGGAACTGACAGCTGTGTCTCTGAACACAGCGTGGAGAACAGCTGTCATCCTCCTGCTCAGCGGGGGATCGGGGGATCAACCCCCCGCTGAGATAAATGGAGTCCATCCAATGGACGGACAGTGTGAAAGAGCCCAAAAGTGCTCAGAGAGGCTTCTTTCACACGGTCCGCCTCCATAGGCGGATCCGTGCTGCTCAGCAGGGGATTAATACACAGATCCCTGCTGAGCAGGCAGGTAACAGCTCCCTCCCTGCCTTGTGTTTCGGAGAGGGAGGTGTCAGAGCCCAATGCATCTCTATGGGGGAATCAGATGAGAGCGGACAGCCTGTCCGCTCTCATCCGATCTGATCCGATCCCCTGGACGGATGGAAAATAGGGTTTCCATCCGTCCGGATTTCACGGACAGGATCGGATGCGGGTGTCAGCGGACATGTCTCCGCTGACATCTGCTGCCCCATAGGGATGCATGGAGGATCCGTTCAGATCCTGCTAAAAAACTGACAGGCGGATCAGATCGAATCACTGGTGTAAAAGGACCCTAAAGACGAAGGGATGGTAAGGAGGTAAGTGGCGCTGCCAAATATAGGAATAAGGAGACAAGAGAAAATATGTGTAATTGTGTCCACAGTGTAAGAACTTGTTGCCAGATGTGTGTTCAAATAATACTTAGGTACATAAGATAAACATCAAGTGAATCCTTATATGTAATGTGCTGGTTAATATACACCACAAATGGACATAAATAAATAAATAATATGCTGAATTAAAACCCAAATAAGTGACTGATAGTGGTGAAGGGAAGAGTCCCTTTAATAGAAAAAAGTGCATGTAAATAAAGTGACCAAGTGTCTCAGTGGTATGGATTATTTAATGTATCAAAGATCATTGGTAAACCAAAAAGGTGCAAATGACAATCAAAGTGCAAATATAAAGTGCTACCGTGACTATATGTGCATATACTCTATACAGAGCAAACCCCAAGATGAAGGGGCAGGTGCAGATGAATACTACTCAGTATCCAAACGAATGCAACAGTGTATTAAAAAGGTGGTAATTAATGGTGCAATGAGATGCGATTCCAAATACGTAGCAAAAGAGGTGGAAAATTGCAGAGAGATATGTACAATAAGATGTCTATAACTTTTATAAAGTGAGGTATGATTCTCCAAAAAAATATTATAATAGCCCCAATCGCACAACAAAGTGCTCCAGTGCAGGATTATATATCGGTGCAACTATATTAATAATATAATAGTCCCAATTGCATGACAAAGTGCTCCAGTGCAGGTTTTAAATCGGTGCAACTTCACATCGGTGCAAGCTCCCAGGCTCCTGACTTATTCTACGGATGGTGCAGGTGGCATCGCTGACACAAAGGTGTACCCGGACTATACCTGGTCATTGAGAGTATACACCACAAGACCCCAAGTGGTGTTCCCAGTTATCCAAGGGTGATAGGATCCCCAGTGATGTCATAACCAGAGGAGCCAAGTGATGACCATTGAGGGGCATAGGAGCCACATCCAATTTGGAGTATAGGCCTGTTACTCCTGTAGGGGTTCCCCCTTCTGGTAAGTGTGGTCCTGGGCGTGAGGGGAGCACCTTGACCCATAACACCGGCCACACTTAAAGAGTCACTGAAAATACACAAGACACCCCTGATGTGAAGTTGCACCGATTTAAAACCTGCACTGGATCACTTTGTCATGCGATTGGGACTATTATATTATTAATATTAATGTGGGGTCAGTTGTAAGTAATTCAGAAGGTCAAGAGTAAGTAACGCAGTGTTCAGAACACTATAGTAGGCAATGTCGAGGGCAGGGGTCAGGAGTAAGTAATGCAGACTTCAGAGGTCAGGCGTATGTAATGTAGAGTGCAGGGGTCAGTACTATGTAGCGCAGAGTGAAGGGGCCAGGAGAAAGAAAAGCATAGTTCAAAGGTCAGTGGTATGCAATGCAGGAGTCAGGAGAAATTAATGCAGAATCCAGAGGTCACTAGTGTGCAATTTGGGGTGCAGGGGTCTGTAGTAAGTAACGCAGAATTTAGCAGTCAGTAGTATGCAATGCAGAGTCCAGAGGTCAGTAGTATGTAATGCAGAGGTCAGTAGTAAGTAATGCAGAGTCCAGAAGTCCTTAGTAGGAAACACACAGTACACGGGTCAGTAGTATGGTAGTCTGGGAATGGGTTTTTTACTACTGTTCAGAGGTCAGTAGTAAGTAATGCACAGTACAAAGGTCAGTGGGATGTAACGCACATTGCAGGGGTCAGTAGTATGTAACACACAGTACAAAGGTCAATAGAATGTAATGCACTTTGCAAGGGTCAGTAGTAGGTAACGCACATTGCAGGGGTCAGTAGTAGGTAACGCATAGTACGAAGGTTAGTAGTATGTAACGCACAGTACAAAGCTCAATAGTATTTATCACATATTGCAGGAATCAGTAGTATGTAACGCACAGTACAAAAGTCAGTAGTATGTAACGCACATTGCTGGGGTCAGTGGTATGTAATGCACAGTAGGTCAGTAGTATTATACACATCATACGAAGGTGAATAGTATGAAACACACCGTACAAAGGTCAGTACTATGCAACGCGCAGTACAAAGGTTAGTAGTATGCAACACACAGTACGAAGTTCAGCAGTATGTAACGCACATTGCAGGGGTCAGTAGTATGTAAAGCACAGTACAAAGGTCAGTAGTATGTAATGCACATTGCAGGGGTCAGTGGTAGGTAATGCACAGTACAAAGGTCAGTAGTATGTAACACACAGTACAAAGGTCAGTAGTATGTAATGGACATTGCAGGGGTCAGTAGTATGTAATGCACAGTACAAAGGTCAATAGTATGTAACTCTCATTGCAGGGGTCAGTAGTATGTAACGCAGAGTACAAAGGTCAGTAGTATGTAATGCACAGTACAAAGGTCAACAGTATGTAGCTCTCATTGCAGGGGTCAGTAGTATGTAACGCACAGTACAAAGGTCAGTAGTATGTAACGCACAGTACAAAGGTCAATAGTATGTAACTCTCATTGCAGGGGTCAGTAGTATGTAATGCACAGTACAAAGGTCAGTAGTATGTAATGCAGAGTACAAAGGTCAGTAGTATGTAACGCACAGTACAAAGGACAATAGTATGTAACTCTTATTGCAGGGGTCAGTAGTATGTAACGCACAGTACAAAGGTCAGTAGTATGTAATGCAGAGTACAAAGGTCAGTAGTATGTAACGCACAGTACAAAGGTCAATAGTATGCAACTCTCATTGCAGGGGCCAGTAGTATGTAACGCACAGTACAAAGGTCAGTAGTATGTAATGCAGAGTACAAAGGTCACTAGTATGTAACGCACAGTACAAAGGTCAATAGTATGTAACTCTTATTGCAGGGGTCAGTAGTATGTAACGCACAGTACAAAGGTCAGTAGAATGTAATGCACAGTACAAAGGTCAATAGTATGTAACTCTCATTGCAGGGGTCAGTAGTATGTAACGCATAGTACCAAGGTCAGAAGTATGTAACGCACAGTACAAAGGTCAGTAGTATGTAACGCACAGTACAAAGGTCAATAGTATGTAACTCTCATTGCAGGGGTCAGTAGTATGTAATGCACAGTACAAAGGTCAGTAGTATGTAACCCTCATTGCAGGGGTCAGTAGTATGTAATGCACAGTACAAAGGTCAGTAGTATGTAACCCTCATTGCAGGGGTCAGTAGTATGTAACCCTCATTGCAGGGGTCAGTAGTATGTAACACACAATAGTACATGATGTACAGAAGTCAGTAGTAAATAGTGCAGAGGTCAGTAAGCCCACCCAGTTAGTATGCGCTTTGCAGTCTATGAACTCATAGCAACCAGCTCCAAGGAGCTCTATGTACTGTGACACCCGGCTTGCATAAATTACAAGAACAATCGGTGGCATCCAGTTATTAAATTGTTACCACCAGCGACACCCATCAGTATGAATGCTGCATTGTCACCCCTGTAGGACAGCCCTGTACTGTTCTCTGGTACAGGAGCCTGGCCCAGCCATGGATCACACGGAAAGAAATGCTGCTTGTGTTAATGAAGAGGAATTGGGGGAATAGCGGCGGAGAAGCAGCGTTCAATAGCCGCGCTCAGCAGCCGTGATTGCGATCTACACTCCGCTTCTATAGAACATCCGCCCCGATACTTAGAAGAAGCACAGATTGTATTAAGCCACGCCCTCCCGCTTTCCTAATTGGCCAGTCCTCTCATGTTCTTACACCCTGGCTGAATGCCTCCCTGTTACCATGGAGATGGACGCTCGCTCAGCAATAAGGAATCCCTGAACCCTGATCATGCGGCGATTGTAGCGGAGCCTGAGACCATAGCGAGGGGAGAAAGTCTTGATTGAGTCACAGCTCGGGGCGCTGCTGCTTCACACGGTAAAGGAATATAATCACGGTACAATACTTTCATTTACTTTCATTAACCAATGCTGCCAATCTATAATTATTTGTTGTGATCCAGTAACACTCAGTGACATCTAACACAAGCAATTATTCTGGCACAGACTCACAACTCAAATCTGTGTTCTTTATTCAACCTAATATTTCTATCCCCCAATGAATATGTAGTGCTCCTCCCTGATTTCTCCCAGGATCCTCCCTCTGTAGGGCAGAGGCAGCCTGGCATTCCTCTGGCTCAATGAGCAGTATTTTCTGTATTAATTGCTGAATAACATGGATAGGGCAGGGAGGTGTAGGATAAGGGTTGCCCCCTCATCCCTTTAAACCAGGACACACCTTAATTACACAGGTTCTGGGGCTGATTAGGGTGGTAATTAAACTCACTTAGTGCCTAAGGCCCCTTTCACACAGGCGGACCGTTCAGATCCGCCTGTTCGTTTTTTTGGCGGATCTAAACGGTCCCCCCATGCATCCCTATGGGGGATCGGATGTCAGCGGAGACATGTCCGCTGACATCCGACCCGATCCGATCCATCCAATCTGGATGGATGGAAACCCTATTTTCCAAAGTGATCGGATCCGATGAGAACAGACAGACAGTCCGTTCCCATCCGATTTCCCCCATAGAGATGCATGGGGAACTGACAGCTGTGTCTCCGCACACAGTGTGGAGAACAGCTGTCATCAGGGGAGGACTGGGCCAGGGGGCAGGGGGGCAATTTCCCCCTGGGCCGCTCTGATACACCATAAAAAGGCTGCACCGCTTCTGCCACAGACATGCCTAAAGGATCCCTGGTGAAGAGAAGTAAAAAGTCTCTGCCACGGACCTGCTGAGTGTGGGATGAAGACAAGGACAGAGTGCTGCCCTCCCTCCAGCATGGATAGTGTAAACTGTGTCTGAGCAGAGGCCGGCTCCATGCCCCACTGGAGACTCTCCTCCCTTGGCCAACCCAAACTGAACTGTCCCAGCTCCCCCCCAACCGCCCCCTGCTGGCCAGGTTGGGAACCCGGATTCAGCAGGTGAGTAGAGAGTACCTGGAGCCGAGCTTCAGCCTGGAATGGGGGTCAGGAGGAGGATGGGAAGAGGAAGAGTGAGAAGGGGGCCGAGTTGCTGCACCATGGGCCTCTGGTTTGTACTTGCCCCCTGGGCTGAAAATTGCCAGTCTGCCCCTGGCTGTCATTCTACTGCTCAGCGGGGGATCGGCGGCTCGATCCCCCGCTGAGAAAAATGGAATCTGTCCGACGGACGGATAGTGTGAAAGGAGCCTTATGTGCATTATATCAGCCTCAGAACCTGTGTAATTAATATGTGTGCTGGTTTAAAGGGATGAGGTGGCAACCCTCTGTGGGATACACCAGAACACTGAACAATAATACTAGGAACTGCTGCAGCTTCTTCTTAGATCTGTTCCCTTTAACCACTTAAGCCCCGGAAGATTTTACCCCCTTCCTGACCAGGGGGTATTTTGCGATTCGGCAATGCGTGATTTTAACGGACAATTGCGCGGTCGTGCGACACTGTACCCAAATGAAATTGACGTCCTTTTTTTCCCACAAACAGAGCTTTCTTTTGGTGGTATTTGATCACCTGTGCGATTTTTTGATCATGCACTATAAACAAAAAAAGAGCGACAATTTTGCAAAAATAACAATATTTTTCACATTTTTTTTATATGAAATTCCCCCAAAAAAATGTAAAAATCAAAATTTTTTAACATTTTAGGCCAATTTGTTTTCTGCTACATATGTTTGGTAAAAAAAATCCCAATAAGCATATTTTGATTGGTTTTCACAAAAGTTATTGCGTTTACTAACTAAGGGAAAGATTTTTGTCATTTTTATTGTTTTTTTTTTTAATGAGTAATGGCGGCGATCTGCGATTTTTTTTTTTTTTTGCGGGACTGCGACATTGCGACGGACAGATTGGAGCCTTGACTGACATTTTTGACACTTTTGGGGGTACCAGTGACATTACTACAGTAATCAGTGCTATACATATGCACTGTTACTGTAAAAATGACACTGGCAGGGAAGGGGTTAACTTTATTGGAGAAGGAGGGGTTAAGTGTGTCCCTAGGTGTGTGTTTCTTACTGTGCAGGGATGTGGCTTTTCATGTAACAGCAGGGATCTACGATCCTACATAGCAGGACCGTATGATCTCTGCTGTTACACAAGGGAGAATGACAGGCGGCTTTGTTTACATTAGCCGCCTGCCTTTCTCCCTCTGTAACTGACGATCGCGAGTGACCGGCGGACATCGGGTCCGCCGGTCACACGCGCGGGGATCCCAGTGAGCTAGCGGGGGCGGGAGCGCGCCTCCGGCGGCGCGCGCTCGCCCCCTATTTGCTCGCAGGCAAGTGACGTACGGGTATATGTACTTACGGCGGTCGGCAAGCGGTTAACAATAGCTCAGGTAATGGACAGCACTGGAACATTATAAGCAATGTGCCCAGCCAGACAAGCTTTAGTATTAGTACACCAGGGGTTAACAGCAAAAAAAGTCACCAAGATCTGCACTCACAAGTCCTCACAGCCCTCCTGTGTTAGGCCCCTTTATCAAGGGCACCTACACTACGCAGATTCTACTTGCTCAGCAGAGGATTTCTCCATTGATCCCCGCTGAACAGGCGGATGACAGGTCAGTGTCCACTCCGCTAAGCAGAGCAGACACAGACACAGTCCCATTCTCCCCAATGGGGCATTCGGATGGAAATGGACCGCCTCTATGCCATCCAATCCACGGGACAAAGGGAAAATAGGAACACCATCTTTCTGCAACTCGGGGAAAGCCTGGGCAGTAGGGAGAATCCACACTGCACATAGTGATTAGAGTGTGCCCAGGCACAACTGGCACACCCCATGTGCACGCCCATGGTGATGTCTGTGACAGCCCTAGTGACCTATATAGTGGGCACACATTGCCTCATTTAGAGCACAGGCAGGGACACTCCCAGTGATGGATTATAATAAGGGCAGAACAGGAGAATGCCTGGGATCCTAGACTTCAAGGGGACCCATGGTGATGCTTAAAAAACCTTTGCAGTTCATTGCTCTTTAAAGTTCATTTCAGTTGTGCAAGTCATTAGTTCTCTTCTCACAAGGTGATTAGTAGGAATTAGGATCCTAGTCTGAACTCACCTGAGCAAGCCCACCAGGAAGCGGTCCAATCATAAGCAGCATTCCCCTCACTGCAGTTGCACCTATACACATGTACTTTGTATACACATGTATGCAGCTAGGATCCAAACATGTATCAGGTCATCCTTAGTGATCAGCAATGACAGCCTTTGTATTGATTCCAGTGAAGGCTTCCTTTGAATCCCAGGTAGCATGCACTACCGCATGGCCGCTGGTGTATGATCTAAAGGCAGCAGGTGTTGATGCGCTGTAAAAAAGCATGTTAGACTGTAACATTTCATTCATTTTATTGGCCATGGCACAGTGTGATGCAGTGGGTTGCATCTCTCCAAGTTGCACAGATAAAAGTATAGCATGCCAAACTTTTTTGGCGCACACAGCCACACTGCCATGATAGAAAAGAAGACTTATTATCCTGTCTTTGCATTGGAACTGCACTTTGTACAATGTTCTTACAGGCTAAGACTGGGGCATTTGCAGCATCAAGACATTGGGCACATGAGAGAGATGCCAGAAATGCAGCCCCCACGAGAACCTCCTATGCAGGCATTGCAGGATCTAGTCCAGCTTAGCTGCATTTTTACTGTCCCCCTTCACTAAAAGCCTAATATAGCACCTGGGGGCATCACATGCTACGAACGCAAAGCATTTTAATTTGACGTGTTGAGTTTACAGATGGCACCACCTGTAAAACTCAGTTATTGAAGTCAATGGGACCATGCCATAACCATAAGCCTAGGAGCCCTTTCACACTGAGGCACTTTTCAAGCTATTTGGTGCTGCAAAAAAGTGCCTGAAAAGCTTGCAAAAACCTATTCCTATTAAAATCAATTAATGCTTTCACACTGGCGCAGTGTGCTGGCAGGGTGGTGAAAAAAGTCCTGCAAGCAGCATTTTTGGAGCATGTTTGGAGCACTAAAAAAAGCACACCAAAAACGTCCCTCTCCACTTAAATGAATGGGAAATGCCTTAAAATCTTATGAAAAGCTCAGAATTTTATGGGCATTTTTCAAGTGCCTCAGTGTGAAATGGCTCTTATGCTTGGCTCACAGTTTATGTTCATTAGTTTCAATTCAAAGTCACCGTTTGGGGGGGGGGGGGGAGAATTCAGGAGGTGGGATTATCACATCCTGAAAGCCTGAAAGTTGCTGTTCTACTGGACTCAGAAAAAGCAATCCACCATGGATCACTTTTCAGAGACTGCACCGTATGAACCTAGCATTAAGGAGCTGTAGCTAATAAATAGGATGGGAGGGGCTAGCAGGCTGCATGACTACTGACTACTATTGTTATTACTCTGAATCACTGTGTACTTCTTGGACAACCTGTACTTATTATATTGTAAGATTCTGGTACCTTTGGTACCCTTATTGCCCATTTTCCTTTTCATATTGCGTCCCACCTTTTTAGTTAGGTGGAACGCATATACCTTTAAGCCGGATGACATCATCGCTGAGCGCCGCTCTGAGCGGCTATTTCAATCGCCGGCTTCCTCTCTCACATTGTTCGTTCAATGTTACCGCATGCTCACAAGCCTTGTCTTATGCTGCCGGAGCCTCCAGCTATTCTCTTTACCTGGAACAGACCGGAACCTCGCTACTGATCCCGTATCTCGCTACTGGATCACTCCCTCACTACCGGACCCCTCTACTTACTAACCTTACTAGTGATAAGTACCCCACAGGGGATTCCTCCATAACTAACTTACACTATCTATCTTCTGCACATTAAGGACTGTTACTATCTATGCATACTAATTCTATCATCTGCACTGTTACATAGATTGCTAGCTCTTGAGTCTACTACCATCTATCCTTGCACTGGGTTAGTCTATCCTGTATATGTCATCTACTGTCCTCACCACCTGTTACCATACATGATTACTAACCTATCTACATTCTACCTATTACCATCTACTACTCTCCTGAACATTACTATCAAGTGCTTATCATTGCTGTCACTGCTCACACCTGTCCCTTCAGCACATCACCTCCATACTGTCATATACATCCCATCACTCCAGGAACATCTTATTGAGTGTGTGTATATCTGTGTGCTGAAGCAGACAGGCCCACAGTGATGAGTCTGGAGAGTTGGATCTGGTATTTCAACACATCTCTACATGACTACTGAGTGGAGATTCTGCAGCTGCAAATCCAGCTTACTATAAAAACGCAGGAGCGTTACATATATTTCCTTAAAAGATATTGATTGAAGTCATTACCTGCACTCCTGACCAATTAAAGTAAACCTATACGTGCCTTTGTGACAAAATGCATAAGAAAAGGTTACCATTACAAACAAAACTGAGTTGAAATCATATGTAAATTTTTACATTTTCCTTCTTTCCAAGCCTTCTTATTAGATTTGATCAAAAAAATTGGAAGGTGTTAAATTCGGAACTAAATTTCATGAAGTAAAATTTGAAGCTGAATCTGACTTTAAATGTCAGTGTTTTTTGTTAGTTTGGTTCCCCTAAGGCTTCTGAAAGCCATGTAACCTCTGCAAGACAAATCTGAGACACTGGATAATGTTCTATCCCATCTGGTATAATTGGGAGTCTCCTCCCAGCATTCCTCACTCTTCGCTTTGGCTGAGAAGGTGAAGGCAGTGTAAGGAGAGGTTGTTGCAGCCTGCCAGGCCCAAAGTTGGAGAAATCCTTGGTACAGTTTTTGGAGCGGTTCACACTACTAAGTGGGTCACACCACTAATGTACTTGTAGCACCCTCTAGAGTGCTACTAGATTAATGCAGACAAGTTTATGTATGACTCATGGTTAGTTTGTGAGTCAGAAATTGGGTCAGGGTTTACTACAGGTCAGGCTAGTTGACTCACAGATGCAGGCCTCTGTTACCTCCCCCTGGATCTAGAAGTTTTCAGAAACTTCTAGAAGTTAGTTGGTGGAGGCAAAGAGGACTGATCTGCATACTTGAGGGAACTTGGCCAATTCCCAGGCAGAATGCTCGCAGCAGGGTGGCTAGGTCAGCCCTTAACTATGGAGGAGCCATGCCAGCAGGGGAGTTGGGTGGAAGATTTAGTGCTAGGGTGTCTGTCGGTGGCCTAGGAGGGACCCGGGGGGGGGGGGGGGCTCTGCCTCCAAGCTGGGCTGGGGCCAGCTTGGTAAGATCCTAACAGCATCACGGTATGAAAGGAATCTTGCCTGAGGAGCAGGAGGGAGCAAAGAGGACAGACACAGGACAGTATCTCTTCAGTTGGGATGGCCGCGGGGCACCCCTTCTGAAGAAGTCTACGCCCTGACGTAAAGCATATAGGGGACGGAGCCTATGCACTGACGTCACATCGCGGCCATCTCAACTGAAGAGATACTTATGTTTTATGCCAGATTAGCCTGCACTGCTTAAGTGCCACACTTATGAGTGTTTGATAGCTTTTTTTTATGGTACAATACATTTTAATCTAATAGAGAGCACTAGATTCTGCCATTTTTTTGTTCCCTTATATACCTGTGACTGGTATCGAAGCTCATAGAGCTGGCTGAAAGGAGATTAGGCCACAGAGGATTACCGGATCTATCACCTGTCCCCAGAGGGGAACCGCTGATTTTTACCCACTGGTAACACAGGGGTCAAAATATGAGATGAGCGGCTTGACTGCACAGATGGAGGAGAGCACTAGCACATCATTGTTTGTTTGCACTGGATGGTGGATCATCATGTTGACTAATTTTATTAAGATATACTGACAATATATGGACTCTAATTTGGGCACTTGATCATGGGATTATTTTTTTCACTTTGAGTATCATTTCACCATTTAGATTTGTAATATTACACTGATTTATTCATATATTTGTGGTGCAGCACTGTTTGAAGTTTAGTTAGTTTATGTTTTTAGTGTAGTGACAGCGGCCATTCATAATTATTTGCACATTTTTTGTCACATTGGTTTTGCGTGGATTTACTTTTGATATTGATAGGGAGGAAGTTGTCCCTGTTTATTGTTGCAGTCAAGCTGAGCATCCCATAATTCCTATTCCCCATCAATGTTATTACCCCTAACCTAATAAAACAACAAAAATCAAGCTCAAAGACTGTTCCTCGTGGCTGGATGAAAGTGGGAAATGCTTGTCACCTAGCTGTGCAGGAATGGGGACACCTGTGATCAGCAACCCTTGCGGGGTAGTTCTACATACTTATGCCTACTGCTCTAATTACCTTGCCACCTGAAGGCTACTGGCACCCATCAAGCCCAAACACTGAACAATATCTTAATTCCCCTAGTGCAGTGTTTGGAATGGGGATGGGTTCTACCTGTGCACCTATGCTTACTGCTGCTACCTTGCCACTTCAAGGATCCTGCCACCTAACAGGCCCAATCTCTTGGCAATATCTTGCTATCACTGGTACAATTTTTTAAATCGGTGGTTTACCTGTGCCTACTACTCTTGTTGCCTTGAAACCCCAAGGTTCTTGCCACCTATCAGGCCCAAACTCTTTGTATCTTTGGCATACAATACTTTTTGAGCTTACACTGTTTCTGGCCATATCCTTGCTGCTGCTGTCTGAGCACCCCAAAGGTTTCCCTACCCCCCAAACTTATGGGAAAACAATCTTTTTCTAGAAAGGTTATATAGTTTGGGCTGCTAAGAACTGGTGCTAATTTTCTTCTTATTTCCCAGACACCGCAATCCAATTTTTCATTTTCTTTTTGGCTCCATTTTCCCATCTGGCAGGGTTGCTATGAGCTACCTAAACCTTTCTGCACAATTTTGTATCATTTGCTGCCATGAAATACACTCTTTAGGGGCCTGCTTTGAATTCCCGTTGACTTGAGCTGGACTCTAGTAACTGAAATTTAGAGGCTAAAATGTTTTTTCAAACCTTTGGTCGAACCAGCTATTGTGATACTATTGTGGATCAACGAAGAGGCTTGGATGGTTGGGACAGAGACAAGCTCACTTTTTTTTCAAAAACAAAACCCAAGTTTTTACTTTATATATGTTTTTTGATTCATTGATTTATACCGTAGTGTGGGATGTATTTATTTATGTTTTGAAGATCATTTTGGGAGTATCTTGAGTTTTTAACTTGTGTCTGTGTGTCTTTATACTTTCTATGTAAAAAAATTTTTTGTTAAACAGTTAGCTGCATAAGACACACAACACGATTATTAATGAGAGTGCTGATTGCCACTTTAAACAAGCTGGTTGTAGGCTTCAGCACCAATTTAGGCTTGTTAAAAGGTTGCTGAAGCCTATTAGCAGCTTGTTTAAAGTGGAAGTCAGCACTCCCAATAAGATCTGTGTATAACCTTTACAAACTGGAGCTGAAGCGCACTTTAACCACTTCAATAACGGGCACTTGTACCCCCTTTCTGCCCAGGCCAATTTTGCACTGTCGTACTTCGAATGACAAATGCAGAGTCATGCAACACTGTACCCATTACAAATTTATATCAGTTTTTTCACTCAAATAGATCTTTCCTTTGGTTGTATTTAATCACCACTGAGTTTTTTTATTTTTTGCTAAATAAACGAAAAAAACTAAAATGTTGAAAAAAAAAACACACTTTTCTGTTAAAATTTTTTGCAAATAATGAATCTTTCTTAATAAATTTAGGTCAAAATTTATTCTGCTACATTTCTTTGATGAAAATAACCCAAATCAGTGTATATTATTTAGTCTGTAGGAAAGTGTTTCCACAAACTATGGTATATATCTGAAAATTGATCAATCCTGATGTACTGACGGCCTATCTAATTTCTTGAGGCCCGAAACGCAATAACGGTACAAATATCCCCCAAATGACCCCTTTTTGGAAAGTAGACAGTTCGATGTATTTAGTAAGAGGCATGGCAAATTTTTTGAAGTTGTCATTTTCTTTTTGGAAAATTAAGAACTTAAAAAAAAAATCATCATATAACAAAAAGTAGCACTCTAGTAATTGTAGGCAATCTTAGAGGAGAGATAACAGCCTGATTGGTTGAAGAATAAACCCTAGCGACAGCTGAACTATTGGCTAATAGCCATGACTTTTATATTAAATAAAGTTATTACCGTATATACTCGAGTATAAGCCGAGTTTTTCAGCACATTCTTTTGTGCTGAAAACGTCCTTCTCGGCTTATACTCGAGTCAACAAAAAAAAAAAGTTCCCGGCTGCTCCAACGTGTTTAAGATTTAAAAATGGCGCCGCCTGGCGTATACATGTCACCGCGCATGCGCCGCCACCACTCGGGACAGGCCGGGAATAGCCGAATGTATACCAGCTTTCCCTAGCTGCGGCGGCGCGTGCGCAATGACGTGTCAGCTCCGGGCGGCACCATTTTTAAAATGAAGGTGCCTCTGGAACAGGTAAGTGAAACACAGCCGCACTAGTATGCCCGCAACCCCGCATCCTCTTGTACCATGCTTGCCACCCTGGATTCTCCTGTACCATGCCAGCCACACTGCATTCTCCTGTACCATGCCAGCCACCCTGCATTCTCCTTGTACCATGCCAGCCACCCTGCATTCTCCTTGTACCATGCCAGCCACCCTGCATTCTCCTTGCACCATGCCAGCCACCCTGCATTCTCCTTGTACCATGCCAGCCACCCTGCATTCTCCTGTACCATGCCTGCCACCCTGCATTCTCCTGTACCATGCCTGCCACCCTGCATTCTCCTTGTACCATGCCCGCTACCCTGCATTATCACCCTAGGCTTATACTCGAGTCAATCATTTTTCCCATCATTTTGTGGTAAAAGTAGGGGCCTCGGCTTATACTCGGGTTGGCTTATACTCGAGTATATACGGTACTTTTTTTTTGTTTTGTTTTGTTTGTCCCTATACCCCACAAAGCAGCCCCTATCCCCCCCCCCACCAATGCAGCCCCTAATAAATTCTGCACATAGACAAGGTGCTGTTGCATGTAAATATGACTTCTAGATAAATTTTATTTTAGTTTTAATTAATATGATATAAAATAATTGATGTGGGGGCCTTTTGGTGGGTGCAATTTTTTTTTTTTTTTTTTGGGGGGGCAGCACAATGTCTTGAGTCAGGCCTGCCTGTAGGTCACGGGTATGCACTCAGTTCTCCTGCACTTCTGTGTCCTGTTTTGAGCTGACAGTGGGCTAAAGTCTTCTGTTGGCTGAAGTCACAGAGGCGGACCAGGCTCTTTAAAGATCCCAATCATATGGTCAGGATCCACCCAGATATCTGGACTGGCAGCTGGCTCAGCCTCTCAGTGATCCTCTGAGAGCCTGAGCCAGCCCCTCCTGCCCCCTCCACAGCCCAGTGCTCCAGTGAGTGCTGGAGGGGCAGAACAGAGAGCCAGTTACTAACAGTTCCAGCCCTCTGCTCAGATCTGAGAGGAGAACTGAGCGATCAGTGGTATCTAATCGCTCAGTCCTCACTGCAGAGCTGCATCCACCAAGGTGAGTATAAATGTTTGTCCATACTTCTATTTTAATCTTTTAATTTATACACTGCTCAAAAAAATTAAAGGAACGCTTTGAAAACAAGTCAGATCCTAATGGGGAAAAATATCACGCTGGATATCTATATTGATATGGACTGGGTAATGTGTTAGGAACTAAAGAATGCCAGATCACTTGATAGAAATGAAAATGATCAACCTACAGAGGCCTGAATTCAAAGACACTCTGAAAATCAAAGTGAAAAAATGATGCAGCAGGCTTGTCCATTTTGCTGAAATTTCATTACAGCAACTCAAAATGAAACTCAGTAGTTTGTATGGCCCCCGCATGCTTGTAGGCATGCCTAACAATGTCGGGGCATGCTCCTAATGAGACAACAGATGGTGTCCTGGGATATTTCCTCCTAGATCTGGGCCAGGGCATCACTGAGCTTCTGAACAAACTGAGGTGCAACCTGGTGTCGTCGGATGGACGGAAACATAATGCCCCAGAGGTGTTCTATTGGTTTAGTTCAGGCGAGCATGGGGGCCATTCAATGGTATCAATTCCTTCATCCTCCAGGAACTTGTTGCATACTCTCACCACATAAGGCTAGGTATTGTCGTGCACCAGGGGTAACCCAGGACCCACTGCACTAGTGTAGGGTCTGACAATGGGTCCAAGGATTTCATCCTGATACCTAATGGCAGTCAGGGTGCCATTGTCTAGCCTGTAGAGATCTGTGTGTCCCTCCATGAATATGCCTCCCCAGACCATCACTGACCCACCACCAAACCGGTCATGTTGAACGATGTTCAACATAATGTTCTCCACTGCTTCTCCAGACCCTTTTACGTCTGTCACATGTGCTCAGGGTGAACCTGCTCTCATCTGTAAAAAGCACAGGGTGCCAGTGGCTGACATGCCAATTCTGGTGTTAATTGGCAAAGACCAATCAAGCTCAACGGTGCCAGGCAGTGAGCCCAGAGCCCACTGGAGGACGTTTTTTGTAGGGCTCTGGCAGTGCTCATACTGTTCCTCCTTGCACAAAGGAGCAGATACTGGTTAAGGATCTTCTTTGGCCCTGTCCAGCTCTCCTAGAGTAACTGCCTGTCTCATGGAATCTCCTCCATGCTCTTGAGACTGTGCTGGGAGACACAGCAAACATTCTGACAATGGCACCTATTGATGTGCCATCCTGTAGGAGTTAGACTGCCTGTGCAACCCCTATAGGGTCCAGGTATCACCTCATGCTTCCAGTAGTGACACTGACCCTAGCCAAATGCAAAACTAGTGAAAAACAGTCAGAAAACATGAGTAGGGGAAAAAAATGTCAGTGGCCTCCACCTGTAAAACCATTCCTTTTTTGGAGGTTTTCTCATTGTTGGCCATCTAATGCACCTGTTGTTAATTTCATAACCCCACAGCAGATGAAACTGATTTACAACCCCCTCTGCTACTTAACTGACCAGATGAATATCCCAGGAGTTTAATTGACTTGATGTTATACTCTCTTAAAAAAGTGTTCCTTTAATTTTTTTGAGCAGTGTATTATATTTGTAACTTACTGATAATGATAACATAATGGGAGTTCTAATTTTTAACAAGACTTCCTGAGACTTCAAACTATGTCAAGGGTTCCTCAGGTGTAAAACATTGAGAAAGGCTGTTCTAAGGAATAATAGCTTTCATTCGAAGTTAAAAAATAAAAATAAATGCTGGAACAGATAAATATAAAGGGATCAGTCTCATTCCCAATGCAATTAAATACAAAATATTAACGTATTCAAAGTATATATGGCTCTGATAAGTATTATTTATTTTTTGAACACTTTTGGTGCTTGAGATTTATTATTTTCTTTTTTACACATTCAGCATAAATTGTAGCTTATGTTGCATTCTTATTCACGGGATAAAAAATGTGAAAGGTCTCCTCGGAGTTTCATAAAGGAACTTTGCCAAAGGTCAGTATTTTGTGTAAATTCAACCATTGTCAGTTGAGCTTTCATTTCCCCAGTTAACACAAAACAGCATATCAACAAGGTCCCTTAAAGAAGAACTCTAGGCAAAAAGAGCTGCTTTTATATACAGTTATGTGTAGAGGTTAAGGGCATACCTCAAGTCAAATAAAAAAGCTAGACAGAAGAGAGAAACTAGAAAGAGTTTGAAAAAAATCTCCACTTACCTGCATAAAACATTTTTAAACAGAATATAAGGGATATTTGCGTTGTAAGGGCATAACCACAACATTTTTAAAACATATCCATTGATCCTATCCACAACTCTCCATACAAATTACTACTCTCCTAAATAAAACTTAAAGTGGTTGAATATCTTGTTTCTTTATTTGCTGTAATCAGGGCTATAAAAATATAAAATGTAAACAATGTTTTTCCTATTTTAGTTAGGTGCCTGTAAATGATTTTATAATAATACTTGTAATTTTCTATTCAGGCAGCAGGTGGAGTGTTAGTCTCTGTTTAACCACTTCCTGCCCAAGGACAACGAATGAAGTTGTAGACTTTGAGTGGGGATATCTGAATGATGCCTGCAGCTGCAGGCATTCATCTTTTTCTCTGTCATGTTAAAACAATCATAGTGGCTGTTAAGCTGCTCGATTGCTTTTACAGGTGGTAGGAGGGGATGCCCCCCCTCCTCCCGCCGCCCTTCGGTGCTTCTCCCGGCTTGCCCATGCGATCGCCGACCCGGAGAATAAATCGCCGGCGGTGGCCATTTACCATAGAGCTGACCGAGGACCAGATGGATCCCCGGTCATCTCTATGACCTTCAGACACTGGGCACGACATTATAACATCACATCCGGCCTCGGCAGATCTAAACACTGCTGTTTCTTCAGCTAGGAAGCCGAGGTGCTTTTCTTTTTTTTTTTCTATTTTTTTTTTAGGCTTTCCAGGCTAGAGGCGAGATCTGGGGACTTTTAGACCCCAGATCTCGCTGTAAAGAAGACAGGTCATGCCCTATTCCTATTACAAGGGATATTCACATTCCTTGTAATAGGATTAAAAGTGATCAAAAAAAAATGTAGAGGGAAGGTGTCAAAATATAAAAATAAAAGTAAAATAAACAATTAAAAAATATATTTAAAGTGTCCCCATCTCCTCGCGCTCACAGGCAGAAAAGAACACATATGTACGTCACGCCCGCATATGTAAACGGAATTCAAACCACACATGTGAGGTATCGCCACAAACGCTAGAGTGAGTGCAATAACCCTCCTCTGTAAATCGAATCAGGTAACCTGTAAACATTTTTAAAGCGTCGCCTATGGAGATTTTTAAGTACCAAAGTTTGGCGACATTCCACAAGTGTGTGCATTTTTAAAGCGTGACATGTTAGGTATCTATTTAATCGGCGTAACATCATCTTTCATAATATATAAAAAAATCAGGCTAACTAGTGTTTTGTTTTGTTTTTAATTCATGAAACTGTTTAAAAAAAACGTGTTAAAAAAATTACTGTTCAAATGCCGTGTGACATAAAAAGTTGCAACAACTATCCTGATCCCTAAACCCCCGAAGGACCCAAAGCTGTGCGCTTCCTACCGCCCAATTGCCCTACTTAATAATGACCTCAAGGTTCTCACTAAAATTCTTGCCTCCAGACTTCGCCCCATCCTCCCCTCCGTGATTGACCAGGATCAAACGGGGTTTATGGCCAACAGATCCACAGATGTCAATCTGCGTAGGCTTTATACTAATTTGCAAACTCAACATTTGAACTCCGGTGCACGGGTGGTCGCCTCCTTGGATATAGAGAAGGCTTTTGATTCAGTGGAGTGGTTGTTCCTGTGGGAGGTCCTCAGGAGAATGGGGTTCCCCCTGTTGTTTATACGATGGTTGCAGACAATCTATAGATCTCCAAGGGCGGCCATTCGGTTGGGAGGAAGGCTGTCCCCTTCGTTCCTGTTGTCCAGAGGTACGCGGCAGGGCTGTCCTCTTTCTCCGGCCCTTTTCGCCATCGCCATGGAACCCTTGGCTGAGGCGCTCCGAACCTCGCCGGAGGTTCGGGGGCTTCGGGTGGCGTGGCTGGAGGAGAGGGTGGCGCTGTACGCGGACGACCTCCTGTTGTTTTTGCAGGATGCGGGTCCCTCCCTTCGGGGGGCTCTGGACATCCTGGACGGCTTCTCCAGGGTGACGGGCCTAAAGGTGAATTGGTCAAAGTCCCAGCTGCTTGCGATCGACGAGGCGGCCAGGAGTGCTGCCCCGCCGGATCTCTCGCTACAGTGGGTCGACAGTTTCATGTATCTGGGGGTGAGGGTGTCTAAGGACCCCTCGGAATTTATTTCCCTTAATCTAGACCCGGTGGTGCGGGATGTTCGGGCCAGGCTGAAGGCATGGGAGAACCTTCCCCTCTCCCTGTTGGGCAGGGTGAATCTGATAAAAATGAAGATCCTCCCTAAATTGACCTACCTCTTTCGCCACTCACCCCAATGGATCCCCAAAACCTTCTTCACCAATTTGAATAGGCTCTTCTCCTCCTTTTTGTGGGGCCCTCGCCCCCCCCGCTACAAGTTTTCAACGCTGATGAGACCCCAGTCACAGGGGGGTCTAGCTTTCCCAGACTGTCATAAATATTTTTTGGCCTCCCAGTTGGTTTCCGCGGTGTGGTGGCTGTCTCCTGATGCCTCCAACTCCGCGGTGGTGCTGGAGGCGGCGGTGCTGGGGTCAATGGAGGCGCTGTCGCATCTGTTGTTCCGGGGCCCCAAGGCTCCGTATCCTTTGACCTCATCCATGCTAACGACGCTCAGAGCCTGGCGTCAGGGCCTGGCGCTGGAGGCTTACCCGAGCACCGCGGTCTCCCCTAGGGCGCCGCTGTGGATCAACCCTACTCTGCCCCACTTGTACTCCCTCCCCGACCCGGCGGCCTGGACCAGATACGGCATTAAGGTGATTTCGGATCTGTCCTCGGACTTCTCCCTCCCTTCATTTGCCCAACTTTGTGAGTCTCACGGGGTGCCCCCGTCTCACCTCTTCCGTTATCTCCAGTTGTCCCATGCCTTCGGGGCTCAGTTCCCGCGGGGGGGAGCGGGGGTGGTGCAGTCGGATCTGGAGCGGGTTCTTCGGTTTGACTGCTCCGCCCGCGCCGCCTCGGTCCTGCACGCCCATCTCCTTCGGGTGTTCTCTCCGGAGCTCTCGGGTCTCCGAGATCGGTGGACTCGGGATGTCCCGGACATGGACGCCGAGGACTGGCAACAGGTGTGGGACTCCCCCTTTAAGATCCTGGTCTCCCTGAGGGACCGCATGGTGCAGTATAAGATCGCCCACCGGGCGTACTTCACTCCCCATCGCCTACATAAAATGCATGAGTCCCACTCCCCGGAGTGCTGGCGGTGCGGCCATGCGCCCGGGGACTTTATCCACATTTTCTGGACCTGCCCAGATTTGTCTGATTACTGGTCTCGGGTCTACGCGGCTGCAAACGGAGTGTTGCAGGTTTCGATAGACCCCTCGCCCAAGACGGCCCTGTTGGGCCTACTGGACGATCTGTTCCCAAGGGTGGCGGATCGCACCCTCATGGGTCTCCTCCTGTTTTTCGCCAGGAAGAACATAGTACTTCATTGGAGGCAGCGGTCCCCTCCCCCGCTCCGGCGGTGGAGGGCGCTGGTGGATTCGGTGATACCGTTGTACAAGGACACGTATTCTCACAGGGGATGCCCCAAAAAGCATGACAGGGTTTGGGCCAAGTGGCTGGCGGACTCCTCCGTGCCGCTGCTTGCCGCCTGTCTGGGCGGGGGCGGCTTGGGGGCTCCGTAGACCGCTACCCGGGGCCGGCCGAGAGGCGGCCCGGACTATACTACTTATCCTATGCTGTACACTGATTATCGTTGTATTCTTGCTGCCAGTGTATTTATGCCCCTGCGTGGGCCCACTTTTCCCCCTTTCTTTTTATTATTTTTTTTTTCATGTTTGATTGCCTTGACGTTGACAATGCGCTGCAAGATTGTTATGTGAACCTGTTTGCACCTATTGTTTTTGTGTTGTTATGTTTTTCTGTTGAAACAATAAAAAGATTTTCAAAAAAAAAAAAAGTTGCAACAACTAACATTTTATTCCCTAGGGTCTCTGCTAAAAATATAATGTTTGGGGGTTCTGAGTAAATTTCTAGCAAAAAAAAAAAGATGATTTTTACATGCAGGAGAAAAGTGTCAGAATTGGCTTGGGTAGCAAGTGGTTAACATGTGAAGCAATGTAGCTATGATAAAGGAACCCTCTTGTTTACACTGTTTACCGCATTTAATGAGGTTGATATACTAAAGGAGTAAATTGTGTTTACTTAGCTTTAAATCAGGTAAATCTGTGTTTTTAGAACTAAGCACCCAATCAGGTGCAAGGGGGAAAAAAACACAGGAGTTTTGCTTGAACATGATTGGATGACTGATGTGAACACTAAATTAGTATTTACTTTAAAAAACGAATGGTCTCTATTATTTTAGTTGTTTTACCCTGATGAGCCATTACAGCAGTTACTCATCTATTATCTAAACCAAAAAATGGATTACTAGATTATTTATGAATGTTAACATGTTGTTTTTTTTTTTTTTTTTTTTTACAGTTTTTGATATTTAGGAATATCTTACTTGTTTCAATTTATGCACTTCATATTGATAGCGCAACACATTTTTCATTAACTCATCTATTATCACATGGCACAGTACAATGTTTCAACCAGAAAAATAGTGCCTTAAAGCAATCTTTGTTTGCGGTGCTCACACTTTAGCTCACCCACAGTGTTCTGGGAATCCTTTGTCATGTATTTTGGGGGGAGCTGCAACACCGCAAGGGACAGCAGAGATGCAATGGAGAGAGAAGTATCAAAGGGTGGGGGGCCTTTACAAGGACACAGGGGTTGATTTAATTAAACTGGAGAATTCAAAGTCCGGTGCAACTGTGCATGGTAGCCAATCAGCTTCTAACTTCAGCTTGCTTAGTTAAAGCGGAGTTCCACCCAAAAGTGAAAGCCCAGCTTATCTGCTTCCTCCTCCCCCCTCCAGTGCCACATTTAGCACCTTTTGGGGGGGAGGGCGGAACGGGTACCTGTTATTGACTGGTAGCCATCCCTACTTCCGGGAGACCTGGCAGCAGCGAGTTGCGGCGAGGTCCCCCTGAAGTTCAGACCCCCTCCTCCTTCCCCCGCCACCGGGCCATTCACAAAGCGCTGAGTGCTTCGCACATACGCAGCAGGGAGCCGGCTGTGAAGCCGTAAAGCTTCGCTGTTTGCTTCCCTTACAGGCAATGGCGACGGCAGCACCCGAGAGCCGATGGAAACATCGCTGGATTCCAGGACAGGTAAGTGTCCTAATATTAAAATTCAGCAGCTACAGTATTTGTAGCTACTTACTTTTAATTTTTTTGTGGGGGGGGGCTGAACCTCCTCTTTTGAAGCTGATTGGTTTCTGTGCAGAGCTGCTCTAGATTTTGCACTCTCCTCTTTTAGTAAATCAACCTCACGGTCATTTTGCACTGCATATGGGCTATGCAGAAAATTGGCTGTAGCTGTAAAAAAAACAAAACAAAGAAAAAAACATTTTTATTTTTTAATGGTTTTTAGCTTCTGGATTTGACTTTCTGGCCTCGGAGTTGTAAATGCATGATTCCATCCTGTTATTACAGCATACAAAAAAAAATAAAAAATATTTGTGAAACTTGGCCAATGTATTCATGATAACCTTTTTTTTATGTAGCAGATTTTATGAAGATGAGCAGCACCAGTGAGGAGAGGTCCGAAGAAAGTGACTCTTCTGCAGAAGAGGAGGATGATGTGCAGGCGAAGCCTTTGTATGCTTTAGCTCCTATAGGCACTCAGGAGAAGAGCCCAAAAGATGTGTCTGCAAGTCCAGCCTTTCAATGTTTGGATGAGGTAAGGAAGGAATTGTAAAGACATTTAACATAAAATTTTGATAAGGAGAGCAAGAGAATGACAGCCTTGTGCACACTGTGTAAAAGTAAGTTTTTTCAAGAGCTTGCAATACTTTTTCCCACCACACGATGGCAATAGAAGCTTGAGCTTCTCCAATCCTTTTATCATGTTTAGTATAGCCCCATAGCTATGTGAACAAATGTTTAAATATTTTTCATATTTTGGGAAGCAGACATTAATATTTGATCCAATAAAATTAAATAAACACAGGCCTATGAATCTGTTTCAGGTTATCGCAGGCAGTTATCCTGCTTTCCAACTATGACTACATGCTGCTATCTGACACTGCATTGAATTGATTACTGGTTTATGTTGTAAGGTTTTCGTTGGAAATATATTATATAGAAGGAGGATGATCAAGGAAACTATTTGTCTCTGATTTACTCTGCAGCACTTTTATATTATTTTAATAAAATAGCTATATACTGCAGGTGGGGAAATTATCTGCATGAAAAGTGTGTTTTAAACTTTCTCTGATTATAATTCCTATGTACTGTATGTGCGTCTGATAGTCATCATATACTCATTTATTGTTCAAATAGGATGAAAATATGGCTTCAAGGGACACATCATCACATACTGTATGTGCAGCTCCCAAACCTCCTTTTATGTTCCCCTCTTCCTGATATGGGCAGTCTGTATCACTCAGATTTGCCCATCACTGGATAGAAAAGCGACACTAAAATCTCCTTTTTTATGTATATATGTATGCCTAGCTCCAAAAGTTACCATCTTTTTCTATGATCCTTCTTCTAATCTCTAAAATCCTTCTTTTTAGCTGCTCTTTTCCAGCTACATGAATTCTCCATGGTCTCACCGCAGCATGTGGGAAATAGTCACCCTTTTGTGCTGCTCCTGCGTAGGGCTGGGACAAGGGATGGGAAGGAGGGACGGTTGCCTTGGGCGCAAGGGTTTATTGCAGGGGGATGGGGGGGGGCCTTGACCCTAACCCTAGGGGAAGGGGGGCACAGTTTGGTATCCTTGCCCTGGGTGCTGGATGACCTTCTCCCGGCACTGCTCCTTAGATGACTACAGGCTTACTTGCAGATGTAGCATTAATGCTCTTCCTCTTGGACCATTCACGACCCATCTATTTTCGCCCGACAGCATTAGTAATTGAAATTTCAGAACATGCGC
Source organism: Pelophylax lessonae (assembly GCF_965119305.1). Taxonomy (NCBI): domain Eukaryota; kingdom Metazoa; phylum Chordata; class Amphibia; order Anura; family Ranidae; genus Pelophylax; species Pelophylax lessonae. Next base: position 190,228,625 of record NC_138771.1, on the reverse strand, counting down.
TGGAAGATTGGGGGGCCCAATGTATAATGGGATTTGTAGCGTGCATCAAGCAGTCCATGTGATCGCACGTAACATGCATTGCTCATAACACGATGAAAAGAGAGCTTCTGGAGTGCACTCAGGGTAGGACAGGGAGGGATTTTATGACAAAGGGAATATAGTTTTGTTAATTTGATGTTTAGGAATGAATTTAAAAAAAGTTTTTTTTTTTTTTTTGTCTCTTTAAAGTATAACTAAAGGAAATGCTTTTTTTTCATTTCCATGGCCACCACGGCAGGGAGGAGGATGGGGCTAATTTTTTTGCATTGACCACCAATGCAGTGGGGGGGGGGGGGATTTCAATGCCAGTGACCACCAAGTAAAACAGTGGGGGTGAGGTTAAATTTCACTGCCACTGACCACCATTGCAGGGGAGGATGGATGGGGGTTACATTTTACTGCCACTGACCAGCAATGTGAGGGATTAATAGTATTGATACCAGTGCTAGGAGCTATTATTGCGGGTACTAACACAAATACTGAAGTTATTTTTACATCCACTGACACCATTGCTGGGGGTTAATACTGCATTCACTGACCCCAATGCTGGGGGTTATTATTTTGTCCACTGACTCCAATGTTGTCGGTTACTATTGTATTTACTGATACCAACGCTGGGAGTTATTGCTTTCACTGACACCAGCACTCTGTGTTATTCTTGTGTCCATTGACACCAATTCTAGGGGTTACTATTGCATTCACTAACACCAATGCTGGGGTTATCATTGCGTCCACTTGCACCAATGTTGGGGTTTATTATTGCATCCACTGACACCAATGTTGTAGGTTAATTATTGCATCCCCTGACATCAATGTGTGCTTTTATTGCATCCACTAACGCTAATGCTAGAGGTTATTATTGCATCTGCTGACACCAATGTTGGGGGTTATTATGGCGTCCACTGGCAGTAATGTTGAAAGTTATTATTGTGTCCACTGATGGCAATGTCGGGGGTTATTTTAGCATCCACTGGCACCAATGCTAGGGGTTTGTTATTACACTCACTGATACCATTGCTTGGCGTTAATCTACTCAGACTTCAGTGAGCATTGTGATGTAGTAGTACTGAGATTGTGCTGAGATTCGAAAATGTTTGGTATTGTGCGGCCCCCTGGAAGTGTCTCAGGCCACCCTTAAAGCCATTGATAATTTTCAAGTTGACCACCACTGGCCTAGAGCATTATATTTTCTCTGAGAGTTGCAAGCTACTCAGTGGGGTATAAATGAATTGTTTCAATCCTAATAATTTGACTACTTTTGTGATACTGTTCTCTGCCCAAGAAATACATCTGATTTTACACAGAGGGGTTCCCCTCTCTCTGATTCCCCTAGGTTTGGTGGAAATTTTACAATCCACATGAAGCCTTTTCTGCTGTTGTGATCTGATAATGCAACTCCAGTATTAGGCTACGTAATACCTAACATGCAGACATTCACAAAGCTTGTATGGGATGAAAAATAGTCAGTTTCTAAACTTTTACAAAAGTAAGCAATTCTGGGAATGAATTGGAAGAAAATAAATTCCGCGCTATAGATATCTGGTGTAAGAAGATAATTAGGCTGCAGCCTTCCCTAAACTACAATCAGAAGACCTAATAGGCAGCGCCAATTACCCATATATTGATTCCTTAATTCTGGGAATTAATTACCTTCCCAAAAATATGAACTTTGTGAAGTTACACATTGTCTTTTTTTAGTCTACCTTTCCTTTTGTGAGATTATACTACTCAAAAATATGTTTTAGTTTTCTTAGCAGTTCAGCTAATTATAAGAGATGTTAGATGGACAACCCTTCAAATTACTACATACAGTAAAGGTATCAGTAGTAGATTTTTTTTTTCTTAATTTGAAGGTAAACCAGTATGTATTCCTAACTCAAAAAATACCTTCAATTGCTCTAAGCCTCCAACTTCCTGTTAGAGGCTGACTATCTTCATGCTCTATGGTCCCATTATATGTAGGCATGTAGCCACTAGCTCTTGCTTACTCCTGAGATGGCCAAGGGACTATATGCTATGGCATTTGTAGCGTCCATAGAGTATTGCACATGACCGCAACTAATGTGCACTGCTCAGTCCAAGCAAACAGAAGTGAGGGGGGCAAAAGAGAGCTTTGGGATCCCTCCCACCAAGGACATTACAAGGAGGCAGAAAAACACAGTAAGAAACAATTTAATAAAAAACAGATTATTAGGTCATTAGGTAGTGGCTGTATATACATTTTTTTTTTATGGGGGGGAGGGAAGGATATTGTTGTGTTTCACTTGCAAAAAGTTAGAAAATTCAATGCAAAACAGTTCTATATGATAAGGGGAAAATCTTCTGGCCAGGGAAATAGACAGCAGTAAAGATTCAGCGATAGATCAAATTTTCCTTCATTCTAACTGAGGATAAAACAGAATTTGAGTAGTGTGTCATTTGAAACTAAAATTCCTATTATTGTAAAAAAAAAAAATGAAAAAAGATCACACTGCATTGCTAGTAGCGTGCAACCTTCAGTCTGCTAATTTGACATCAAATGAACATCATCACAGTTCTATGGTTCTTCCTGTGCTCCCCTCCTGTGAGCTGACCAAACGCCAAATATCCTGATACACGTCTGTTTGCAATGCAGTAGATCAGTGTTTTCCAACCCTTCTTCAGTCGCTGCACCCTTCAATCTTGAGGCACTCCATTCCAAAAAGAAAATTTAACTTTTTTATGATGCAGCAGGATTCACGCACATAGGACACCCAACATTAGATGCGATTAATTTTAACAATGCAAATATACCTTTGGACACCGATACTGACTAGTATTTTAGCATTTCTCTTCTCCCTCGGTTTCTCTCCATACTCAGCTAACGTGACCCCAGTTTCTGATAGAGGGGGGGCAGGAAAGCAGCAATACAAGGATGCCGTGCAGGTGTCCTATGTGCTCCTTATCAACTGATGATGACCTCGGTTATTAGGACGCCAGCGGTTGGCCCACATGGTGTGCAAGGTTGTAAAGCCACACAATAAAAGTCTGTGACAGGCTTAATCCACCTACCAGCTTATTGACATTTTTTGGGCAGTTTGGGGTAATTTTTGGCATTTTGTCATGACACATCGGTTGAAAAAGGCTGCAGTAGGGCATAATAGGTCCATGGTATAAAAAAAAAAAAAAAACTCTCATTAAATTTTCTTGTCTGGTAGAAATTATAGGAAGATAAAAAAGACAAACATCAGGAGAGTATTAAGCTGTAATTAAATATATGTTTTTTAATTTAATGTATAGATGGAAGAAAATGGTGTTTTATTTTTTGGTGTTTTATGTTTGAGTTACAGTTTATGTACATGAAATATAATAACACCAAGGTGCTGAAATGCACTCATTCCCTCTGCATCAAAGGAGTGCCACCACCTATCAAAATGTTCTTTTTGTCTCGGTCAATGATTGGATGCAGTCTTGGCATAGTCGACACCTTTTTGTGTTTTTAACTGTGAATGGCCACATGCACATACCTTTTCTACATGCTGGAAGAGTGTGATGAGTGTTTTTGACTGTCAGGAGTGTTTTTTATCACCCTTAAAGTGGATGTAAACCCTCACATATACCCAGTGAAGTGAACAGCCTTAGATGATACACAGAGATTAAACAAATCTCCCTACATATGTTTTATTTGTATATATGCTGTCTTCAGCTTTCTACACTGTTTAGAAAGTGAACATTGTGTTAGAATTTTTTATTCCTGTTCCAGCACTGGGTGTGGAGTCTTGGCATACACTGTGTGACAGCTGATTGGAGGAAAGGCACCCCCCCCCCCCCTTCCACATAGGCAGAGGAAGAAAGAAACATGCAAAGCTGTGCTGTGAATAGACAAGCTTTCTGCTAATCTATCTCTATCTCTATGCACCCACCCAACACAAATTTCCAACTGCTTTTATCTCCTGTGTCTGAGAACTTGTCAGAAGTTATCATGCTGATAACAGAGGAATGGAGCAGCAGAAAGACACGGGACTTAGGGCTTTGGAGAGGGATAAGTAAACATTACAGATATATTGCCCAGGTCAAATTTCATGAATGAGGTTTACATCCACTTAAAAGAACGTTTACATGGGTAACCTACAGGTCTTTTTTTTTTTTCATGTTGGTTATTACTATTTATTATAATTCATGCATCATATAACAGTTGTAAAGAAAGGTTCTGCGCTATGATAAGTTACGGGCTGCAGCCTCCTTCAAATATAACCCAAAGGGTTATACAAATGTAAACAAAAAGGAGAGGAATAGGTAGCGCTGCCTATGGGAAATACTATTAATTGGACCTGGTAAACTAGAGCCAGGAGCAGTGTGTAAACAAAGATATATATATATATATATATATGCTGTATGAAGTATGTGAAAGACCCAAGTGGCGAGGTGCTAAATGGATAAATAAGTGCACCTAATAATAAATAATAGTTAATACATCAACGGCCAGTGTATAAATTGCTACAGAAAGTGACGTGCTACAGAGTAAAACGTGTTAAATAAACACTGTAAAGTGTTATAGTGCAAGAGTAAATAGATGTGTGTGTATATCTAAATCAATCCTAGATAAATAAATTAAAACTATAAACAGTCCATAAAAACAGTAGATAAGAAACAGTACTACAGAAAGTGGCAAGAGTTGAGGGGTGATAAGTATTCATAAACACTGCACAAAAATTATACACAAAAAAACATTTAAGTGCTATAGTGTGAAGGTGAATAAATAAATATATAATAAAATCAGTCCTTAATAGATAAATTCATAGAAAGTTCATAGAGATGGTAATCCCAAACAAAACTTGGAAGTGAATGAGTGAAGTGAAGGTTCTTGTGCTCCCCGCTCTCCCAGGACCGCATTTACCAAAAGGAAGAACCCCTACGCGGTATCACGTCCCAATCACTAGGTGGGTATGGCTGGTGCAGTTTTATCCACTGTGTTTGTTAGTATTATGTTATTTGACAATAAACGTATCCAACGCGGAATTACACTATGTGGCCTTTGTATTTCTATCCACCTGGGGACTTCTAAATCTGACTGGCAACCGTGGTCCATATGGCCAAGCTTAGGATTCTCAGGCATACCTGCACCAGCCATACCCACCTAGTGATTGGGACGTGATACCCCTGTAGGGGTTCTTCCTGTTGGTGAGAGCGGGGAGCACGAGTATCTTCACTTCACCATTCACTTCCACACTTTTTTGTTTGAGATTACCATCTCTATGAACTTTCCATGAATTTATCTATTAAGGACTGATTTTATTATATATTTATTTATTTATTCGCCTTCACACTATAGCACTTAAATGTTTTTTTGTGTATACTTTTTGTGCAGTGTTTATCAGCATATTTCATCCCTCAACACTTGCCATTTTCTGTAGTACTGTTTCTTATCTACTTTTTTTTTATGGACTGTTTATAGTTTTAATTTATTTATCTAGGATTGATTTATATATACACACATCTATTTACGCTTGCACTATAACACTTTACAGTGTTTATTTAACATGTTTTACTCTGTAGCACGTCACTTTCTGTAGCAATTTATACACTGGCCGTTGATGTATTAACTATTATTTATTATTAGGTGCACTTATTTATCCATTTAGCACCTTACCACTTGTGTCTTTCACATACTTTATACAGTATATATATCTTTGTTTACACACTGTTTCTGGCCCTAGTTTACCAGGTCCAATTATTAGTATTTCCAGTAGGCAGCACCACCTATTCCTCTCCTTTTTGTTATCATATAATAGTTGTAGGTCACTAGTTTTGTTTAAAGGAGTTGTAAAGTCTCAAGGTTTTTCACCTTAATGCATTAAGCTGAAAAACCTTTTTGGTTGCAGCTGCCCCCCAGACCTCGACCCTCCTATTCTTACCTGAACCCGAACGCTCTAGCAGTGAGCATGAGCCCAGCAGCTCCAGCCATTGTCTCGGGTCCTCATTAGGGCTCTTTCACACGGGCGTTCCTTTTTTTTTGCCCGATCAGGTCCTTTTTTTTTTTTTTGTAACGGTCACGGATGACACTTGTGTCATCCGGTCCGTATGTCCGTTTTTCATCCCATCCGTTTGCGGATGAAAAACTGACATAATGCATGTCTATGTAAATACGGATATCTGCGGATGACACCACTGACATCCGTTTTTGCTTCAGTTACGTTTTTTGAAAGGAAGAAAAAATAGGGTTCTCCTCCGTTCAAAAAAACTGAACTGAACTGAACTGAACTGACAAAAAACGGATGTCAGAGGATGATCATCCGATGACATTCGTATTTACATAGAGATACATTATGTCCGTTTTTCATCCGCAAACGGATAGGATGAAAAACGGACATACGGAACGCCCGTGTGAAAGAGCCCTTAGATAAATTGCAGCAGGAGCCATTGGCTCCCACTTTTGCCAATAAATCCAGTGACACGAGAGCGGAGGGGGGGGGGAGGCGGAGTCCTGCTGTCTGTGTCAATGGGCGTAACAGGACTTTGGAGCGCGCCCACACGGGTGCCCCCATAAAAAGCTGCTCTCCATGGGGGCATCCAATGAATAGGAGGGGCCAGAAGTGATGCCGGGGCACCCCAGAAGAGGAGGATCAGGACTTCTCTGTGCAAAACCCTTGCACAGGGCAGATAAGTATGGCATGTTTGTTATTAAAAAAAAAAAAACCTTTACAATCACTTTAAATTGCATTGCCTACAGCAATCACATTAAGTATGACTCTAGTTTGTGGTACTTTCCATTTATACTTGGTGTTTTGCTTTTTAAGTTCAGTGGACTTGAATGTTTTTTCAGCTGAAATGTGCTGTGAAAATTCCAGTGTAGCTATTTTTATAATGAAAAAAATAACCCGCGCTTGATTGATTGCTAAAATACAGTAAGCAGCTGCTGTTCACCCAATGGGGGGAAAAAACAGAACAAATTAATAAAAACAGCGGAATAATTAACAAATAAGTTAATTAGTTAGACGTACTAAGAAAACGTGCTAGATGAAATGTGTATCAGCATTTAAAGTGCAAAAGAATCCCTATAATAATTCTCTTATTGCTGGAAGGTGCTCATCCGTGTCAAGGGGACACTCTTTCTCCCCTCTTGCACCCCCACTCACCAGAAATATAGACCCCCTCTGGGCCAAATGCAGCCTTAATGGTTAACATTAAGTGTGGAGTCCTGGGTACCATCCAGCAGTAACATTTAGTTCAAGTGTCCAGAAATCATTTCCTTAGCAGGCTCAGCCAAAATGAAATAGGAAGATTGTAGTGTGATATTGTTTTATAAAGATTATTTTTTAAAGTAGATCACAAATATACTCACAAAGTCGAAGAAAACATAGGCAGTAGGTAATTGTATGGGCAGGTGTATAGATGCGCTAAACCCGAATAGTAAAAGCAGCACCTGAATTCCTGAACCTTTGGAATAAAAAATAAACTGATAAAAAAAGTGATCAAATACATAAACTATATAGTGACACAAAAATGAATCATAGATTGCTAAAAAGCAAAAAAAAAAAAATATTATATGCACATATGAGATAATTGTCGCAAAAACAACGTATTTTCATTTAAACCAGAGTGATAAAAGAAATAAAGCGCTGAGTGAGCTGAAAAAAGTCCAAAGTGAAAGCCTCTTGGAATGAGAAATCTTTAGTCCATAGAATTTCAGACTGCAATCAGGGAAAAGTAATTCACTTATTTAACCCCTCGAGTGCTGCACGCAGATCCCCTGTGTGCCCACAATAAGGTAGCTGCTTACCAGATACAGAGTATCAATGGGCTCATAGAAACATAGCTTCTATAGCCAAACTGTGGGATGTTCATCAATACAGCAAGTATCGCTTCAAACTAAGGACAAAAACGCCACTCCTGCACCACGCCGGGATCCGGCAGTAGCTTCCAGCGTCAGCCACCGACTCTCTGCACTAGCACCAGGAAAAGCAGATGGAATGCAAATAGGAAACAGAGCAGCCAATAGTGCATTACCTTTTAAACATTTATTTAAAACATAAACGGTTGCACTTACATTTGGCTGATAAAAACTTCGCTAGACAGACAGATTGTTATATGGATTGCTCGGCCGCCTGCAGTGCGGACCGAGCAGCGTGACGATACAGCCCTCCACCCGACGTGTGACACGTTTCCCCAAAAACTGGCGTCCACTGGGATTGGAGTACATACTCCATTCCATCTGGTTTTCCTGGTGCTATTGCGGAGAGTCTGTGTGAACATCCCACAGTTTGGCTATCGAAGCTATGTTTCTATGAGCCCATTAATACTCTGTATCTGGTAAGCAGCTACCTTATTGTGTGCAGACAGGGGAATTGCATGCAGCACTCGAGGGGTTAAATAAGTGAATTACCTTTACCCTGATTGCAGTATGAAATCCTATGGACTTACCTGAAGATTTCTCATTCCAAGAGGCTTTTCACTTCGGACTTTTTTCAGCTCACTCAGCACTTTATTTCTTTTATCACTCTGGTTTAAATGAAAATATGCTGTATTTGCAACAATTTTCTCATCTGTGCATATAATATATATATCTTTTTTTTGCTTTTAGCAATCTATGATTAATTTTTGTGTCACTATATAGTTTATGTATTTGATCAGTTTTTTATTAGCGCACCTCCACATATCAGTATATGGTATGAAAAACTTCCTGGAACACTGTCTCGCGTGCATTCCACGAGGAAACAGGAAGTGACGCAATTGGTTAAACCGGAAACCGCATGTCCTTTGATGGCGCTCAGGCGGGTGGGCGAAAAGCGTTGACGTAATTTCTGGTTTAACCAATTGCGTCATTTCCTGTTTCCTCGTGGAATGCACGCAAGACGGCGTTCCAGGTAGTTTTCATACCATTACCTACTGCCTATGTTTTCTTCAACTTTCCTGCTAAGGAAATGATTTCTGGACACTTGGACACTAAATTTTACTGCTGGATGGTACCCAGGGCTCCACACTCACTGTTAACTATTAAGGGTGCATTTGGCCCAGAGGGGGTCTTCATTTCTGGTGAGTGGGGGTACAAGAGGGGAGAGTGGTACCTTGACATGGATGATCACCTTCCAGCAATAAGAAAATAAGGCATCTGAGCACCTTTGCACAGTTTTTCAGAACATTTGATGAACTTCATTACTGCATGCCCTTATTTATGAATTGAACTCTACTAGTGTATGCATTTGTTTATGAACTCAATTATTTATTTGTATGTATATAAATATATTTGATTACATTGCTTATTTTACACATTTATTTATTGACCTATTTATTATAGGGATTCTTTCGCACTTAAAATGCTGATACACATTTCATCTAGCATGTTTTCTTAGCACGTCTAACACTTTATTTGTTATTTATTCCATTTAGCAAGCTGGTTTTATTAATTTGTTCTAGATATTTTTATACCTCTGTTTGCATTGCTGTACCTGCTCAAAACTCTCTTCCAAGGTCCCTTCAGTTTACAAGAAAAATTCTATAAATAAAATCTGAAAATTTCAGCGGTTTATTAGTAAGATAAGGTAAATATAGGGAATGTGATATAAAATTCTGGGTTCCTCATAAATCAATGTCATGTGCGCTCCACGGTTTAAGGCCTCATTCACACTTGTGAGTGGAGACATTTGTGATTAGAAAATAGGACACCCAATGGGGGCCTGCAATTAGCTGGGAGCAAGAACCCCCACTGAAAACAATGTTAGGCTGACAGCTCCTGCAGCTATTTGTGGCCACTCCCATGTCATTGCTTACAGAGCAATTACCTGCAAATGATTGGCACTGGGCGCAGACTGTCTGCCACTACATGTGAGCGGCCATGAAGAGCTGTGGGAGCTGTCAGCCTTCAAATGTTTTCAGTGGGACTTCCTACCTGCAGCTAATCACAGGGACCCAGCTGGGTCTCCTCATCTAATCTCAAATTTGAATGGGGCCTATAGCTGTCAGCTGTAGATTAGTGGTCTCCCTTATAAAGCCTGATGCACTTCAAAGTAGTACTAAAGTCATGTTATTTACGTTCAGTATTAATAAAGAGCATTAATCTTTTTTTTCTTAGTTTGGAAATATATGCCTATCCTCAGTCCATCCCTGTAGCTGCAGCTACTGTTTTTTTAGTTCTTTATAATGGCCAGCAGAGAGTAGGGGATACATCAGCTTCCTGCTGATTGCAAAAGTGAAAGAACACATCTCCAGGCACCCTTAAGATGTGCCTTTTCCAGAGAGGGAGCTGGCCACTAGATGGTGTAGACTTTAGCTGTGCAGTCTTCTCATCAGTTACTTGATTTGACTCTATCAAACCTACTTCTGGAACAGAAATCAAGCAGATGATCAAAACAGCTAAAGCCTGCATGACACAGGGGCCAGCTTACGCATGTCTAAACGGAAGACTGGGATGTGTTCTTTCACTCAAGCTCATCACTCATCTTTACTTACATTCTCTGCTCTCAGTTAATCTGAACAGGTGGTTACAAAGAGAGATATTGAGAGAACAGAATGAGATGTAGATACAGGTATAGACAAAGTGAAAGCAGATGGGTATCTCTGTAATAGTTCTAAAGATTATATGGGGACACCATAGAAAGATATGCTGTATGTAGGTTTTATATTTTTGCTTTTACTTTTTCTTTGCTATGTGGCCTACTTGATAACGCACAGCTCCTTCTTTATTTTAAGACCCGATCCTCCTTCACATGCGTACCAGTCTGTATTCATTCCCAAGGAAATCAGTACTACAGTGGAGTAAGAACTAACCATTGGAATGAATAGAGATTGCAGTACACACGGAGGAGGTAGGCTTGCCAGTTGGGTTCTTCAAGAAGAAGGTGCAGAACCCAAACAAACTGCACAACAAAGATCCCTATGAATGAGGCACAAAAAATTGATTTACACTATAAATCATCATTTATGAAATATTTTATGAAATATTTTACCATGGCACCACATTTAAAATTTCCATTATACCTCGATCTAAAGCCCCGTACACACGTACCGATTTTGTCGGCCAACAAAAATCAACTTCAGAAGTGATGTCATGTGATGGTTAACTTTCCGTGTGTTTTTCTTCTCTGATCATGCCTAGTCTTGCTCATCTGGCTTTTGTCTGCCGAAATCTGTACTGACTGCACAATCGGCCGTTCTGGTGTTGGCCAACAAAAATTTTATAGCATGCAGACCAGATTTTGTTCGGCCGAAAAGTCGCAGTCGGTTGTCGGAAGCATCATACTAACAAGCCGACAATCAGCCGATCGGACATTGGCCGAATATTTACGGCCGACAATCGGTACGTGTGTATGGGCCTTGATGCAAGATCATCGGTAAAGCAAATATATGTTTTTTGAATAAGGAAAAGAAGGGGACAGTCATAATGTACAGTCACTATAGTCTCCAAGCCTTTCTTACAAGACCATGGTGTTACCCTTGTGCATCTAGAGTTAGACCTTCCAAATATTTCCCATTAGGGAGAAGCAATCAGGGGTGCAGAACAGTATAGTTTGGCTCTTAAATGGTCATAGCAGTTAGGTGCAACTTGGAAACTTGGGTACAATATCTCCTGGAAACCTTAACAGATAAAAAAGCCAGGGTCCATGCTGAACCTGGTGATGTATTTTAATGATTACCTAGTGTGGGACATAGACAGCAGGCAAGTAAAATGTGACTCTTTATAACATTTTAAAGTGGATGAAATCCCTAACTAAAATTTGGTAATATGCATCTTAAGCTGTTGCCTTTTTTTAAATGAAAATACTGTTTTCACCTTTAGTTTATCCTTTATTCTGTATATCCTTTTATCCTGTAAAAGTTGGTGTTTGCCTCCTGGGGTTAGTTGACTCTCTGGCTGTAAGTAGGGCAATGTGTAATCTCTTGGGTCTCTTATTATTTTATGCCAAGAAGGCGATAGTCCTCAAGCGGAAATCAGACACAGCCCCTAATCTGCCCTTCTGGAAGCATTTAATCAATAAGGTTGTACCCCTATACAAAGCTACTTATTTGTCTCAGAGTTGCCCTACGAAATTTGAGAAAGTCTGGCACTTGTGGGCAGATTCGAAGTGTACAACAGATGATCAGGAGTCCACAGACTGAATTCATTAAACCCCTGATAAGGTTTTGTTTATTATGATATGAACAAATATCATCCTCTGCAGGGACTCACATTACATTTGTTCAGGTAGGATTCTAAACACGAGTTAATATTCTTCCGATACATTATCCTGATGGTTCAGAGGGAACAGGAATCTCCTTATAATTCATCAACCCTTGAAGTTATTTTAACCACTTAAGCCCCGGAAGATTTTACCCTGACCAGGGGGTATTTTGCGATTCGGCACTGCGCGACTGTAACGGACAATTGCGCAGTCATGCGACGCTATACCCAAATGAAATTGACGTCCTTTTTTTCCCACAAACAGAGCTTTCTTTTGGTGGTATTTGATCACCTGTGCGATTTTTTGATCATGCGCTATAAACAAAAAAAGAGAGACAATTTTGCAAAAATAACAATATTTTTCACATTTTTTCATATGAAATTCCCCAAATTTTTTAACATTTTAGGCCAATTTGTTTTCTGCTACATATGTTTGGTTAAAAAAAAAAATCGCAAAAAGCGTATTTTGATTGGTTTGCGCAAAAGTTATTGCGTTTACCAACTAAGGGAAAGATTTTTGTAATTTTTGTTGTTTTTTTTTTTAACGAGTAATGGCGGCGATCTGCGATTTTTTTTTTTTTTTTTTTTGCGGGACTGCGACATTGCGGTGGGCAGATCGGACCCTTGACTGACATTTTTGACACTTTTGGGAGTACCAGTGACATTACTACAGTAATCAGTGCTATACATATGCACTGTTACTGTAAAAATGACACTGGCAAGGAAGGGGTTAACTTTATTGGAGAAGGAGGGGTTAAGTGTGTCCCTAGGGGCGTGTTTCTAACTGTGCAGGGATGTGGCTATTCATGTAACAGCAGAGATCTACGGTCCTACATAGCAGGTCCGTATGATCTCTGCTGTTACACAAGGGAGAGTGATAGGCGGCTTTGTTTACACTAGCCGCCTGCCTTTCTCCCTCTGTAACTGACGATCGTTAGTGACCGGTGGACATCGGGCCCGCCCGTCACACGCGCGGGGATCAGAGTGAGCGAGCGGGGGTGGGAGCGCGCCTCCGGCGGCGCGCGCTCGCCCCCTATTGTCTCGCAGGCTTGTGACGTGACGGTACGTCACTTTGCCTGGCCGGGGCTGACCGCCGCAGTATATGTACTTGCGGCGGTCGGCAACCAGTTAAAAGAGAATGACGGAGGGAGGGGTATAGAAGGTGTTGTTTCTTTCCCTCTTTTTTTGGGTTCTATATTAGGAGGTGTTATTAGTAGTCCTATGTTTTATGTATTCACCAGGGAATTACAAAAGGCGATGTTTTGTACCTATATATCTCAATTTTTCAATAAAAATCCATTTAAAAAAAAAAAGAAACTCTCTGGTGTCTAAAAGCTGTCTACCACCATCTTGGATGAGATGTCAGCCTCCCTGTCTGTCACATAATTGTAACTCTATAGTATTCCCTTCACTTCTCCCCCCAGCTGGTATATATAAGGGTATATAGGGAGGTCGGGGAAGGGTCACAGAAGCTGGGCCAGCACAGACAGTAATTAGTTACTCAGAGAGAGAGAAGGGTGGGGGCTGTGTCCTTTTTAGTGTTCTTCATAGCAGGTTCAACTGCAGATTTAAAAAGACTAAAAATGACATTTGTAATCACATGAACATGTTTATTGTTATGAGATTTAACGACTGGGTTTACATATACTATACCCAGTTTAATTTGCTAAACGCTACGTGCTTCCAGAAAAAAGGAAAATGATTTTTAAGTAGGCGAAGCGGGCTAATCTTAGCAGTTAGTGAACGTTAGATCATTTGCTTGTTTTAATATTTTTACAAGATGAATTCTCAGCCCTAAAATGGTAAAGTCATGTAAGAACTACATTGTGGAAATTCCAGCACAGGAAGTGAGATACTTTCACAGCTTTAAAACTATAGGTTTTTAGGAAGAAAAACTAGCGTGTGCACTTTGTGGTTGTAGCAAAAAAAAAAAAAAACTACTAAAAGTTTATTTGTATCATTTACAATATATATTACTGCAGCATTTTTAAAACAATATTTACATATATACAAAAAAATATTATCTTTATCAACATTGCATAAAAAAAAGCAACAGTGTACTTAAAGAGGACCTGTCATGAAGAGCAGACCCACCATAAAGGGTAAAGTGGTAGGGTGTGAATGAGACTGTGTTGCTTGTGCTTGAAATTTTTTTTTAATTATTGACATCAGTCCATTTTACTGAGATCACAAACACTCTGATGTTGAACCTGGGGCCCTACCAAGGCAAGTCAAGAATGCTAATCACAGTCACATTGCCAACAAAACCATCTTTTCTAGGCAGTGCCCCTATGAACCCAAGGCAAGGTCTGTAAACAAAAAATATGCTCACTTCACCTAAAGCTTAGACAAACCTTTATACATATAAAAAGGAGATGGCTTCTTATACAGAAACAAAAGCAAGGGGGCAGAGTAAAGCTAATATGTTTAAATAACTCAGTATTGAAAGAAAAAGGCATGCTTCTGTCTCATTGAAGCATATACAAACTAACAATAAAAATGTAATATATTTTAGCTTCCCAGTCCTTAGATGGGATGGCTGCATTTTGTTCTCTTTTTCTAAAGAACTATCATTATAAATGTCTTACTGTTCTATCCCCTATGAGACAAAGTAAAGGTAGTACTTGCTTCCCAGCCCTATGAGTTCCAACTGGCATCCCTCCCCTCCTGTCACGTCCAATCCGAAATGAGCTATGAGCCATACCCAAACAAGTAATGGCAAAAAGAATGTAAAGGATGCCCCCCCCCCCCACCCCTCCATCGGAATCCCTAATGTGTTGCCTGTATTGGGAAAGTGCTGAGAGACATGATAAGCTGCAAATATGAAGTGTCTGTCTCCTTCCTAGCTGTTGTCGGATCTGCCACGGCAGGAAGGGAGGGGTTCAGGGTGGATCTTGTATGTAAGTTTAGGAGGCACCTGGCAACATAGGACAAAGTACTACATGTACTTTCCCCCATAGGTGACAGGACAGTCAAATATATAATGATATTTCTTCTTTTCCTTGCTTTCACTGGGTGAGCCTGCTAGTAACTCCAAGAAATAAAAAAAGAAACAACACTCTGGACCTCTACCAACCCCGTACATTCAAAATGAAAAACAAATCACATTTATCAAAATTAATAGATTTGTATTAGACATGTGAAAATAATGAGGTCCATTGCCATTAATAGTCATTTTTATAGGTTTTATGTGGTTTGCAATTTGTTTATGTCCGCACCCATGACTTGTGGAAAGACTTTTTTGATGCTTACTTGAACTTGAATGATATCGTATTTTGGTCACTGGTAATGTTACTCACTAAAGATGCAGGTCCATATTGGGGGTATTTTAATTAATACCATGGGTTTTAACAATTATTTTCGATAATTTCCTATTTTATTAATTTTGTTAAAAGTGATTAAGGGTATCTTTTGATTTTGAATATAAAAGTTTTTTTTCTGAGTGAGTTGCTTCAACTATATACTACACGGATGCCAAACCAGATGTATTATTTCTTTGAGTCAGATTTTTTTTTTTAGGGTCCTTTAGGCCCCTTTCACACAGGCTTTCCAATCCGGTCTGCTTGTCAGTTTTTTTCTGGTGGACTTGATCGGATGCTCCATGCACATCTATGGAGCGGCGGATGTCAGCGATGACATATCTGCTGACACCCACTGCTCTCCGATCCTATCCTGTCCGTGAAATCCAGACGGATGGAAACCCTATTTTTCATCCATCTGGAGGATCAGATGAAAACAGACAGGCGGTCCGTTTTCATCCAATCTCCAATAGAGGAGTGCGGGGATCTGACAACTCCGTTTCTGCAAAGTAAGCGGAGACGGAGCTGTCATCCGCGTGATAGCGGGGATCGGCAGAGCAATCCCCACTGAGCAAAACGGAGTCCGCCGGGCAGAAAGCCCCTCTGGTTTTATGATCCTGGCAGTATCATGTTTTCTGTTCTAAGGTGGCATCCCACATTTTCTACTCTGCACCTACAGTGCCTTGCAAAAGTATTCGGCCCCCTTGAACTTTTCGACCTTTTGCCTCATTTCAGGCTTCAAACATAAAGATATAAAACTGTAATTTTTTGTGAAGAATCAACAACAAGTGGGACACAATCATAAAGTGCAACTAAATTTATTGGATATTTCAAACTTTGTTAACAAATAAAAAACTGAAAAATTGGGCGTGCAAAATTATTCAGCCCCTTTACTTTCAGTGCAGCAAACTCTCTCCAGAAGTTCAGTGAGGATCTCTGAATGATCCAATGTTGACCTAAATGGCTAATGATGATAAATAGAATCCACCTGTGTGTAATCAAGTCTCTGTATAAATGCACCTGCACTGTGATAGTCTCAGAGGTCCGTTTAAAGCGTAGAGAGCATCATGAAGAACAAGGAACACACCAGGCAGGTCCAAGATACTGTTGTGGAGAAGTTTAAAGCCGGATTTGGATACAAAAAGATTTCTCAAGCTTTAAACATCCCAAGGAGCACTGTGCAAGCGATAATATTGAAATGGAAGGAGTATCAGACCACTGCAAATCTACGAAAACCTGGCCGTCCCTCTAAACTTTCAGCTCATACAAGGAGAAGACTGATCAGAGATGCAGCCAAGAGGCCCATGATCACTCTGGATGAACTGCAGAGATCTACAGCTGAGGTGGGAGACTCTGTCCATAGGACAACAATCAGTCGTATACTGCACAAATCTGGCCTTTATGGAAGAGTGGCAAGAAGAGAGCCATTTCTTAAAGATATCCATAAAAGGTGTCCTTTAAGGTTTGCCACAAGCCACCTGGGAGACACACTAAACATGTGGAAGAAGGTGCTCTGGTTAGATGAAACCAAAATCTAACTTTTTGGCAACAATGCAAAACGTTATGTTTGGCGCAAAAGCAACACAGCTCATCACCCTGAACACACCATCCCCACTGTCAAACATGATGGTGGCAGCATCATGGTTTGGGCCTGCTTTTCTTCAGCAGGGACAGGGAAGATGGTTAAAATTGATGGGAAGATGGATGGAGCCAGATACAGGACCATTCTGGAAGAAAACCTGATGGAGTCTGCAAAAGACCTGAGACTGGGACAGAGATTTGTCATTCAACAAGACAATGATCAAAAACATAAAGCAAAATCTACAATGGAATGGTTCACAAATAAACATATCCAGGTGTTAGAATGGCCAAATCAAAGTCCAGACCTGAATCCAATTGAGAATCTGTGGAAATAACTGAAAACTGCTGTTCACAAACGCTCTCCATCCAACCTCACTAAGCTCGAGCTGTTTTGCAAGGAGGAATGGGCAAAAATTTCAGTCTCTCGATGTGCAAAACTGATAGAGACATACCCCAAGCGACTTACAGCTGTAATCGCAGCAAAAGGTGGCGCTACAAAGTATTAACTTAAGGGGGCTGAATAATTTTGCACGTCCAATTTTTCTGTTTTTTATTTGTTAAAAAATTTTGAAATATCCAATAAATTTTGTTCCACTTCATGATTGTGTCCCACTTGTTGTTTATTCTTCACAAAAAATTACAGTTTTTATTCTTTATGTTTGAAGCCTGAAATGTGGAAAAAGTTCGAAAAGTTCAAGGGGGCCGAATACTTTCGCAAGGCGCTGTATGCAGGATTATGATTTAGACTACAAACAGCTCCCCAACTCCTCATCCCTTTTGTATTCTGCATATAAGAACTGGTAGGCTGCAATATAATACATTTTTGTTCTTCTGTTCAGATTTAAACCCACTATTTTCAATATAAGAAAGGTGTTCCTGTGTATACTGTAAGTATACACACTTTATGGATTTCAAACAGAAAAAGGATTAGCAATATTACACAGTAAATGCAAGTAATTTTTACTTTCTTAAGCAAAACCTTACTCAGTAACACGTAGGGGGATACTTCTAAAGCAGTGAATGGATCTTTAACCGAACATTCACTTGTGGTGAATCGATCACTATTATTTAAATTATATTTGCCTGGAAGATTCACCTGCAGTAAATGTTTGTATGTCTAATTCTCTGTTTTATAAATACGGTATTCCCTCTGGTATATTTTAGAAGTAGTATATTCTTTGAATACTATTGTCTCACATAATATGGATGCAAATAGCCTAATAAAATATAGGGAGAAGGGATACTCGATTATTTAATTACAAATATCCATGCCTGTAATTCTACTGCCATCCCTCTGTCTGGAAGCACTTGTGGGGATTGACTCAGGAGGATCTGTCATTTGTAAAGTTTTGACTTTTGTTCTTGTGCATTTGTCATTATTCCAGATAATTGTAATTCATAAATTCACTGATTTGCCTAGCATGAAAAATTATTTTCTGATCACTAGCTGGAAACATTTGTCTTATTGCTGGGGTATCCTACAATATTCCTAATATCAGAAGTTATCAGGTCAGTTAATGGGCATTATAGATGGGGAAAAAACTTCCAACGGGTGTCCAGCAGTAAAAATAGAAGAAATTATTGGATGGCATAATGAAAAGGCCCCTCAAGCTAACAATATATGCAAAGATTTCTCTTGTTCAGCCCATGGGCTATTAGATTTGTACATTCATGCCAAACAGCATGAATAAAGAAATCCCTATTGGCGGCCATTATATTACCACCCTCTGGGATTCGTGTTTGCGGAATAGCCAAGCAGTGACTGCATCTGATTTGATGAAGTCACTGTTCAACTGAAAAATTTCTACCTGACTCCTTTGACAAAAGTTGATTGTAAAACCAACTTTTGTTGAGCCAGATGGTGCCAACAGCTCAGATTTTGGCTAATTCAGCAGGAATTGGCTGAAATTTGAGCTTTGTTTGCATACTTGGGTACTTATTTATTTATTTCATCACTTTTTTTTTTTTTTTTTTAATTATTCATTTGTTCCTGAGAAAGAATATTTAATTTTCTCATGGAAATCTTATCCACGGAAAGAAAGGACAACCCATTCGTATGCTCACATACTGCACCTGGACATTTCTGTCTAAATAATAGATCCAGTCAATATGGCAGGGAGAGATCGAAAAATAAAGTCTGTTTAAAGATGGAACCAGATGTAGTCTAACATTTTAATATTAAAGCGAGCTTGACCTTGCCTAAAATGTTTCTTAGGTAACATTGGTACTGAAGTTCAGGCACCTTATGGTGCCTGGCAGCACCCATCTTAGCCTTTAAAGAAATCCTGTCCGGTATCTAAACTTATCAACAGGCCAATTTCCTGTAAGGGAACAGGTAGTATATGCTCCTCTCAGTTGGCTTCAACATGTACCTTGCCTTTTTTCAGGTAGTGCAGCCCCTGTTAATCAGCATTGGACATGTTGGGTACTGTTGGATGCCTATGCACCCTGCCAGATGCTGGTAGCTTCCTCCCTGGTAGGGGTTGAAAGGAAGGAAGGGGCCAGCTCAGGCAGGGGATACAGGCATCTAACGCACCCAGATGTGTTGAATACTAAAGAGACTGGAAGAGGCTACAGTGCTGGAATGGAGGGGAGATAGAAGATATGGACCATCAGAGAGGAAAGTATGCTAGCTTTTATCTTGCAGAAAACTGGCTTTTTTTAGTTCTATATACGGAAAGGTCCCATAAACTAATGACTTTGCCTCAGTGGACTTTCCTTGAACCATGTACATGGGGCCTTGACTTTTGACCAAGTTAAGCCTCTCCCCATTCATTCAACTGTCAAATGCCAAAACTATAGTAGGCGGTAGAGTCTCTATTACTTAGAAATAAATGGCATGAGTAGGGCTTATCACCAGAAAGGCATGGGGACAAGGCCCCATGTACAACCTGGCCCTGGAATCCAAAGGAATATTGGGATTATTATAAAGGCTAATATAAGAACTTGCAGGCACCATTAGCTACACTTAAGTACAGCTTTTTGGTCAGGTTCAGAAATTTTGATTTCTGAAGATACAATACTTTATAATAATTGTTCTTGTTGCCAAGTTTTTCAAAAAATGTGTGTCATACATGAAGTCACTACTTAGTTATTGTTTTGTTATTGGAGGTTCTTGTAGTACGTATTGTACATAAATAAGAAAATCCTTAAACTCTTTCCAAACTCTTTTGTAAAATGGCAAAACCTATTTTTTGTCATCTTTTTATTGGCATTGTCTCCTCCTAAGAAGATTTTTGCTCACTTTCTTCCCTAGAGACACAATAGGAGGTGAGACCTAAATACCACTAGAGTGAGGTGTAATTCCATATTTGACAGCTGTCACAGAACATTTTCTTCTACACTGTTCCAGTGAGAACTGTGAAACTTTAGATTTCCCCTCAGTTTTTGCTCACCACCAAAACTTAAATAAGAGTAAATCTCCTTAAGAGGGTCAATGACAGTAACCTTTCCTCATTCTGGCCAAAACTAGAAAAAAAAGTTTATAAAGAGAAGTCTTTTGGTCTGATCATCATTCTAGCAGTTTTGAAGGCTTGCCTGAAACTATTGATGTTTTCGTCATTCACACCTTTCCATGTACCCCAAAAAATTCCATTGCGCACTCCCTTGTAGTCACTCTTATAGTATTTGCCATTAAGATTTGCTGACATACATGCATCAAACCACCATCCGGAGCTGTAGTAAGCCCCGCAGTTTCCAGAAGGATATCTGTCATTGTCTTTGTCATGTGTTGTAAAGAATTTTTGGTCATGGTTGTACTGTTTACTGAAATGGAGGGCATCACCCGCTGTTCCACTGTAGCCACTGATTGACAATCGATATTTAAGGTATTCATTGGCGACATAGAACTGGTCATATGTGGCATATTCCTTCACACCCTTAAAGTCCTCAAGTTCTATTCTTAGCATCATGTTACTGCTTTTGGTCAATAGATGTATCTTATCATTACCCAGCCAAAACTCCCCAGTAAGGTTACCAAATCCATTTTTATATTCATTCCATGTTCTGTTAAAATTTAGGCTGCCATCTTGACGATTCTGCACCACAGTCCATCCTCCACCCATGGACTCCATATCACAGTACACTTCAAATGTTTTGTTCTTTGGATCTGGCATGATGTGGTAAATGCCATTAAGCCTTTTACCTAGCTTGAAGTAATCGGAACAATCTTTGTAGATAAACTGCATGCCTGTAAAGAAAACACAGAAATAAATAACAACTCAGCAGGAGCCAAAGAGATATACTGTACAGTATCTTGTCTTTACCTCTGCATTATTTTATTTTAAATGCAGCAAGCCCCATTTCATAATACAAAATATGACTAACAAAAGATATGACTGCTGCTAACAATTTGCAAAATATAATGCAAGCCTCACACTCTGCATATTCTGAATTTTACAGGGAATACTGTAGTCATGCTGTACTAAAGTATTTATTTTGCATGCAGAGTTGTAATGTGGTGACTAATACAAAATCCAGTGGTACATAATTGACCTTTGACGACCATAGCTAAGGAGGGAATCTGATGGAGCGGTACATGGCTAAGCGGTGTTCCCTATACAGTGTAGTTGGCATTGTTTTAGTACTTGCAAATGATAGTATGTTCAGTTTGTATTCTCGCTGATGATATGTTGATGCTGCAATAAAGAAGTTGATGCCTTTAGCATCTATAAAAACAAAATTTTAATTGATAGTTTGTTCTGTTTTTCAGGTTGCCAGATTATTTAAATTAAGGACAACCTTTGTTATGGGGACTGTTATTTAGCAAAAATATACTTTTTCATATAGACTGGAAATGGCAGCAAAATATAAAAATAAAAGTATATGTTTAGAAATAATTGTTATAGGGAAAGTACATTGGAAGGCTAAAGATAAGTGGAGAAGTTGATATCTTTTGGTCTAGACCGAAATGACTGATGGTACTCATAGTACTCTAGTGGTGTTCACAGGGCTAAACATTGTGTCCATGTATAAAGGCTTGAACTTTCTACTTCCTGTTTTCCACCTAAAAGTATTGTTAAGCATTTACATGCTTCAGATACTTTCCCATGTCTCAATTTACTAAGACAACTCCCAATTTTTTGTGAGCTTTTCCCAAAAAATTGAATTACATTGAATGCATAGTCTCTTAAAAGGACAATAGGAAAGATAATCATTGAATGAGAACTTGGCTTCCTGAATAGGAAAGGGTGGACGATGTTAGAACACAGTGGTTTCCGCTGTCATTAATTGATTTATATAACCGACATTTATCTTTGCAGCTGTTTCTTGGAGATAAAAAGCTTTAAATGTAGGACCGCTCTCAACCTAGTGTGCAGACTTGTGTGTTAGGGAAGTGACACTACGACACAGAACACCATGTCCCAGCTGAATTATAAACAGGGGTATTTCATTCAGGTATCATGAAGGAAATGCTTCCACAACATAGGAAATGTGGAGGGGAATCGTTATCTATTAAATGTCACTAATTAGTTTATGCTGGCAAGAAAAGTCTGCGATACCTGATGTTATATATTCTATTGTTTTCCTTCTGAAACCACATATAATACAAAATATAAGAAATTAATAAACTGTATATTTTCTAGAGAATGTAAAAATCAGCAATTTTTTTTTTTTTACAAGTCAATATTCTATAAAAATAAGGTTAAGAGAAACAAGTCATGAGAAAAGTCTTGTTCACATCGGCATACTTAAAGGATACATTTACCTTCAAGAAAAAATAATAAAGGCTTATATTTTGTAGGAAAAAAAATGTGAATTTATTATTTTTTCCTGCAGGAGCCTGGAAAGCATTGCATGCATAATCAATGGATCAGAGGTGCAATGTCGGGATTCTGCGGGCAAGCCATGCAGGCAGCTTTCTGCCAGTACCTTCATATGGGCTGGCTCTTAGAAAGCTGTAGGGCGAGTGAATGAATTACGAGAGTGCTCAGCAGTGCCCTCACAGTTAATTTAGAACCACAAGCCGCGGTGGCTGATGGTAGTTGTAGTTCATTAATTCACATGGAACCTAAGGCTCCATGTACACGGGACGGAAGAAAAAAAAACTTATAACGTGGCTGAACGTACTTCACCACTTTCGGTCGCATTCGGTCCCGTTTTTGCATTTGAAACGCTGGGAAACACACGTTCGAACGCAAATAATTGCGTTCCAAAAAACGTCCCTGAACTTAACTGCCTGCAAATGACTGTAAATGACCCTGTGTACATGGACAGATAAGATAACATGCAGGTGGGTTCAGGGGCTTCTGAAAAAAACGCCAAACTGCTCCTAAACGGCCATTTACAACGTCCCATGTACATGGAGCCTTAATGAATGACACGGCCGTGTGGGCAGAGCCCCGCATGCCTGTGTTGTTTTTAAATGTTGACAGCGGGTGTGGGGAGAACACCCCCTGCCCAATTTCACAATGAGGATGAGATTGGGGGAACAGGCAGCAGGAGCTGGAACATGTTTCATGTTCCAACCTAAATATGGGTGGAACATGTAACACGTTCCAAAAGATGAACTTGGCTTTAAGCGTACAACCGTGTGAGGGCCATGTTATTACTTTTAGGGTGCTGAAAGAATCCATTTACTTAATAAGGCATTAAAGTAATGCCTCATGCCTTATCATTATCAGGCAGTGCAGTCCAAGGTTTTAATCAGCCTGCTCTGCTGTATCACTAGTTAACCTTTAGTGCTTTGGGAATCCTTTGTTGTGCACTATTGTCAAACAATTATATATATATATATATATATATATATACAGTGGGTACGGAAAGTATTCAGACCCCCTTAAATTTTTCACTCTTTGTTATATTGCAGCCATTTGCTAAAATCATTTAAGTTCATTCTTCTTCCTCATGAATGTACACATAGCACCCCATACTGACCGAAAAACACAGAGTTGTTGACATTGTTGCAGATTTATTAAAAAAGAAAAACTGAAATATCACATGTGAAATATCACAAGTATTCAGACCCTTTGCTGTGACACTCATATATTTAACTCAGGTGCTTTCCATTTCTTCTGATCATCCTTGAGATGGTTCTACACCTTCATTTGAGTCCAGCTGTGTTTGATTATACTGATTGGACTTGATTAGGAAAGCCACACACCTGTCTATATAAGACCTTCCAGATCACAATGCATGTCAGAGCAAATGAGAATCATGAGGTCAAAGGAACTGCCTGAAGAGCTCAGAGACAGAATTGTGGCAAGGCACAGATCTGGCCAAGGTTACAAAAAGATTTCTGCTGCACTTAAGGTTCCTAAGAGCACAGTGGCCTCCATAATCCTCAAATGGAAGACGTTTGGGACGACCAGAACCCTTCCTAGAGCTGGCCGTCCGGCCAAACTGAGCTATCGGGGGAGAAGAGCCTTGGTGAGAGAGGTAAAGAAGAACCCAAAGATCACTGTGGCTGAGCTCCAGAGATGCAGTCAGGAGATGGGAGAAAGTTGTAGAAAGTCAACCATCACTGCAGCCCTCCACCAGTCGGGGCTTTATGGCAGAGTGGCCCGACGGAAGCCTCTCCTCAGTGTAAGACACATGAAAGCCCGCATGGAGTTTGCTAAAAAACACCTGAAGGACTCCAAGATGGTGAGAAATAAGATTCTCTGGTCTGATGAGACCAAAATAGAACTTTTTGGCCTTAATTCTAAGCGGTATGTGTGGAGAAAACCAGGCACTGCTCATCACCTGTCCAATACAGTCCCAACAGTGAAGCATGGTGGTGGCAGCATCATGCTGTGGGGGTGTTTTTCAGCTGCAGGGACAGGACGACTGGTTGCAATCGAGGGAAAGATGAATGCGGCCAAGTACAGGGATATCCTGGACAAAAACCTTCTCCAGAGTGCTCTGGACCTCAGACTGGGCCGGAGGTTTACCTTCCAACAAGACAATGACCCTAAGCACACAGCTAAAATAACGAAGGAGCGGCTTCACAACAACTCTGTGACTGTTCTTGAATGGCCCAGCCAGAGCCCTGACTTAAACCTAATTGAGCATCTCTGGAGAGACCTAAAAATGGCTGTCCACCAACGTTTACCATCCAACCTGACAGAACTGGAGAGGATCTGCAAGGAGGAATGGCAGAGGATCCCCAAATCCAGGAGTGAAAGACTTGTTGCATCTTTCCCAAAAAGACTCCTGGCTGTATTAGATCAAAAGGGGGCTTCTACTAAATACTGAGCAAAGGGTCTGAATACTTAGGACCATGTGATATTTCAGTTTTTCTTTTTTAATAAATCTGCAACAATGTCAACAATTCTGTGTTTTTCTGTCAGTATGGGGTGCTATGTGTACATTCATGAGGAAGAAGAATGAACTTAAATGATTTTAGCAAATGGCTGCAATATAACAAAGAGTGAAAAATTTAAGGGGGTCTGAATACTTTCCGTACCCACTGTATATATATATATATATATATATATATATATATGTGTGTGTGTGTGTGTGTGTTCCTATCGTACCCCCATCATGGTCAACACTTTGATTCACTATCCCTTATTAGGAAATAATAGGTGGGAGGTGGAAAAAAATAATTAGCTAAATAGTAACTTACTGTTCTTGTTATGAGTATTCCAACTTTCTAAACACAAGTAGTAAGCTTAGTTACCTGTTTTTTACTTTGCTTCCTCGCTGTTGCTTTATCTTCAATAAGCCCCCGTGGAGCACTTTCCTTCTCACTAAGCATTGCTCTATGTTACTTAAATCGTTTGCCAAGATTTCCTTATTGGAAATCTTTATACACAACGAGCTGCAGCAGACGCCAGCCAGTGTAAGCACCTGTTTCTCTGCAGTTTTGTTTTCAATCTCTTTCTGTGTCATTAATTTGTAACTCGTGATCCCATGTTTTCTCCCATGATCAGAAAATCACCTCGCATTTCCTCTTTTTCCAGTACTTTCTCCAGTAAGTTACCTCTCTTTTGAGAACAATTTGTTCTGGCTCTGTTAGATATGGGTTAGTCAATATATTATTATGATTTGAAATGGATATGCCCCGACCTCATAGCAAAATATCTCCCATCTCTGGAGCAATTTATAAAAACTTGTTAAAGAGTTTAATGCAATATTCCATTTAGAAAATTCATTTCTTAATAACTTGAGAGAGGCTCTAGAAAGGGGTGTCAAACTCCATTGCATTGTGGGCCGCATCAGCATTATGGTTCCCCTCAAAGGGCCGCTTGTATCTGTAAGACTAAATGTCCAGAGCACCCCACCCCCTTACATCAGATGTCAAGAGACAATCACTATCAGAAGTTAAGAGTCCTCCACCCTAATATATATCACAATGTAACCCCGTTACATTGTACTGCTTCTAGGAAGAAGCTGGGAAGCATAAAATGTAGGGTTTGGAGAAGGACCAGAGGAGGGCAGGAGTCAGCTGCTGGAGTCGACTGAATGCTGAGACCAGGGTAGGCAGAGAGAAGAACTTCTGCTGCACAGAGAGGCACAAGATCTGTAAGAGGAGTTCTGTCCTCTCAGCTGCTGACTCCTGAGACAGGGGCAAGGGCAGAGAAGAGTCTCTCTGCAGCTTCACAGAGAAGCGCAGGATCTTGCAAAGAAGTTTTTTCCTCCTCTCTGCTGCCGACTGCTGAGACAAGGGGGTGAGCGGAAAAGAGGTGGGTGCCTCAGCTCAGAAGAGGTGCGAGGGCCACAAGAAATGGCCTGGCACCTGTAGAACTCTAGAGTGATGTGTTTAAAAAAAAGATCCATCAACATGCTTATGTCAATTGAAATATATGACAATGCAGCGCATTTATGTCAAAACAATGGTATTGTGGACACTGTGCTGAAAGTACCCATCTGACCTCACCATGGGCTTTGGAGGTGTGAATCAGTCACCATAGGATTAGATGGACAATTGTAAAACCCCTCTCCCCTTTGGGATGACAAAAGTGTCAAACTTTAAACAAAGGGTTAAGAGTTTGTCTATAGTTTAAGGCTGGGTTCACACTTGTGCGATGACAGACATTGAATTCGCAACGCATTGCTGTGCAGATCACATGCGATGTCTGTGCGATGCGATTTCAGCCATACAAACGGTATGGGTGAAATTGCATTGCATTTGCACCAAAATGGTTGCAGGATCCTTTTTTTTGGCCCGCACAGGAATCACATTGCATGGGTGTTCACACCTATGTGATCTGATTCCTGCACCATTTAAAAGTTTGCACTGCGATCTGCAAACTGATCTGGGGGTGTCATTAACTTTAAATTGACAACCCCAGCGGTTCGCAGATCTTAGTATGAACTAGTGTGTGATTCAGGTGCGATGCAGGAACTGGCACTGAATTGCAGGGTTTCCCACATCGCACCAGTGTGAACCCGGGACTAAAAGCTTCAATCAAGTATAGGAAACAATCTGTTGTCTAGTTTATTTAAACAATCGAATGTAATTACCTGACTGTGTTCATATTAACTCTCTAAATTTCTCTGCACACCAGAAAGCAGACATAAAGGGTTTGATTTACTAAAGACAAATAGACTATGCACTTTGCAAAGTGTAGTTGCTCCAGAGGTTAGTAAATGTGGTAAGGTAAGGTAATTACAAAAATACCCAATCACATGCAAGGAAATTAAAAAAAAAAAATTGCATTTTTGGGTCTACATGATTGGATGATAGAAGTCAGCAGAGCTCTCCCTCATTTACTAAGCTCTGGAGCAACTGCACTTGCAGAGAGCAACTGCACTTTTCAAAGTGCACAGTCTATTTGCCTTTAGTAAATAAACTTCAAAGTGCCAGAATTGTGAGCGAATAATTCTTTATTGCATTGCTTTGTAACATGTTGGATATCAAAAGTGAGGTAGCTAAAGGTGGGGAAGTGTCACAGAACATTGTAGAACTTTAGGGTGTAAGTAATAGTGTCATTCTGGGGTTGATTTACTAAAGGCAAATAGACTGTGCACTTTGCAAAGTGCACTTGCACACTTCAACAGCAGTTGCTCCAGATCTTAGTAAATGAGCCGAAGCTCTGTTGACCTCCATCATCCAATCCAATCCAATCCAATCAATAATGCAGGTTTTTTTTTTATTTTCCTTGCATGTGATTGGGTATTCTTTGCAAAGTGAAGCTTTACCATATTTACTAAGCTCTGGAGCAACTGTACTTGCAGAATGCAAGTGCACTTTGCAAAATGCACAGTCTTTTTGCCTTTAGTAGATCAACCCCTCGCTGTCTGTGGCAGTTATCACATATGAAGTATGTATCCCAGTTTTGTTTAAGCTATCCAAATAACCTTTTACAAGAATACAATTTCTGTATGTTTACATCCTGAATACAAGAGGTGATGGTGCTAAATTACTGTAGATGTATGAACAATTTAAATATTGTTTCAGCTTTCTATACAGGTGACACATGCCTCTATCAATGTACCTACTGGTTTAATTATTTGGGTTATTTAGTGTTTTGAGATATGAGACTTATGGTAAATTGAGTTTAAATGTGGGATATCTTAAAGTGATTGTAAAGTTTCGTTAAAAAAAAAATTAAAAATAAAATAAAAAATACAATTTTACACTTACCTCCTCTGTGCAGTTGGTTTTTCACAAAGCAGCCTGGATCCCCCTCTTCCCCAGTCCCTCGTTGCTGCTTCTGGCCCCTCCCTCCTATCTAGTGCCCCCACAGCAAGCAGGTTGCTATGGGGGCACCCGAGCCGAGCTGCAGCTCTGTATGTCCATTCAGACACGGAGCTGCTGTTCAGCCCCACCCCCTCTCTATCCTGATTGGCTAACTGACTTTGAGTGACAGCTGCGGGAGCCAATTGTGCCGCAGCTGTGTCTCAGAAAATCAGGAGGGAGAGTCCCGGGCGGTCGAGGGACTCGTGGACATCGCTGGACAGAGATGAGGCTTAGGTAAGTTTTAGGGGGTGCTGGAGAGGCTGCTACACCAAGAAGGCTTTTTATCTTAATGCATAGAATCAGTGCTGGGACAAGGTCATCCAGCGCCCAGGGCAAGGATGCCAAACTGCGCCCCCCCTTCCCTTAGGGTTAGGGTCAAGGCCCCCCCCCCATCCCTGCAATAAACCATTGCACCCAGGGCAACCGTCCCTCTTACCCACCCCTTGTCCTGGCTCTGCAAAGAATGCATTAAGATAAAAAAAACCTTCTGACTTTAAAACTCCTTTAGAGTAGTATTAAATTTTACAAATAAATAGCAACTTATGTATTCGTAAACAGACTTTATACATATCTTTAGCAGGCACTGCTAACTCCCATGTACCCGTGCTTCCCCCTTCATTCACTTCCAGCTAGATACCTGCACAGAATTGTATTCCTGTGTCTGATGCCAGGACTACATTTCCTATAATGCACAATGTGTGATATGCAAATATGCATGCAAAAATTGCAATCAAGGCTTTTCTATAGGTCCCTCTTCCTCTAATACATAGCTCAGTAGTCCAGGTAGGGGAGTGTACCCACTGCGGTGGCTCCATAGGGAGCCATGCAGCATAGGGAGCAGGGGCACACCAAGGGGTCGGCGAGATCGGCGCCCGCCAGGGGCGCAGGCCGAGAGGAGCGCAAGAATCAATTGGCAATGTTGGCAGTGATTTTTGCGCCCTCTGCTCAGCCTGCACCCCCGGCGCCCCCAGGCAGTGTGCGGCTCTATCAAGGAACCGCACAAACTGTACACAGGGGGAGCACCTCCCCCTCGCAGTCTGCGTAGGAGTGCTGGGTATCCCGTGACTACCCAGTGCTCAGCATGACACAGACAGTGCGCCAGACATTGGGCGCCCCCCTCCCCTGCCATGACAGGCAAAATGTCAGGGAGGGAGGCAAGTGAGGATAGCCATTTATTGGACAGCAGGCTCTGTGAGTGCTGCGTGGGATGAGGATTGCATAGGTAGATAGATTTCAGGAAGGCTGGGAGGGTATATTGAGTAAGGGGGGGGAAGTTGGCAAGAGGGGGAAAATATTAAGGAGGGGGGATATTGAGGAAGGGGGGAGGTTGCCAAGGGGGCTGGAGATATTGAGGAAGGGGGAGGTTGGCAAGGGGGAGGGACATATTGAGGAATGGGGGAAGTTGGCAAGGGGACTGGAGATATTGAGGAGGGGGGGGGATATTGAGGAAGGGGGGAGGTTGGCAAAGGGAGGAAATATTGAGGAAGGGGGGGAGGTTGGCAAGGGGGCTGAAGATATTGAGGAAGGGGGAGGTTGGCAAGTGGGGGGAATATTTAGGAAGGGGGGAGGTTGGCAAGGGGGCTGGAGATATTGAGGAAGGGGGGGAGATGGCAAGGGGGGGGGGGGTATTGAGGAAGGGGGGATGTTAGCGGGGGGGGAATATTGAGGACCGGGGGAGGTTGGCAAGGGGGGGGATATTGAGGAAGGAAGGAGGTTGGCAAGGTAGGGAGATATTGAGGAAGTGGAGAGGTTGGCAAGGGGGCTGGAGTTATTTAGGAAGGGAAGAGGTTAGCAAGGGGGGGAAATATTGGGGAAGGGGGGAGGTTGGCAAGGGGGCTGGAGATATTGAGGAAGGGGGGAGGTTGGCAAGTGGGGGAATATTGACGAAGGGGGGAGGTTGGCAAGGGGGCTGGAGATATTGAGGAAGGGGAGAGAGACATGGAAGAGAGAAGAATAGAGAATGGAAGGGGGGTAGAAGAGACATGGATGGGAGGGGGGTAGAAGTGAGCGGAGATTGCAGTCACATCTTACCTTGCCTAGAAATTGCAGAGGGACTAGGGAGGGACTGAGCAGAGCGGATAATACGGCTACACCTAAGGTTTGACACCTTACCTACCTGGCTGAGACTGCAGTTGGCATAGGGACTGAGGGAGCTTGTGGAGTGGACATTCTAGACAGTGGCATTACTACTAAGACCATAAGTAATGAAGTGAACCTTTTGAGTAGATGATATATATGTACCCAGGGTTACATATTGTGTGAGAATGAAGCACATGTTACATGATGCTATCTACTCATCATTGGTTATTACTGTCATTCAAAGACAAACACAGTTAGTCCCACCATACACAGACAGCCCAAAACCATCACAAACACAAGCAGTCCCCATTACACATAAACAGCACAAAATGATCACACACATTCTCATCACACAGCCAGCCCAATACCAACACAGAGTTTCCATCACATGTACACAGCTCAAAAACATCACACTATCACACACAGACAATATAATACATCACATGCAGCCAAATATATCACGCACAAACTGTAGCTGAGACAGCCCAATATACAGTCCCCATTACACCGTGACACCCCAATACATCATGCGCAGTCCCAACTATACTCAAGCAGCCTGAGTTCATCGGTAACAACCAAAGTATTTGTTAGCTATAAAAATGTTTTCACAAAATGTAGTGACACCAGTAAAGACTCCTGTCTGTAATAGGGTGTAGGGCCAGACTACTGGGGCCGCTGTAGGATGTGGCCTTTCAAGAAATTGGCAGTGGCGGGATGCAGATGCGGCCGTAAGAGTGTGAGAGAATACTCTCTTGGCCAATGTGATGCCGCCTTTGTTGCCATATCCAGCATCTTTTTCCTTCTGCATGGTTCATGCAGGAGGCTGTTTGACGTCCTCAGGCAAGTCCTGTGAATGCAGTCTAAATGCCAGGGTAAGTCCTGAGTGCTGGGACAAGTCCTGTGAGTTCAATCTCAGTGATGGGGTAATTGCTGGGGCAAGTCCTGTGAGTGCAATCTCAGTGCTGGGGCAAGTCCTGTGAGTTCAATCTCAGTGCTGGGGCAAGTCCTGTGAGTGCAATCTCAGTGAAGGGGTAATTGCTGGGGCAAGTCCTGTGAGTGCAATCTCAGTGCTGGGGCAAGTCCTGTGAGTGCAATCTCAGTGATGTGGTAAGTGCACTCACAGGACTTGCCCCACCACTTACCCCATCACTGAGATTGCACTCACAGGACTTGCCCCAGCAATCTCAGTGATGGGGTAAGTGCTGGGGCAATTCCTGTAAGTGCAATCTCTTTGCTGATGTAAGTCCTGGGGCAAGTCCTGTGAATTGGTATAAAACTTGAACTGGGGCTGGTTTTTATCCCCAGTCCAGCACTGGTATGGTGTGTTATGCTTGTAAAAAGGCATGTTTTATCAATCTTGTGTTTGGAATAAGGTGTAATGGCCTGTGTTGTGCTTGTCATAAAGTGTGATGTGCCTCTACTATGCTTACAAAATGGCGTGAAACATTTCTCTGGCACATTACCATCATCACACAAGCCTAAGGCCCCTTTCACACATGCGGACCGTTCAGATCCGCCTGTCAGTTTTTTAGGCGGATCTGAACGGATGCCCCATGCATCTCTATGGGGCAGCGGATGTCAGTGGAGACAAATCCGGACGGATGGAAACCCTATTTTCCATCCGTCTGGCGGAGGGGATGGGATCGTATGAGAATGGACAGGCGGTCCGTTCTCATCCGATTCCCCCATAGAGGACAGCAGGGACCTGACAGCTCCGTCTCCGCACACAGAGCAGAGACGGAGCTGCCATCCGCCCGCTCAGCGGGGAATCGGCGGATTGATCCCCAGCTGAGAAAAACGGAGTCCAAGTGTGAAAGGGGCCTTAATATGTGTAAATATATATTTATGATTTGAGGTTGATAACACAGATTATTATTGGCATTATTGGGAAAGCATTGTATATGGAGCTTTGCTATTTCATGTGTACGAGTTGCAGTGGTTTCATATAGCGCGGAGGGCTTTGAGTGACTGCTGGAAACCTCAGAAACTTTCAATTCCCTTTTTATACATTTTTTTTTATGGGACAGGGAGGATTAGGAAACAAAATCTAATGCTACATATGTTTTTTTTTAGTTTCCCTTTACATGGTGGAGAACTTATATAGGAACATCACCTTTAAAAATTTAGAAAATGAAATGTAGAAAAATCAAATTGATCTAAACAAGAAAAGAAATTACATTTTTTACTTTTTCATTTGGGGGGGGGGGGGGGGGTGCCGATACAGCTCCTCGCCAAGGGCGCTGGAGACCTTAGTTGCACCTCTGATATGGAGCCACCACAGCAATATAAGTAGATGTAAGGAGAAACAATAAAGTTTTCAACACATAAAATTAAGATGATATGACACCTTGTAATGAATTGAAATTAGTTTAAGCATCCAGTAGGTATAAAAACAACGTGGCAACTTCCGATCAAATTAGGGTTTGCCTGTGTAACTTCTAACAAAATAAAACTGGGGGAGTAGGGTAGTAATTTGTGTGATCATTCTATCTCAGAGCATAGTATATTGTTGTATTATTGTACCCTTGGAACTACAGCGTATGTTTAAATTGTACTTCTTAATGTTAAATAACACAGTTTAATATGTTGAACTTTATGCTTTATTGTGTTAAAATTAGGTTTAACATTTATATTTGGTACAAATAAATTGGTATGTAAACCACTTTGTCTGCACTTGTATAAGAAAACGGATTATATAAATAGAATCTATAAATCTATAAATAGAATAAATAGAAATATATAGAACAAATATTATTATGCCATGAATATAACTAGCAATTTTATATACTTTACATATATATTTATAAATTGGACAGGCTTACTTGGATTTGGCTGAAGTAGTGGGCAATTGAATGAGCATTTGTCCACGTTGTTCATTTCTCTTGATAAATTGGCCATTTTACTGTCGACATAATCTTCCACGCTGTTCATACTGACCGAGTTCACCTTCTCCAGTTGATCCTGCAAGGTGGTTATTTGGGATCGAGCGTTCTTCAGACTTATAGACATTTTCTTCACTTTAGACTGCAGATCTTGGATTTGATTTACCTGGCCCCCATCCGACACCTCATCTTTGTCCTTCTCCAGATTGTCATCTGCCTGCAGTTTGCAGTCCTGACATGATTTCTTCAAGTTATTTACTATTTCTTTCAGGCTCTGGACTTCTTTGAGGGTTTTTTCAAGCAGCTGAAACTGCTTAGGTAGCTGAATAGTCATGGGAGGCATGGTTATCTGATAGGGACAATTGCCATCTTCGTCACATTTACCCCCAGTCTTCATTTTTATAGGACAGGCATTGTCAGGCTTTTGTGATGGAGCATTCTGTTCTTCTGTAGCATGGAGGCCAGTTAGTAAAGTAACAGAGGCTAAGACACAGAAGAGAGACCTCATCTTTGCAGTGAAGGATGCTGAACTGAGAAGCTGCGCAGCTTATATAGAGCCAGCAAGCCGTGCTGAAAGAGCTCTGGCTTTCCTCTGAAATGGGTGGGAGTGCTTACAAAATAAAGTCACAGAGATGTTAGGGGAACTTCCTGGCATAGTAGGATTTACACAAAATAGCATTTCTTTCTGTTTAGAACATGAGCTAAAAATAAATTAACCGAAGTGCGATAACGATAATTTATCGTGGCATCTTTTGAGAAAAAAAATTAACATATTTATTTTGGTTATATGGATCACATATTTCTTTTAGTATGTTTAAGTAAAAAAAAAAAAAATAATCATAAATTTGACCCCAGAAGAATATTTTCAACTAACACACATATCCACGGTTGAACCTCCTTCTGTAAAACACGGGGATTGCCATTGTGAGGCTTTCCTGGGTTTGTTACTTGCCTAGCTGTTATCTAGACCAGTATTTCTCAACCTTTTTTCAGTGAAGGCACCCTTTAAAGTTATAGACAATCTGAAGGCACCCTTTAAAGTTATAGACAATCTGAAGGCATCCTTTAACCACTTTACCACCGGAGGATTTTGCTGTCTTACGTCCAGGCCACTTTTTGCGATTCGGCACTGTGCGACTTTAACTGACAATTGCGCGGTCATGCAACGCCATACCCAAACGAAATTTACGTCCTTTTTTTCCCACAAACAGAGCTTTCTTTTGGTGGTATTTGATCACCTGTGCGATTTTCATTTTTTGCGATATTAATTAAAAAATTCGACAATTTTGAAAAAATAACAATATTTTTCTACTTTGACAGTTAAAAAATATCCAATATATTCAATTTTTGTCATATATTTAGGCCAAAATGTATTTAGCTACATGTCTTTGGCAAAAAAATTCTCAATGAGCGTATTTTTAACCGCTTTATGACCAGAAGGTTTTTACCCCATTCCTGACCAGGCCATATTTTGCGATTCGGCACTGCGTTATTTTAACGGACAATTGCGCGGTCGTGCAACGCTGTACCCAAATTAAATTTATGTCCTTTTCCCCCCACAAATAGAGCTTTCTTTTGGTGGTATTTGATCACCTGTGCGATATTTACTTTTTGCGCTATAAACAAAAAAAGAGCGACAATTTTGAAAAAATAACAATATTTTTCACATTTTTTTTATATGAAATTCCCCCCCCCCCCCAAAAATGTAAAAATCAAATTTTTTTATCATTTTAGGCCAATTTGTTTTCTGCTACATATTTTTGGTAAAAAAAAAATCGCAATAAGCTTATTTTGATTGGTTTGTGCAAACGTTATTGCGTTTACTAACTAAGGGAAAGATTTCTGTCATTTTTGGTGTTTATTTTTTTAACGAGTAATGGCGGCGATCTGCGATTTTTTTTTTGCGGGACTGCGACATTGCGGCGGACAGATCGGACCCTTGACTTACATTTTTGACACTTTTGGGGGTACCAGTGACATTACTACAGTAATCAGATATACATATGCACTGTTACTGTAAAAATGACACTGGCAGGGAAGGGGTTAATTTTTATTGGAGAGGGAGGCGTTAATATATGCCTGGTGCTTACTGACATGTGTGGGGGGAGGTGACTGAGTGACACAGGGACAGATCGCAGGTTGAGCTATGCTGAAACCTGCGATCTGACACTGCCTGTCACTTAGGAGAAAACAAAGCGGGCGGATTTCCACACTAGATCCCCGACGATCGGGGAAGAGCAGCGGTGATCACCGCCGCTCCTCCCCTTGCCCGACTCCCGCTGTGACTGAATACAGCGGGATCGAGCCTCCGGTGGCGCGCGCGCGCCGCCTAGAGGGGGGATTGTCTGGTGACGTAGGTCTACATCGCCAGACGATAACAAACCACTTTGCCGCAGTACAGTCAACGTGACTGGTCGGCAAGTGGTTAAATTTATGGACAGTTTAGAGGCACCCCATTCTAAAATGTAAAAAAATATTCAAATAGCTTTACATAATGCAGCAATATCCATAAGTAGGACACCCAACGTTAGAGGGGATTTGTTCTTCCAAAGCAAATACACTTTTGCACACTGGTACTGACTAGTATACCAATGTTTCTCTTCTCCCTTAATTTCTCTCCATCAGTCAGCTTATGTTACTCCAGTGCTGAGGCAGAGGAGGGCTAAACAAGGATGCTGTGGATGCAACAGATATCCTCCTTATCAACTTATGACTTCATTGGTTGTTAGGATGCCAGTGTGTAGAAAGTCGTAATGACGCATAATGAAAACCTGTGGCTTTGTGTAACTAAAAGGCAGGCTTCATCTACTCACCGGCTTGTATACAATTTTTGATCAATTTTTAGGCATTTTGCCAAGGCACCCCTGAAGAAACCTCAAGGCACCCTTGGGTGCCTCAGCTCCCTGGTTTAAAAGTCCTGATACAGAAGAACAAAAATGTAATATTACAGCTTACCAGTCCTTGGATGTGGTGGCTGCATTCATATTTTTAGGCTTTTTCCCTTAATTTTTACCTGGATATCCTGCATGTAGCAGTTAGTGTCCTAGGGTGACAATGCTTACTTCCCACACTGTAACTATGAAGGAGCATCTCTTTTACTTTAGGGCAGAAGGTATTTTAGGACTACAGAATCCCTCGCCCTTTCTTCTTTTCCATACCTTTGGGAAGGGGTTCTGTAGTCCACATTTAGCTGAAAACAATGATAACTGATAGTAAGTTAGGCAAAAAGGACTGGAATTTAATAGCTCACCAGGTGCCTGGCAGGTTTTATTCTGCGCTTATCAAACAAATGTAACTTTCAACTGTATACTTAACAAATTAAAAAGGTAGTAAATAAGATAAGTTATTTCTTAGGCTTTACATAAACTTTAAGCTGACCTACTGCTTTCAAGACTCAGAGATACTGATTAAGAGTATACACTATATTACCAAAAGTATTGGGACGCCTGCCTTTCCATGCTCATGAACTTTAATGGCCTCCCAGTCTTAGTCCGTAGAGTTCAATATTGAGTTGGCACACCCTGCGCAGCTCTAACAGCTTCAACTATGGGTCTGTGGAAATGTTTGACCATTCTTCCAGAAGTGCATTTTGAGGTCAGGCAGTGATGTTGGATGAGAAGGCCTGAGTCACAGTTTCTGCTCTAATTCACCCCAAAGGTGTTCTATCCGTTTTGAGGTCAGGACTCTGTGCAGGTCAGTCAAGTTCCTCTACCCCAAACTCACTCATTTATGTCTTTATGGACCTTGCTTTGTGCACTGGTCCAAATCATTTGGTGGAGGGGATTATGGTGTGGGGTTGTTTTTCAGGGGTTGGGCTTGGCCCCTTAGTTCCAGTGACGGGAACTCTTAAGGTGTCAGCATACCTGTCAGGGACACAGCCGTCCTGGCATTTCTGCCAGTACTAGTCATGGACGCTCCTGGCTCAATCGACACAGCCCTCTGCTGGCCCATCAGGGAAATGGCCGTAGGAGAACTGGCAACATTGCCAGTAATAGCAATGGTCGTTCCTACTTCAATTGACACTGCCTCTGCTGGCCTATAAAAGGTGGCCATAGGAGCAGACTCATTGCTGGATTATTTTTCAGCTTCCTGCTTCCTGCCAGTACTAGTCATGGACGCTCCTGGCTCAATCGACACAGCCCTCTGCTGGCCCATCAGGGAAATGGCCGTAGGAGAACTGGCAACATTGCCAGTAATAGCAATGGTCGTTCCTACTTCAATTGACACTGCCTCTGCTGGCCTATAAAAGGTGGCCATAGGAGCAGACTCATTGCTGGATTATCTTTCAGCTTCCTGCTTCCTGCCAGTACTAGTCATGGACACTCCTGGCTCAATCGACACAGCCCTCTGCTGGCCCATCAGGGAAATGGCCGTAGGAGAACTGGCAACATTGCCAGTAATAGCAATGGTCGTTCCTACTTCAATTGACACTGCCTCTGCTGGCCTATAAAAGGTGGCCATAGGAGCAGACTCATTGCTGGATTATCTTTCAGCTTCCTGTTTCCTGTTTGGACTTCCTGTTGTGACCTGGCTTGTTTCTGAACCATCTGATCTCCTCCTGGTGTTTGACCCTTGGCTTGCCTCTCGGACTTGCTCTTGCTACTACCTGCCTGTTTTCCCAGTGTATGACCCCGGCTCGTCCCTGTTCTGCTACTTACCTTGCTCTTGAAACTGATCACCAGTGTTTGACCCTCGGCCTGGCTTTTACTACTCCTCTAGTTGCCTGCCTTACCCAGAGTTCCTGAAATCATCTGGTGCTCACCACAGGCGACCTGTGCTACTGGGGATGCTTCACCTCCTGTACCACTTCCAGGGGTGACACGCACTGAGCTGCAATGGATGCCCTCTGCACTTTAACCTCCATCCAGAGTGTGACAATACCGAGACATTTTGGACAATTTCACACTCCAAAATTTGTGGGAACATGGATGAGCAAGTTTGGAGTGGAGGAACTTGTCTGGCCTGCACAGAGTCTTGACCTCATACCGATAGAACACCTTTGGGATGAATTAGAGTGGAAACTGTAAGCCAGGCCTTCTCATCTAACATCAGTGCCTGACCTCAAAATTGCGCTTCTGGAAGAATGGTCAAATATTCCCATAGACACACTCCTAAACCTTGTGGACAGCCTTCCCAGAAGAGTTAAAGCTGTTGTAGCTACAAAGGGTGGGCCAACTCAATATTGAACCCTACGGACTAAGACTGGGATGCCATTAAAGTTCATTTGCGTGTAAAGGCAGGCGTCCCAATACTTTTTGGTAATATAGTGTATATGCAGATAAGAAATTTTAGCTTTGTTCTTGTTTTACTGTTCTGTTTTGTTTGTTCTGGGCCAGTGATACAAACTTAAAGCTTGTGAAGCACCATAACAGCCAGGCAACTGTTATTGTCCGAGGGTCATCAGTAAAGGCAGCCCTGTTATTTCTCGCAGGAGAGATTTACTTTACAAAGTCAGTAAATGATTAGACCACTAAAAATTGTGGTTGTGGATGTGTCAAATTCTAATAGATGTTGGAGAGTTGATTTATCATCCAGGTTATTTACCAGATTTCTGAGCTTTGGCAGCTGGCACAACCCACCTGGTCCAGCTTTTAGAAGAGATCTAGCTTCTCCGGTGAGAATCTTATTGTATTCTACAGTACAGTAAATGTACCAGAAGGGGTTAGATGCAGTAAAATGAATAGGTAACAGTAGAACCAATAATTGCAAGAGGAGAGACAATTTTTTTACATAAGATTATGTTTTATCAACATTTTTTTCAGAGTAATACAGATTCCATTAGAATAAACATACATTGAATTAAAAGGTAATTCGCCATATTTCTGAGGAAATATAGCTTAGTTTACACATACATCAGATATGATCTGTGCATGTGTCAGGGTAAGGGGATGTTAAGGTAAACACTTCATTCTTTTGTGTGGTAACTGAAATGTTGTCTATGAGTTAATTGAATTACATATATAGCATTTAGATAAGTGTCTAAAGTCAAGTTTTAAGATTTAGAGTATAATTTTCCACTTTTAGGGTAGATTTGATTGTGGATGCTATAGGGAAACAGGGTACTTATAGGACACTCTTAATAAATTAGGCCCAGTGTTGTTGCAGCAACTTACGGTTAAGTAGATACTATACCAACTAAGCTTTCCTTTGTGTCTGAAGGCTGCTACTCAGATTGTAATAGAGCTAGTACTAAGTCTTAGTCTATCCACATAAAACGAGATGGTCATTAAACCCACATAAATTTATGAGAAAATCTATTTTATATATATATATATATATATATATATATATATTATATATACACTGTCAATGTGTAATCCGAAGAAGTGCTAAGATATCAATTTATTTGAGACATAGTTTGAAATCTTTACAAAATAATCACAATAGTATTATAATTCTAAGTAATGTGAGGTAACCGCCAGCTTGGATAACTTGGTGCAAGGATTTTTGACACCCTAGGCAAAACCTCATTTTGCCAGCCTCCTTGGCTCTGCCCCTTACTCCACCCCCTTTTCCCTGCCCATGTATGTGCATACTTCCCAACTTTTGAACTTGAGAATGTGGGACACTTCAGTACGATGAAGCACCAAAAAGTTGGTGTGGCCAAACATGATCATGGGAGGGGCTTAAAGGCCATGGTTAAACAAAACCTGGGCTTCCTTAAACCTATAAAATATGCTTTGATTGCTGTGCCACAAGCTGGAGTCTCAGGGATACATATAAGCCTCAACATAATCATTTAGAAAATTACTTTCAATACATCTGATTTTGTATACACTGAAATAGACAGAGAGATTAAAATAGAGGATTATGAAGGACCTGAGGAACATGGGATGGGGCCAGGGAAACAGTACTGCACTATGAACCAACCATTAGGGAGGGAGAGAAGGAAGGATCACTATGGTACATGGAAGAAAAGAAGGAGGGATCACTATGGTACGTTGAAGGCAGCAAGGATCACTATGACACCTGGAAGGCAGCAAGGATCACTATGACACCTGGAAGGCAGCAAGGATCACTATGGTACATGGAAGGCAGAAAGGATCACTATAGCACATGGAAGGCAGGAAGGATCACTATGACATCTGGAAGACAGGAAGGACCACTATGGCACACAGACAGCAGGAAGGGCCACTATGACACCTGGAAATCAGGAAGGATCATTATGGCACATGGAAGGAGGGGAGGACCACTATGGTACATGGAAGGTAGAATCACTGTGGTACATGGAAGGCAGGAAGGACCACTATGGTACATGGCACATGGAAGGCAGGAAGGATCATGATAGCACATGGAAGGCAGGAAGGAAGGACCACTATGGTACATAGAAGGCAGGAAGGAGGGATCACTATGGCACATGGAAGGCAGAAGAGAAGGACCACTATGGCACATGGAAGGCAGGAAGGATCACTATGGTACATGGAAGGCAGAAAGGAAGGACTACTATGGCGCATGGGAGGCAGGAAGGATCATTATGGTACATGGAAAGCAGAAATGAAGGGTCACTATGGTACATGAAAGGCAGGATCACTATGATAAATGGAAGGCAGAAAGACTATGGCACATGAAAGGCAGGAAGAGTATGGTTCTTTTAAGGAAGAGAGAGAGAAGGAGAGTTCACTCACCCAAAGCTGCTTTGTCTTCATCCATCCTCTCCATCCTCTTACCGGATATACACAATACAGCAAGCAAGGGATATACAATGGGTGGGGTGTGCAGCGGGTGGGGGATGTGCAGCATGTGGGGGATGTACAGTGGGCGGGGGTCGTACAGTGGGCGGGGGTCGTACAGTGGGCGGGGGTTGTACAGCGAGCAGGGGATGTGCAGTAGGGGAAGATGTGTAGTGGGTGGGGGATGTGCAGCGGGCGAGCCAGCTGGCACGTAAGTGGGTGCTGGAGGTAGGGGGACTGTGTTGCTTGGCAGTGCGTGAGGCCACAGTGCCCCTGTCTGATGTGTGCTCCAGGGCCGCACCTACCTTGCCTATAGGTAGCACCAGCCCTAATGCCAGTAATGGGGAGAAAAATCAACTACAGGGAGTCTATC
Organism: Pelophylax lessonae; assembly: GCF_965119305.1. NCBI lineage: Eukaryota > Metazoa > Chordata > Amphibia > Anura > Ranidae > Pelophylax > Pelophylax lessonae. Next base: position 190,186,982 of record NC_138771.1, on the reverse strand, counting down.
GGCAATACTGGTGACTAATTATTTGCCCTCTGTTAGCCTTTTATTTGGAACAGCTTCCAGAGTTCAGATCCATTTTAAAATGATTTAATTTATTCTAGAAATTATTTCATTTTCTGAATATAGCTGTTGCACATGTGCCAGTGCTAAATAAATTATGCATATCTATGTAATAATTTAAGTACAACCAATTAATGTAATTAAAGTACAAGCAGCTGTTTTTTAATCATAAGCCAGAAAATTTCTTGGCTATCCTTCTTCTGTTTTGGAAAGTATGTTGCATTCTTAACTGTTGTTGATGTTTGCTCATGTATTGACAAGGCTCAAAAATATTCAATATAAATAACACGAATATCTAAGAAATATATTGCATATGAAAAGCAATAGGCATTACATGTGTTATTTTGTGTTTTTTTACCCTAAAGTGATTGTAAAGGTTTGTGTGTTTTTTTTTTTTTTAATAACAAAGCAGGGGTTTTGCACAGAGCAACTCCGATCCTCCTGTTATTGGCTGCCCTGGTGGCGCTCCTGGCTCCTCTTCATTGGGTGCCCCCACGGAGAGCCACTTTCCATGGGGGCACCCGTGCGGGTGCGCACACGAGTCCTGCTGCTGTGTCCATTGACACAGACAGCAGGACTCGGCCCCGCTCCTCACTCCTCGCTCCTGTATTTGATTGACTGGATTTGATTGACAGCAGCAGGAGCCAATGGCTCCCGCTGCTATCAATCTAGCCAATGAGGACCTGAGGCAGCGACTGGAGCCCCTGGGCTCGTGCTCGTCGCTGGAACAATCGGGTTCAGGTAAGAATAATGGGAGGGTCTGTGGGACAGCTGCAACCAAGAAAGTTTTTCACCTTAATGCTAAAATGCATTAAGGTGAAAAACCTTGAGACTTTACAACTCCTTTAATTTTCACTAAAAAGCTGATTTTGTCCAAAATGTATATGATACCATGGTATTGCATTAAATGTTTTACTACATAAAGAAGTGAAAGGAAAATACTGTATTGACACAGAAGGAATGCAAACCTACATTGCAAATTAAGGAAATGGAAAGAGAAAATTCTCATTGATCAGGAGTAGCATAAAGTCAAGGGAAATGAGACACCTGCTAACAATGTTATTACATAAATTGGAGCCTACTGTTCAGTTGTATGATTTAAGTTGCAAGGAAGACTTACAACAGGGCACACTTTGACTAGGTTTTTATTTTGTAAAAGTTGGCTCTCTACAGGCACGTACACACTATAAGAAAATCGAGCGAGAATTTTGGGCCAAAGAACTTTCGTACAATTTTCGTATAGCGTGTACACAACTTTTGACAGCCGATTCCGACTTTTCGTACAAAAAATTCTGAATGGACAAAATCTTTCTCGTACGGGAACAGAACAAACATTTTTTGTTTAATGTGTACCGTTTTTGTATGATTTTTGTACAAGAAAAATCAGAAAAGTAAGACTGCAGATGATCAGAAACAATATACAACAACCCGAGTCCTGCTGTCTGTGTCAATGGACGCAGCAGCGGGACTCGTGAGTGCGCCTGCACAAGTGCCCCCATGGAATGCGGCTCTCCATGGAGGCACCCAATGAAGAGGAGGAGCCAGGAGAGCTGCTGGGGCACCCCAGAAAAGGAGGATCGGGGCTGCTCTGTGCAAAACCCTTGCACAGAGCAGATAAGTATATCATGTTTGTTATGTAAAAAAAAAAAAAAAAATACGAACTTCTACAATCACTTTAAGGTTAAAAAAAACAAAAAAAACAAAGCAAAACAGGTAATGCCTATTGCTTTTAATATGCAATATATTTTTTAGATATTAGTGTTATTTATATTGAACGATTTTGAGCCTTGTACATGAGCAAACATCGACAGCATTCAAGAATGCAACATACTTTCCAAAACAGAAGGATAGCCAGGAACTTTTCTATAAAAGAAGAAAATGGTCGCACACCACCACTGAATCCAATGAAGAAAAGTTCTTTATTCACATAAGTGGTACAAGGGACAGTAGACGCGTTTCACATGACTGCTACGTGCGTGAACACGTCTACTGTCCTACCCTGCTGTACCTTGTACCACTTATGTGAATAAAGAACTTTTCTTCATTGGGTTTCCGTGGTGGTGTGTGACCATTTTCTTCTTTTATGCTTCTCCTGGTGGCGAGTCGGGTTCAGCACCCACCTTGAATCGTGGACTTTGACTAGCTTGAGCGGTGTTATCTCTCTTCATTGTTAAGAACTTTTCTAGCTTATGATTAAAAACAGTTGCTTGTACTTTAATTACATTAATTAGCTGTACTTTAATTATGTACTCGTACGAGAATTTTCGCACGATTTACTTATAGTGTGTAAGAAACCATAAGAAAGGAAAAGGATCCTTCAATAATGTATACAATGTAAAGGTTTGAAAACTGGCATATGATTGTTTACTAATAATTACCACATTTTGCACTACTTTATTAGCTCATTAAATTTACGAAGACTCGTATAATGTCATTTTATAAATGGTAAGTAAAAGGAAAGGCTAGTTTTGAAACAGAAAGATTTTCCAACTACCAGAAGTAGTGTTAGGTATAGCTGACTAAGGATGGCACAATCCTAACCCATTTGGCTATTGCAAAGGCACAGAATTAGGATGTTTATGGCTACCCTAAACCTAGGCATATCAACTGTAGAAACTAAGATAACATTATGTAAAAGTAATCAAAAAGGAAAGATTACATGCTACAACATGAATCTTTCCATGAAAGCTCAGCTAATCCAGGCCACTCTATTTCAGTGACAATTAAAGTATAATTCAATTTGCCTGGGTTATAAACAACTCTCGCTATTTTGTTTCTCATAGCTTTTGGCATCTGGAAAAATCCCTGGAACCAGAGTAGCTGAGCTCAAGGCAAAATATACCTTGCTGTATGAAACACTGAAAAGGTATGTTTTTACCATCTCATCTTAAATGTACTGTGAAAGTCAGAATTATACATGCTCAAATATTTTTTTCCCATTACTTTTGGGGTTCCCAGGCTATTCTAACACTCTAATTGTTTGATTGTTATCGTCATAATGTCTACCAGCTGAATGTAGTATTGGATCTTTACTCCAAAAACCCTCCATAAGACCCAATTTACAGTAATTGGAGAAGGGTGCTTGAAGACAACCCAAGCTGAATGAAGGCAACTAATGTAATCATCTCTTTTTAAGTAGCAGGCTGTAAACCCAGATACCTGCTCATGCCTAATCAATTAACATTCACTCTGTTAATGTCTACCCTGGTGCACAGCACTTTATTACAGACAGTATGCAGTTAGTCCATGTAACAGAAAAAAAGAATGTCATGATGCATTCTCAGCTACAAACTTGCAAAATGCATTGTAAATATAGTTGGAGAGAAGTACAAGATACAAAAAATGCTAAAATAAAACAGGACTATCCCCATTTGAATGTTTTTCCCTTTTTAAGGCCATTAGTCTGGATCAAGTTGCCTTTAAAAAGCGTGTAGGCATATCGCATGTATTCGGATGTCTCTTTTTTGTACTGAAGCTCTGTTTTCTTTTTTTAAAGCACATTATAGCACAAACCAGATTTCAGCAGCACTAAATTGTCACTGACACATGGAATTAACCTTCTAATGTTTGTATTGGGTGGCATGTACAAAAGATAAATAATTTGGAATTTTTCTTCAGGCCCTAATAAGTCAAAGATGCAAACAGTTGAATCTTTTCAAATTAATCTGTCAGCCACAAGAGGAAATAGATGTACTCATAAAAGCTGCAGCCTTTATTTTGTTTATGATGAAAACCATGATGATTACAGTGTTAACAATTATTAATTTAATTTGGGAATTTAATGTATATACTTACCTAACTGGGGTTGTTGTAAATATTTTGTATTAAACAATATCAAAGTTCTTATACTTTAAATTTGTCTATAATTTTAATTGTGCAAATAGTTATTGATATGTTTAATCTAATCTAGAGCACAAATTACACAAAAATCTAAATAGCATTAACTGGATGTTATTGCATGAAAACTAAATACTGTTGCAAAAGTAGAAAGTACACTCTTGGCACAAGATATAAGGTTAAGTTATGTACCTTAAAAAAAAAAAGTGCCGCTTCCGACATCACATTTCATAATTTGTTTTTGTTCTAGGATGTGGTTTTTGTATTTGTGTTCTTGTTCACAGCAAGGAGTGCCTTTCTTTTCTGATGTATAGCAGTGATAACAATCTTTTAAAATATTATGTGAAATTGTATTATTTCCATAGACTTGATCTTGACATTCATTTATTCTCTGATTGTTACAACTCAACTATAATTTTCAGTCTTAACTTGCTGTTATCAATATTATTCACTTATCTATGTACTATAGACTTGTACAATAGTGTGCTTAAACTGTTCAGTTTTACACTAAAATCACACTAGAAAGTCTATTTATCAAAGATCCAATGGCATTTTGTCTGACATGCACCCACAATTCCTTTTTCTACACTTTGACCATACATATCAAGCAAAATTTTGGAAATTCATCCAAAATTCACCTAATGAAAATGTAATTTCCCTGATATTCTTTGACAGGAACAGGTTTTTACTTTGACATTCACCTTATGTAAGCACAGGGTGAATCTCCGCACTTTTCCCCGACACATTCTTTTTCACAATTTGTTTTTCAAAAATCTGTCTTAGCTGTTGAATCATTACATTTTATACTAAAATGCAATTGCTGTGTTTTTAGTACAGGTTCAGAATTTCCATAATTTAATTCCCGATTATTCTTTTTTAAAATATACATATAAACATATCCGAAAAAGCACACATGCCAAAGTCCTTATACCCACAAACTATGCCCTTAACCTTCTTGCAATCACAGAAACATGGCTGCAAGAGTCAGACTCTGCCTCGCACGCATCCCTCTCCCATGGAGTCCTCCACTGGACTCCCACTCCCTTAACCTTCTTGCAATCACAGAAACATGGCTGCAAGAGTCAGACTCTGCCTCACACGCAGCCCTCTCCCTCCCATGGAGGCCTCCATTGGACTCACTCACCCAGATCCAAGGAAGAAAAGGAGGCGGTGTTGGTTTGCTTCTATCCCCACTGAGCACCTTTCAAGTCCTTCCCACCCCTCCCTCTCTATTCTCCTATTTTGAGACACACTGTATTCATCTATTTTCTCCCATTTCTCTAAGGATTGCAGTCCTCTATCGGCCTCCTGGACTGCTGTCATGCTTTTTTGATGACTTCTCTACCTGTCTACCCTACTTTCTCTCCTCTGCAAATACCCACTATTATCCTTGGTGATTTAAACATCCCTGCTAATGTTAACAGCCCAGCTGCATCCCAACTTTTCAACTTAACCTCATCCTTTGACCTGACACAATGGACACAGTCCCCCACTCACTGCGATGGTGTTTTCTTCCATCTTTGCTCCCCCCTACAATCTCACCAACACCCCCTTTCCTCTCTCTGACCATAACCTCATCACTTTCACAATTTGCTTGTCTCCAACCACCTGTCCCACCAAGCAGAACTTTTCGCCACTTTAATCCTTCTCTTTTCTACTCTGCAGCTGACCACCTCCATAACAAAATCTCACCCCTGTCTTGCCCCGATCTGGCCACCTCTATTTACAACAGTTCACTTTCATCCACACTGGACTCTCTGACTCCTCTCACTACTAAAAATATCAGGTTCTGACCATTACAACCTTGGTAGACCGACGACACCAGAAACCTTAAGAGACATAGCCGAGCACTGGAGCAAGTGTGGCGTAAAACCAAATCCCAGCATCCATTCATCCAATATAAATCTGCCTTCTTAAAATACAATTAATCCCTCAATGCTGCCAAACAAGTCTACTTTGTCACCCTTATCCCCACTCTGTCCTCTAGTCTGTTCTCTACTTTTAACTCTCTACTTTCTCCACCACCATCTCCACTCAGTAACTCACTCACTGCTCACGAGATTGCTAATCACTTTAAAAACAAGATTGATGCATATCGTGGGGACATCTCCACTGCACAGACCTCTAACCCTCTTAACATACCCTGTACAAATCCTCTCTCAACACTTTCCTCATTTGACCTTGCTTCTCCCGAAGAGGTCTCTAAAGTTTTCTCAGAAGACTGCCTACCACTTGTCCCCTGGACCCTGTTCCCTCACATCTACTATGGTCACCCTCTTCTTCTATCTTACACTCCCTTGTTCACATCTTCAATCTCTCCCTCTCTACTGGGACCTTCCCCTCCCCTCTAAAACATGCCCTGATCACCCCCATACCTAAAAAAAAAAAACCCTCACTGTACCCCACTGGCCTGAACAACATAGGACCCATCTCCTTGCTACCATGGTTTGTGTCAAAACTTTTAGAACGCTTGGCCTACAACCGTCTTGGCTCCTAACTCACTGACAACAACCTTCTTGACCCTTTACAGTCTGGCTTTCGCTTACTACATTCCACTGAATCTGCCCTACTGAAACTCACTAATGATCTACTAACTGCTAAAACCAATGGCTACTACTCCATACTACTCGACTTCTTTGCAGCCTTTGATACTGTTGACTATCCCCTCCTCAAAAAACCCCCCAAAAACCTCCACTCTCTTGTCTTTCAAGACTCTGCTCTCTCCTGGTTCTCCTCCTACCTATCACAGCGCTCCTTCAGTGTTACCTATAACTCCGTTTCCTCCTCTCCACTTCCTCTTTCTGTAGGGGTACCTCAAGGTTCTGTCCTTGGACCCATTCTTTTGTCTATCTACACCTCCATTGGTCAGTAAATAAACTCCCATGACTTCCAGTGCCACCTCTATGCTGGCGACACACAAATCTATCTCTCTACTCCTCACCTCACTCCTTCAATCTCCTCTTGCATTACTAACTGACAGATCAGCATGGGTGTTGTCACACCACTTCTTTAAACTCAATATTTCTAAAACTAAGCTCATAATTGTTCCTCCAGCCCATGCGCCCCCCCCCCCAACTCCTCCATCAAGATCAATCATACAACCATCAGTCCCTACCCTCATGTCAGGGTGCTAGGTGTAATTCTGGACTCTGACCTGTCCTTTCAGCCCCAAATCAAATCCCTGTCCAAATCTTGCAGACTTCACCTCCAAAACATGACTGTGCAGGGGAGGGGGTATCAGCAGAAGTCCTGGCCATTGGAGGACATGCAGGCTGTGCTCCTAGCTCAGCTAGAAAACTGACCACATTTAGATGGATGTGCTCTTATGCCTAGCATGCTCAGCATGCTTGTACACAACTCGCCCGCACCTCTTGTAAACAGTTCACCTGCACACAGTGCACCTCTTGCATACAGCTAATTTGCGTGCGCTGTAACCAGTTCCTCTGCATCTTCATGCATTGATCTCCATACCCACTTCAGAGGCAGCTTAAAGAAGCAGCTATCTTGATTTGTGGTCTTTTCAATTTGTTCCCCTGTTGCTGCAAGATAACACTCACAATGCACACAGTAAACATGGTGGGCTGCAGTGGCCTCTGTGGCATCCTATTCCTGAAATTATGTATAAACACTGTTTCAGCACCACGGAGAGCTTTTGCTGGCAGATTTGCCTTCAGGGTAAATACAGTCTTCACTTCTATTGTTGTAAAATTGAGATTCAGTGGTTATTTGCCACCTGCTGCATTCTCCTGGTACACATTCATCCTACTGTACATAGGGTAATAGGGTAAATGTAACTTTGGAATGCCAGACGAATGGGTCTGAGTCTCAGTTGAATGAATGGCTGTAAATGATTAATTGGGTGAATCCTTCATATATAGACCCCTAAGAGTATGTGAGCCCATTCATTGATCAGGAAAATTCAGAATTGTGTTGTTAGTCTTTAGAAGAATGAGATTTGTTCAAAGATTTGTTGGTTTTGTTTTTGGTAGTTATAACAGACCCAGAGCCTGCAGCTTTCAAAACAAGTCAGCAGGTGCCCCCTATATGCCTACACAGACAGGTCCTGTTTAAAATATATTTTTAGAAAACTAGACTCTTGTCTTTTCTTGATAGGTTATTGTCTTATATTCTGATTCTTGTATGTAATTAATTTAAAATATGTTTATATGTCAAAAGCAGGCAAATAAATGTAGCTGAATTCATTGTGTATGTGTATATGTATATACAAGGTGACAATTTAATTCCCGGTATTGACTGTTTAAAAAAAAAAGAAAGTTTGCTTACCTATACACTAGCGGCTGTTGTCCCCTTCAAAGTAGTCCCCTTGTGAAGCAACACACATTTCTAGACAACTGTGGTGGTGCCAGATACATTCTTGAAATAATTTTTCTGGAACACTGGGCAGTATCTTTGTATCAGTGTTGGATGTCCAGAATGTCATCAAATCTGTGTCCTTTAAAGGTGGATTTTTTATTTTGTAAACAGCCAAAAGCCGCAGAGTGCTAAGTTAGGGGAATAAGGTAGTTGGTCAAGTTTCAGGATGAATTTCTGGGCCAGGAACTTGCAGATATTTAATGCTTTGTGTGCAGAAGCATTGTCATGGTGGAGAATCCACTTGTAGAGCCAGAGTTCAGGTCATTTCCTCCAAACAGATTCCTCTAACCTTTTTGGGTTTTCTTAGGAACATTGTTGGAACTCGTAGTGAACTATTCCATAGTGAACTGATCAAAAAAACACAACTTTCTTCGGGTGAGGTGAATTCTTTGTTTTCCGCTGCATGTTCCAGCAGTGTTGTTTCCAGATCAAACTTCCTGTATTTCTCAGCATTGATGACACCGTTAATCCTGACCAAATCTCTAACTCCATGTGCTGAAACACAGCCCCAAACCTGCCAGGAACCTCCACAATGCTTTACTGTTCCTGCAGACACATTATTGTACTGCTTTTCAGCCCTTCAGAGAACAAACGTCTCCTGCTACAGCCAAATATTTCAAATTTTGACTCATCAGTCCAGAGCACCTGATGCCATGTTTCTGCACCCCAATTTCTATGTTTTGGTGCATAGTTGAGCCTCTTAGCCTTGTTTCCACACCCTAAGCACAAAAACATAGGAACTGGGGAGCAGAAAAATGGCAGTAGGTGTTCTGGACTGTTGAGTCAAAATTTAAAATATTTGGCTGTAGCAGGAGGCAGTTTGTTTGCCAAAGGGCTGGGGAGCGGTGCAATAATGAGTGTCGGTAGGCAACAGTGAAGCATTGTGGAGGTTCCCTGCAAGTTTTGGGCTGCATTTCTGCAAATGTGTTGGCGATTTGGTCAAGATCAATGGTGTCCTAAATCCTGAGAAATATAAGCAGATAATTATCCATTATGCCATAACATTAGGAAGGTATGTGATTGACCCCAAACGTATTCTGCTGCAGTACAACGACCCCAAACATACAGCCAATCTCATTAAGAACCATCTTCAGCATAAAGAAGAACAAGGAGTCCTGGAAAAGATGGTTTGGTCCCACACAGCCCTGATCTCAACAGCATCAAGTCTGTTTTGGGATTGCATGAAGAGACAGAAGGATTCAAGGCAGCTTACATCCACAGAGGATCTGTGGTTAGTTGTACAAGATGTTTGGAGCAACCTACCTGCATTAATTCAAGAATGAGGGTTATCAGGGTTATCAGAGGAAAGCTCACCGACACCGCATCCCTTTAGTTAGGCATAGGACGCAAAAGAATTGCTCCTGCAGGAGCTGGGATTTTTAAGGTGCCATTAACTGAATGTTTACGGATAAGTATTAACACCCAACATGTTTTATTTGATCGATTAAAAATCTTGAAAAAAAAATGTATATAAATATATATAAGACATAAATGCATATTAAAATCACTCTATCATAACATTTTGGAGAATAATCAGTGTGGTTGACAGTTGGTGATATTTCTAGAGTGACAATTCCGACATGTTTCGCCGATGACTTTGGCTTCCTCAGGGGATGTGTACTATCACATCTATATTAACCTCCCTGGCGGTATGATTCTTTCAGATTTTAGGTGTTGAAAGCGGTACCATTATTTTGCATGTAATTCTTGTGAATGAGCAGCCCAAACCAACTGTATACATATATATATATATATATTATATATGTATACATATAATATATATACGTATATATATATATATATATATATATATATATATATATATACATACGTATATACAATATACATACGTATATATATATATATATATATATGTGTGTCTGTATATATATATATATATATATATATATATATGTGTGTGTGTGTGTGTGTATATATATATATATATATATATATATATATATATATACATATAAAAAATACAGTAAAACTGCAGGAAAGGGCACTGGGGGGCAATCTAATGTGATTTTTTTTTTATTTTGAATAGTATCAGTGTGTTTGGTGTGTTTTACATTTGAATTTGCCGCCGGTTCCACCCCCCTGCGAACGTCACGTCGCAGGAGACGGAAGCCAGGGCACGGAGACGATCGGGAGGAAGAACCGCCGATAGACACCGCCGGGCACATCGCTGGATCCCGGTGACAAGGTAAGTAACCCTGCTTACAGGATCCAGCGATGCTTCTAGCGGTACCCCGAGTGGGGCTCGGGGTTACCGCTTTTGGCTCTGAAATTTAACCCCGAGCCACGCTCGGGAATACCGCTAAGAAGGTTATTAGATAAATTAAGGTATGATCATTATACATACAAGAATTCTAATCACTTCGATCAACCTAAGTATTGAGATATATAGAACATACATGTTAAAGTATATAGATATTCCAAATGCCAAGGGTTAAATATATATATTGATTATAATATTACATTACAACAGTACAAATTGAAGATTGATGAGGGGCTTCTTACTGGTGTGCACTATAAAAGTGAATAATCATCCAAATTGCAGTTTTTATTAGAAGTGAAATCCAAGAATCCCCTTTCAAACTAATTCAGACGAGGACAAATCGGTGGGGTATGGGACGAGACATTCATATGCTGGCCGCAGGAGGGAGGACTCAGATCCTATTTTATTGTAGACAATATATTCAGTAAATATTCCCAGAAATAAATCTATATATACACGTCTCCCAATATCTCAAAGATAAGGGTAATAAGATAGAAAACAACATAGTGAGTTTTGTAAAGAGGTTTGGGGTGCTGGGTTTGACACTAGCAATAATGATGAGAGAAATCTCAAGGAAAAAATTGTGATCTACATATGAGTCAGTAGAAAGATCCATAAAAAGTCAATAAATCAAAAGAAAATCAATAAAAAGTACCAGCAAGTTGGCTCCGCCAGAAGGATATTCAGTCCCCAAATACACCTCCTCCACTAGAGAGGTATTCATTCCCCAGATCCACCCAAACGGCACCACCGGGAGGGAAGAAGGGGGAGGAAATCCCCACAAAGATCTGACGGGGAAACAAACAGAGTGTATCAAATACATAATAAGAGAAGCAATGGCGCGATCTGGCAACAAACATCCCCAACAGATTCTGCTAATTCAAACTGGCTTGTGTGTATCCCAGCTTCCCCCCTGATCGAAAAACCCGGCGGAGATGATTCCTGGAAAACCCCTTCCGCCACGCCCAACGTGATGACAATGCGGGGTGACGGGGATGCTAAAGGGCGCCTGTCCCCGCCCATTGGTGGCGGTCATGTAAATCTGAAACTGTGGGCATGAAAGCACCACATACTGGACCAGCAAGCGCATCAGAGGTCCAGACGGATAGCATCGACTGCTGGTGGCATATTGGGAGGACCCGGAAGACAGGGGGGAAGGGGCATTGCAAGCCCGCCCCAAGTACCTGGGCTACCGCCCAAAATCTTAACCATCTGTCACTCAACCGGCACCTATAGTGGATCATTTATTAACCGTATACCAGTAACAAAATGGTGACAGAAAAATATTTGGAAAATGTAAAACAAAATACAAAAATTGATTAAATGGTGACAACAAATTAAAGCACAAGTCACGGTATGTAAAGTCCAGGGGGTGTATCAACTATAGAAAAAAAGGCAAGTATTTCCTTAATGTATTTAAATCAACCTGCTTACATGGAGGAATTATAAATAGATATCAAAACTCCCTAAAAGGCAACAAACACACCACGGCTATGCTAAAAAATATAGTGTTCAACCACCAACTAATTGAAAAAACAGATGCAAATATAGCGATATAATTGCTACAAACTAACATGGCAGAAGAAGTTTTTAAGGGCATAAGGATAATAAACATCCTGTGCACATTAGATGGGGGGGACCATGGAGGTGATACTGGGGGGAATCCAGGCACAATAATCGGCACTGGGCATAAAAAAGGTCCCCCGGGACCATTTAATCAATTTTTGCATTTTGTTTTATATTTTCCAATTATTTTTCTGTCACCATTTTGTTACTGGTATACTGGTAATGGATGACCTGCTACAGGTGCAGGTTGGGTGACAGATGGTTTGGCTTTTGGGCAGTATCCTGGGTACTTGGGGTGGGTTTGCAGTGCGGGCCCTTCCCCCCTGTCTACCGGGTCCTCCCAATATGCCACCAGCAGTCGATGCTATCCGTGTAGACCTCCGATGCGCATGCGCGTGTGCTCGCGGGTCAAGTATGTGGTGCTTTCATGCCCACAGATCAGTGTTTATATGATCCTCACTCATGGCAGGCGCCCTTTAGCATCTGTGTCACGCCGTAGCGTCATTACGTTGGAAAATCGTGAAAATCTGTTGGAGATGTTTGTTGGCAGATCGCACCATTGCTTCTCCTATTATGTATTTCATACACTCTGTTTCCCCGTCAGATCTTTGTGGGGATTTTCTCCCCCCCATCTTTCCCCCCCATTGGTGCCTCTAGTGAAGAGGGTGTATTTTAGGACTGGATATCCTTCTAGCAGAGCCAACTTGCTGGTACTTTTTATTGATTTTTTTTTTTTATTGATTTATTATTTATTCTTAATTATGGTTCTTTCTACTGACTTATATGTAGATCGCAATCTTCTCCCTTGAGATGTCTCTCATCATTATTGCTAGTATCAAACCCAGCACCCCCAGCCTCTTTACAAAACTCACTATGTTGGTATCTATCTTAATTATTACCTTTATTGTTGGGATATTGGGAGATGTATATATAGATTTATTTCTGGGAATATTTACTGAATATATTGTCTACAATGAAATAGGATCTGAGTTCTCCCTCCTGCGGCCAACATATGAATGCCTCGTCCCATACCCAACTGATGTGTTCTCGTCTGAATTAGTTTGAAAGGGGATTATTGGGTTTTACTTCTAATAAAAACTGCAATTTGGATGATTATTCACTTTTATAGTGCACAGCAGTAAGAAACCCCTCATCAATCTTCAACTTGTACTGGTGTAGTGTGGCATTGTAATGTATCAATATATATTAAACCCTTTGCATTTGAAATATCTATATACTTTAACATGTATGTTCTATATATCTCAATGCTTAGGTCGATCAAATTGATTAGATTTTTTTGTATGTATAATGATGATCATACCTTGATTTATCTATTGCTATAGGTGTGATAGTAAACATCCCCTGAGGAAGCCAAAGTCATCGGCGAAACATGTCGGGATTGCCCCCCTAGAAATATCACCAACTGTCGACCATGCTAAGTATTCTCCAGAATGTTATGATGGAGTGATTTTAATATGCATTTAGGTCTTTATATGTTTATATACAATTTGCTTCAAGATTTTTAATCAAATAAAACATGTTGGATTTTAATGCTTATCTGTAAACATTCAGTTATTGGCACTTTAAAAATCCTACCTGCAGGGTTCCTTCATAAACTGTGTGGAAGGATACCTATAAGAATTGAAAAATCAATGCTGTTTTGAAGGCAAATGGTCACTCCAACTATATTGATTTGATTTTTCTTCTGTTCACTTACTTCCCATTTTGTTAATTGATAAAAACAAAAACTATTAACACTACCATTTCTGCAAGCATTCTTAATTTACAGCATTTGCACAGTAATATACTATATATACTGAATATTTTAAAAACAATGGTTTGACAAAGGGTGTAAAGGCTGTTTTTAATTGATTGCATATGCTAAACAACAGACTGATATGATCCAGATTGCAATGCATAAATGTTACCTTTATTGAAACTGGATTGCATAAAAATATTGAGAATTACCTTTTTGCTGTAATTTCACAGTATACAGGAATCGGAAATACAACTGCTACAAGATGCTAAGCGATTCACACATCAACTTGAACAACAGCAACATGAGCTGCAAAAAGTTAATCAGTTTCCTGAGGACTCCAACACAGAAGTGTCCAGGATGAGACAGCAATTGCTGAAATATAACAACGATTTGCATGAAGCAGAGGACAGAGAATATCGTCTGCAATTTAAACTTGACTGGTAAATGATCTTAAGTGAAAGCATATTTTTTAACTCTTTATTTTGGTTTTAAATATTTTAACATACAGTCAGGTCCATAAATATTGGGACATCGACACAATTCTAATAATTTTGGCTCTATACACCACCACAATGGATTTGAAATGAAACAAACAAGATGTGCTTTAACTGCAGACTTTCAGCTTTAATTTGAGGGTATTTTACATCCAAATCAGGTGAAAGGTGTATGAAATACAACAGTTTGTATATGTTCCTCACACTTTTTAAGGGACCAAAGGTAATGGGACAATTGACTGCTCAGCTGTTCTATGGCCAGGTGTGTGTTATTCCCTCACTATCCCATTTACAAGGAGCAGATAAAAAGTCCAGAGTTAATTTCAAGTGTGCTATTTGGATTTGGAATCTGTTGCTGTCAACTCTCAATATGAGATCCAAAGAGCTGTCACTATCAGTGAAGCAAGCCATCATTAGGCTGAAAAAACAAAACAAACCCATCAGAGAGATAGCAAAAACATTAGGTGTGGCCAAATCAATTGTTTGGAACATCCTTAAAAAGAAAGAATGCACCGGTGAGCTCAGCAACACCAAAAGACCCGGAAGACCACGGAAAACAACTGTGGTGGATGACCGAAGAATTCTTTCCCTGGTGAAGAAAACACCCTTCACAACAGTTGGCCAGATCAAGAACACTCTCCAGGAGGTAGGTGTATGTGCGTCAAAATCAACAATCAAGAGAAGACTTCACCAGAGTGAATACAGAGGGTTCACCACAAGATGTAAACCATTGGTGAGCCTCAAAAACAGGAAGGCCAGATTAGAGTTTGCCAAACAACATCTAAAAAATCCTTCACAGTTCTGGAACAACATCCTATGGACGATAGACCAAGATGAGACCAAGATCAACTTGTACCAGAGTGATGGGAAGAGAAGAGTATGGAGAAGGAAAGGAACTGCTCATGATCCAAAGCATACCACCTCATCAGTGAAGCATGGTGGTGGTAGTGTCATGGCGTGGGCATGTATGGCTTCCAATGGAACTGGTTCTCTTGTATTTATTGATGATATGACTGCTGACAAATGCAGCAGGATGAATTCTGAAGTGTTTCAGGCAATATTATCTGCTCCTATTCAGCCAAATGCTTCAGAACTCATTCGACAGTGCTTCACAGTGCAGATGGACAATGACCTGAAGCATACTGCGAAAGCAACCAAAGAGTTTTTTAAGGGAAAGAAGTGGAATGTTATGCAATGGCCAAGTCAATCACCTGACCTGAATCCAATTGAGCATGCATTTCACTTGCTGAAGACAAAACTGAAGGGAAAATGCCCCAAGAACAAGCAGGAACTGAAGACAGTTGCAGTAAAGGCCTGGCAGAGCATCACCAGGGATGAAACCCAGCGCCTGATGATGTCTATGCGTTCCAGACTTCAGGCTGTAATTGACTGCAAAGGATTTGCAACCAAGTATTAAAACGTGAAAGTTTGATTCATGATTGTTAATCTGTCCCATTACTTTTGGTCCCTTAAAAAGTGGGAGGTACATATACAAACTGTTGTAATTCCTACACCATTCACCTGATTTGGATGTAAATACCCTCACATTAAAGCTGAAAGTCTGCAGTTAAATCACATCTTGTTTGTTTCATTTCAAATCCATTGTGGTGGTGTATAGAGCCAAAAAGATTAGAATTGTGTCAATGTCCCAATATTTATGGACCTGACTGTAGACATAGAAGTTAGCAAGATTTTGACAGTGATCACCAGCCACAAAATAGGAGAGACATGACTATAATGGTAAGCCACAAAGCATCCTACCATAGTGATAAACATCTTACATTTGTTTTTTTCAATAATGACCTATCCTTACTAGGTTCAGCATATACAAATAAGAGTCAAAGATAGAGTAGCAATATTATTTAGACATAGTTATCTAACTGTGGATAGGCTTCCATATGGGTCAACACCATAAAGGTTTTGTGCAGTTTGACATGGCATAGAGCTGTAGTTCAGTAAGGAAGGAAGGAAGTAAGGTACTATAGGATCGAAAAGTAAAATATGGAAGTTTCCAAGAAAGAGGAGGTGAGAAAATGCTCCAGCAGAAGGAAGAAGGAAGAGAAGGAAGAAGGGGTGGAGCTAGTTTTTGGTAGGGGAAATTCTCAGCAGACCATGAGTATTGATTGGAGAAACAGAAATAGGTTTGCAATGTCCTATCAAACCAAAAAGAAAATCTTTTATAGGGCATGGTATACTAAAGTGTAATCGATTCAAAATAAAAACAAGTTTTACTGATTTTTTTTTCCCTTTTATTGTTTGAGAAAGCCAAGAAACCTTCCATTGTTTTGATTTGATTTGATTTAATTCACTTTGGGAAGCCATACACTAATTGGTGAGGTAGCCGTCTATTTCCAGAATAAAGGGATACACCCAATTCAGTGCTACAAACATACAATACAATACCCCACAAACATACAATACCCAACAAATATTAATTTGAAATATGTTCAATATCACTGCAGCATTTAATTCAATATACCCAAAATATGTAGCACAATATAACAATATAACAAGAGTGTGAGATTGAGGAGGAAGGCCACAGGGTCATCTACTAAACAGACATTAATAGGAAGGAGATTTCCTTTACCTAATTCTAAAAACTGCATAAGGTGTCCTATAAGTATGTATGGTCAGTTATCCTAAAATAAAATAACCTAAAATAAAATAAATTACCGTATTTTTCCGTGTATAAGACGCTACTTTTTGCTCACATTTTTATGCTGTAAATCGAGGGGCGTCTTATACACGGTCAGTAAGCAGAATAGAGAGTTGTGCGGGTGCGTAGCTGGCCATACTGTGAACGAGGCTTCCTCCAATCGCAAGCTGTGGACGTGAGATGATGCTGTAAAGGCGGAGACTGTGCAGATGCGATACCGTTGGAGGTCGGAGTGTGCAGATGCGAGAGAGAGGTGCGAGAACGGAGCTGTCAGAGAATAACAAAATGAGTGCCGGTAAGCGATTGTCATACACTGCTAAATTTAAACTTAGTGTAATTCGCTATGCAAAAGAGCATGGCAATAGGGCTGCAGAGAGACAGTTTGGACCTCTGCCCACTGAGTGCATGATCAGACAGTGGAGAAAACAGGAAGAACAACTCCTTAAGATGCCCAAAAAAAGGAAGGCCTTAAGAGGAAAACCAGCAAAATGGCCAAACTTGGAGCAGAGGCTTAAGAGTTGGATTATGGAGCAGCGCCAAATTGGTTTATGTGTGTCAACCAAGCTTATTCAATGTCAGGCAAGAATGTTTGCAAGCGAAATGAACATTGTTGATTTTGCAGGAAAGGCAAAATGGTGCTTTAATTTCATGAGGAGAGAAGGGTTGGCCATGAGAACAAGAACAAAGTTAGCTCAGAAAATGCCACCAGTTTATGAGGATAAAATCCAACAGTTTCATTCCTATGTCATACAACTCAGGAAAAAATATGATTTTGCAACAAGTCAGATTGCAAAGATGGATGAGATGCCTCTCAATTTTGATGTGCCTTCAAACAGAACCGTGAAAGGAATTAAAACAGTGGCAATCAAAACAAGTGGCCATGAAAAGACACACTACACTGCTGTGCTTTCATGCTGTGCAGATGGTACTAAACTGCCTCCTATGCTTATCTTTAAGAGGAAAACATATCCTAAAGAGACCATACCACCTGGCATTATTGTCCAAGTTCAAGAGAAGGGATGGATGAATGAAGACATTATGGCCATTTGGTTTGAAAAGGTTTGGTCCAGAAGACCTGGAGGGCTCTTAAAGAAGCCAGCTCTGCTGGTCTTTGATCAGTTCCGTGCACATTTAACAGAAAAGACAAAAAGGGTTGCATCAGATTTGCGAACACTCCTAGCAGTTATTCCTGGTGGACGTACAGGTCAGCTACAGCCACTAGATGTGTCAATCAACAAACCATTTAAAGCCCTGATGAGAGAAGAATGGAGTAGATGGATGCAAAAAGCAGGTGATAACTTGACACCGACAGGAAGAGTGAAAAAACCAACCATTACTGAAGTCTGCAATTGGGTCCTAAACTCATGGTATGGCGTCAAACAAGAGGTGATTGTGAAGTCCTTTAAGAAATGTGGAATCAGCAATGCCATGGACGTAACTGAGAATGATCTCACATATATTGATAGTGACTCAGAAGGCAGCAGTGATGCAATAGCAGTTGAAGAAATTGACACTGAAGAAGAAGAGAGCAGTGATGCAAGAGAGGCTGAATAAAGTGATATGCTGCAATATATCATACTATGAGCATGTAAATGTTACCTGCAGTACTTGTACTTACTAAATAAAAATGTGTCCAAAAATGTGTCCTGTTTTACTGGTATGTTTAAAATATTGTTTTCTGAATTTTGGGTTGGAAAAGTGGGGGGCGTCTTATACATGGGGGCGTCTTATACACGGAAAAATACGGTAGCATGAAAAATCTAAATTTAAATAATCCAGGGTATACATTTACTAGTCCTATGGTGCAAACTATCAATTTTTCTGCACTATTTCTGAGAAATGAAACTCTACGTGAGTTTAACAGTGGTGCATTTTCTGAGCCAACAACTTAATTTTTAGCTTACGTAAGCCATGGCAAAATAGCAGGTCTTTAACGGGACTGGAACTTGATTTTGTTCCCTGGATATTACTCATTTCCAAGCATAAAATGCTCATACTGGAAGTGATTAGTTTAATTGATCAGATTTTAAAAGTCACAAAGTGAAATGCTTTTCTAAAAGATAAATGGTTTATGAGTTGAAGAATATTGTCTTTGGACATGCCTTTGTTCAGAGTTTTTCACTAAATTGTAATGGTTCCTATCTGACATCCTAGTAGAAATAGACTCCCTTCAACCTGGGAAAACTCCAGGAGTGGATGACCACCTATTATAAACCTACTGAAACAATCTGGCTCCTACAGTATTTGTTAAAAGACCTGCTTGGAAACATTGAAGCAATATTTCCTTTCAATCTCATTTTTTTTCTTGTTCTGGCTTTACATCTTTACATATCATTTCCCCTGCCTGTGACTTCTAAAGCACTGGTGGTCCTCCTGATAATTCTGGGACCTCACCTGAAACTATCAACAGCTCCAAAGAGCCTCAGAATATATAGATGAATGAGAATATATATAGATGAATGAGAAGCAAAAAATGGCAGAAGACTAAGTATAGCTTCCATTATTATTTTAAATAACTACTTATAATGCCCTATAATAATGTCATAAGATAATGATGATGCCTGGTTTTAAGATGGACATATCTAAAATACATTTTCAACACCACCTGCCCTGCATTTTTCAGTTCAAATGAATGGGATCAGCAATTTAAATGCATTAGTGAACATAAATGTATGCATTTATAACACACCAAGTGTGAATGAATCTTAAAGAAGACCTGACCTGTGGCAGCTGTGCCCAAAAGGATCAGTCAGAAATTGCTGCCTCTGGCTTTCAGTCATACCTAACACTGTAGATGTACATATTATATACAGTACCTGCTATTTATTTTAGGGCAATTACAGTCAAATGTAATTTCTTCAGGGAATTGCTTAGGCACAACTTACATCTTTTTTAATATACTTTGTTTATTTTTTTTAATATAAGGGAAGACAGTACAGTAAAATACAAGAATACGTAAACACCATTGACATATAATCAAGTTCAAGTCAGTAGTAGAAAAGAGGCCTTGCAGGAAAGTACAGTTGCATTTGGTACATTTGTGGCACTGCACCAATAAAACCAAGTATCACAGTGATCTGTTCACTTATGTGAATTTCCATAGAGCTAGGGAGGATAAGGAGTTTACTCCTGTGTCAGCGTGGTTTGTAGAGATTTGGGAAAAGGAAAAGAAGGAGGAGGAGAGTGAAGGTCTGCGGGGAGGGGGGAGGGAGACAGGAGGATACAATGGGAGGAACTGTGTGCATTGTGGGGGGGGGGGGACTGTTAAAATATGGAGGGTTGGCAGAGGAGGAGTCTCCCAAACCACCCAGTCACGTGCCTCCACATGTAGAAATGCAAATCAGTACCTCAAGGTTTGGTATTAAGTTTAACAGTAGAGATGGGTAGTCAAGGTTGGATGTGAATGCATAACAGTAAAATTGGTAACCCTCATTCTGAATAGAGTGGGTAAGGTCCTCTATTTCATTGATTTTTGTGAGCCATAGTTCTAGAGCAGGGGTCTCCAAACTTTCTAAAAAAGGGTCAGTCTACCATTTTTCAGACTTGGGGGGGGGGGGGGGATCTGTCAGTGTGAGATGAAATTGCTCTGACATCAATGGGAGTAAATGATGCCCCATTATTGGTATTAGCGGGGGGGGGGAGTGCCCTTATCATTGGTGTCAGTGGGGGGAATAATGCCCCATCATTGGTGTCAATGGGAGGAATTGCGCCCCATTGTTGCTGGTCAGTGGGAAGAATAATGCCCCATCGTTGGCATCAGGGGAAGGAATAGTGCTCCATCATTGGTATCAGTAGGAGAAATAGTGCCCCATCATTGGTGTCAGTGGGAGGAATAGTGGCCCATTGTTGGTATCAGGGAAATCATTGATGGATCATCATTGGTATCAGGGGAAGTAATAATGCCCCATCACTGGTGTCACTGGAAGGCATTGCGTCTCCCTGTTGGTACACTTGGAGTAATAATGCCCCCTTGTTGGTGTCACTTGGAGTAATAGTGCCCCAGGAGCTGGATATAGGCACGCAAAGGGCTGCATTCAGCCCCGGTTTACAGTTTGGAGATTACTGTTCTAGAGGAATGATTTCTTGTAACAGCATTACAGAAAAAATGGAGGTGTAATAACATAGCAAATCTTCAAGCCCAGTTAAAAGTAACCCTGCTATTAGATAGACATGCCTTAACTAGTAACAGAACTGTAAGGTAGGCATACATAGGTGCCTTTTTAAACAACTCTACATAGCTTTATGTACACCCTGGAAGTCCTGAGAACCCTGGAAGTTATGGCTTGATGTGGACTTTTCTGCCTCTTGTATTTTTCTATTAGTCATTGAGCCAACCTTCATATTCGGAGGTCAACAGTCAGGTGTGGTAGATAAGAGAAAATACAGTAGCTTCATTTTTAGAACTGAAGATGAGATTTGCATAAGTGAACACCTCAGATTAGGAACTAGAAGATAGCTAACAGTATTTGTAGGCATCTTTATATATAAAGTGCATTTCCTAGTCCTGTAATTATTCGAGGGATGTTAATCTAACAAAAAGTTTACTTTAATTATACTGTATGCATGTATGGGCATTTTAACCTTTTACCTTATCCTTTTTTAAAGGAATGAATGTAGGGCATCACATTTGGATAATGTATCAACACTGTGAAAGAACCAATTTCCATGTAGTGATTACAGAATGAACGTTGTTCAGCTTGTAGACATTTTGCCTACAGAAGCGTTGGTTTTAGTCAGTGGCTGGCCCAGGCTGGGAGGAAAGAGTTAATCTGTGTGCTGCTGCTCCCTGGCTTTTTGGATCCAGCCTACCCACCAGTTATATACAAAAGGGGGAGGGCTGTGTTTGGAGTCTCTTTTTGCGCAGCACTAATCAGAACATGTTGTGAAGCAGGACTGCTGTGCTTTGTAGTCCCTTGGAGGCACCAGGAATCGAGAGATCAGCAAACACTTAGAGGATGCTTAAATTAACTACTACCTTTCTGGGGTATACCTGGCCAGCCAGCTAGGTATAGATAGGCTTTACCTAATGCCAGTGTTTATTATGGACTGTAATGCTGAAAGACTTTTAAGTAAAGTGGCATCACCTGTTCTGAGCCTGGTTTGAGTTTATTCAAAGTGGTGCATGTTGGTTTAAAAACAACTTGGGTCAGTAAAGCACATATGGGGTATGAAGGAAAGTCACTACCAGAAGTATACTCAGCAGGACAGGCAATGTAGTTGCTATGGATAACCAAGGACTACAGCAAGGTACATCGCAAACCAGTTGTGAAGCAAAGTACCTGATATAGGCGACAGGTCCTCTGGTAGCGAGGGGGTCAATGTTCTGGCTCCCTCCTCAGTGGTTGGTTTCAAGTAGCAACCAAAACCGGAACCGGCGTTACAGATGTCCATGACCTGGTCACATGGCATGAGAGTGGAGGAGTTAACAAGTGCATGCATAAGTTCTGCGCTACGTGCACAGTGAGATCCTATTCTGTCACTGGGAGTGAGGTGGCAAAGGTACACTGGACTAGTGGAGAGGGCATGGGCTCAGCAGTGTCACTTGTAATTCCAACATACATCAAGCTAAGGTGTGTAGAGACACGGAACAACATATTTCAGAGGAACTCAGTACTCTTATAACTGCACACAGTGACACGACACATCTCGGGGAACTGCCATAATGTTAGATTCTCACTTGACTGCAGTCCTTGCCTGGTCCAGCGGTTGATGAGCACGTTCATGGCGAAAGGTACCCTCACGTGCAGGGCGAGTGGCCCCACCCAAAAAACTACCTGTTAAGGAAAAATAATTTTTAGTGTAGCATTTATATTGTGAACTGTTGTAAACAGAGAAACCCAAAAGTTATGTCACAGGTAATTCTAATCATCATATGCATGTCTTAAATATGACAATTTCTCACTAGTTTCTTTGGCATCTGTTAAATATTCTACTAAATACATGATTACAAATCAGCTTTGCTGAGTTTTAACTTTCCTTCCCTTAGAAGGGTGACCCCTTCCCAATTTACTATTCAGAACACTGAATGTATAGAAAGATGGTTTGAACTATCATATTTTCCGTACGGGTGAAGAGTAGGAAAGCCACAACAATTGTTGCTTGTCCATTACATGTGTGATGAAGAATGCTTGACATTTCCATCATCAGAGCAAATGCTGTTTGAGTCATATGATATTAAGACGATGCTTGACTTTGCTTCTTATACAAAAATCTATTGTTTTGCAGATGGACTATGCCATTCGTTATCTCATTTCTTCCTATTTATTTCATATCCTAAAAAAAATGTCACCTTTTAAATAAGATAATAACAATGATGATATTTCTGGTACATTATGAGTAGAAGTTTCATGACAAGTGTATGACAGCTAATTCAAAAATTAAATGTCACAGTTAAATATACATCAGTGCTTTGCCTGAAAATATATTCATGTACACAAGAGTACAAAAATAAAAAAAGGAACATAAGCAATGAAGGGTTCTGATCACCTAAATTAAATCAAAAAATGCACCTCTACTAAGACATACTGTATAATATGCCCTACTTCTAAATTTATACACATATTAAGGTTATATTATGTATACTGTTCCTGTTCTAAATGGTGTTTCTGGCTGACAGTTTTAGCAAATCTGCCTTGTCTGATGGATCATTCATTAAAGTGTGGGGACACTTATTCCGATGATAACAGTCTAAAAGGGCAGGGGCGTAACCAAAAATCACAGGGCTCCATAACAAAATCTTACTGGAACCCCTGAAACTTTTTTTTTGTAGTACCCAGCATTTTACATTGCTGCCCATTGGATTATACAGCATCCTATATAGCAGCAGCTCTACTAGTTCACAGCTTTCTACGTTGGTGGTAAAATATGTCTCTTTTATTACATTGCTGTTCACCGCAGAAATATCTTTTTAATTGCTTTCTTAGTAATTGAAATAAGCCCCCCTGTTATATAATGATGGTCAGTGTAAATTCTTCTGTTATATACTGGTGGTCAGTGCAATTGGGGTCCTGTTAAACATTGGTGGTAAGCTCAAACCCTTGTAGTACCTAGGTGATCAGTGCAAACATGGCCTCGATATACAGTTACATAGTTAGTCAGGTTAAAAAAAGACACAAGTCCATCTGGTTAAACCAATAAAAAACAAAAAACAGTAAAGAAAACCCAACCATACAATCCCAATTACACAATCCTTTACCCTCAGTTGATCCAGAGGGAGGCGAAAAACCCCAGCAAAGCATGATCCAATTTGCTACAGCAGGGGAAAAAAATTCCTTTCTGATCCCCCGAGAGGCAATCGGATAATCCCTGGATCAACTGTAACTATAAATATTAGTACCAATTTTTTATTAAATACACCCAGGAAAGAATCCAGACCTTTTTTAAAGCAATCTAGTGAGCTAGCTAGAACCACCTCTGGAGGGAGTCTATTCCACATTTTCACAGCTCTTACTGTGAAGAAACCTTTCCTTATTTGGAGACAAAATCTGTTTTCCTCTAGACGTAAAGAGTCCCCCCTTGTCCTCTGTGTTGACCTTAAAGTGAATAACTCAACACCAAGTTCACTATATGGACCCCTTATGTATTTACACATGTTGATCATATTCCCCCTTAATCTCCTCTTCTCAAGAGAGCATAAATTCAGTTACTCTAATCTTTCCTTATAGCTGAGTTTCTCCATGCCTCTTATCAGCCCCTCATATTTTATACCATTACAAAGATTAACCCATGCTATGTTTTGCTCAATGCAAACCTGTCAGTGTTGTGTGTTGGTGGTCAATACAAAAATGTCCCTGTTTTACATTGGTAGTCAATGCAATTGTAGCCCTGTCATAACTGTTACAGCAAACCTACCACTGTTGAACGTTGGTGGACAATGCAAACATATTCTTGTCATAAGTTGGCAGTCAGTTTACACACGTTGGTGTTGAAGGTTAGTGCTCAGTGCAATCATAGACTTGTCATAGTTGGTGGTTCATTCAAAAGCATCTTAAGCCAGATACACACTATAAAACTTTTGATGTTTGATTTCCTTTAGATTTACCTTCAACTATGCAGTGCAAGAACTTGCCTGATTGCATACAAATTGAAAGCATTTTGGTTTGACCTCATATTATATGGTTTTGGTAAATTGGAGGAAAAAATCTAGAGAAAATTGTATAGTGTGTATCCAGCTTTAGTGGTCTGAGCAAGTATAGCACTGTGGTATCTTGATGGTCAGTGCAAACATATGCCATTTACAGTGGTGACCAGTGCAAATATAGCCCTGATATGCATTTGTGGTCAGTGAAAAATGTGTGCTACTCACATATTTTATCTCTGCTGTCTTTACTCAGCCCAGGCAGCTCAGCTCTTGTACATGTAGATTGCAGCAGAAAGCTCTGTGCCTAAGTGGCCACTGGATCACTTGAAACTACAGTATATTGGCCCAAAAGAGCAGGCCAGTCTGCGAAAAAGACATCCACCAATTCTGGTTTATGATCAGGATTTTATGTTATTTTTATAGTATTATGGGTTTTTTTTTTTATTCAAAAGAGAATTTTATTGAAAGAACAAAACACATTACAAAGAAACATCACAAGTAAATATATTGCCAAGACAGCTCTACCGAGATGTTAGAGAAACATAACAAAAATAAAGAGGTACAGCCCATAGCCATAAATAAACACCATGTCTATAAAAGTGGTCTGGTATGTCAACAAATGTATCAAAACCAATTACCACCTTAATCTAACTATACCGGAACATGTTCTCCACCTAAAGTTTCCATTAAGGAGTTAAAGCTTGTGTACTCAGATTATGGGAAGTAGGCTTTTCTCATTAGCAGTCTGTCCGTTACTAATTCAAGTTGGTTCAAGCCAAATGTGTCCAGCCAGGGACCCCATAATGCATCAAATTTACGGGGGCGCCCCGTGTTGGTAAATACATATCTCTAATCTGAGGGTTTCTCACATACATTGTAGCCATTCCCTATATGAAGGGGGCTCAGAGGACTTCCAGTACTGAAGTAGCACCCTACGAGCCTGAAATAGGGCTCTAGTGACCGCCTCACAAGCAGGAGCCGGCAGCTGTAGCTCATCTAATATGCCCAAGAGTCATGGCTTTGGTTCCAGTGGTATAGATGTCGGAAATACCTTGTTAATGGTGCCCAGCACTCCAAGGTATGCAGTTTGGGGCATCTCCAGGTTAAATGAATCAGGTCCCCATGGTCCCTCAAACATTTGCCACAGATGGGGGAGTCTAGGATGTCCATGACGTGAAGTCTGGCTGGAGTGAAATGCATCTTTAGAAGTAAGAACAACTGCATTAGCCGCTGTTTCACATTCAATGAACACTGGGACACTGTCTGTAGAGCCTCCTCCTATTGGTCATCAATAAAGGGATCTACAGTGCCTTGCGAAAGTATTAGGCCCCCTTGAACTTTGCGACCTTTTGCCACATTTCAGGCTTCAAACATAAAGATATACAACTGTAATTTTTTTGTGAAGAATCAACAACAAGTGGGACACAATCATGAAGTGGAACGAAATTTATTGGATATTTGAAACTTTGTTAACAAATAAAAAACTGAAAAATTGGGCGTGCAAAATTATTCAGCCCCCTTAAGTTAATACTTTGTAGCGCCACCTTTTGCTGCGATTACAGCTGTAAGTCGCTTGGGGTATGTCTCTATCAGTTTTGCACATCGAGAGACTGAAATTTTTGCCCATTCCTCCTTGCAAAACAGCTCGAGCTCAGTGAGGTTGGATGGAGAGCGTTTGTGAACAGCAGTTTTCAGTTCTTTCCACAGATTCTCGATTGGATTCAGGTCTGGGCTTTGACTTGGCCATTCTAACACCTGGATATGTTTATTTGTGAACCATTCCATTGTAGATTTTGCTTTATGTTTTGGATCATTGTCTTGTTGGAAGACAAATCTCCGTCCCAGTCTCAGGTTTTTTGCAGACTCCATCAGGTTTTCTTCCAGAATGGTCCTGTATTTGGCTCCATCCATCTTCCCATCAATTTTAACTATCTTCCCTGTCCCTGCTGAAGAAAAGCAGGCCCAAACCATGATGCTGCCACCACCATGTTTGACAGTGGGGATGGTGTGTTCAGGGTGATGAGCTGTGTTGCTTTTACGCCAAACATAACGTTTTGTATTGTTGCCAAAAAGTTTGATTTTGGTTTCATCTGACCAGAGCACCTTCTTCCACATGTTTGGTGTGTCTCCCAGGTGGCTTGTGGCAAACTTTAAACGACACTTTTTATGGATATCTTTAAGAAATGGCTTTCTTCTTGCCACTCTTCCATAAAGGCCAGATTTGTGCAGTATACGACTGATTGTTGTCCTATGGACAGAGTCTCCCACCTCAGCTGTAGATCTCTGCAGTTCATCCAGAGTGATCATGGGCCTCTTGGCTGCATCTCTGATCAGTCTTCTCCTTGTATGAGCTGAAAGTTTAGAGGGATGGCCAGGTCTTCGTAGATTTGCAGTGGTCTGATACTCCTTCCATTTCAATATTATCACTTGCACAGTACTCCTTGGGATGTTTAAAGCTTGGGAAATCTTTTTGTATCCAAATCCGGCTTTAAACTTCTCCACAACAGTATCTCGGACCTGCCTGGTGTGTTCTTTGTTCTTCATGATGCTCTCTGCACTTTAAACGGACCTCTGAGGCTATCAAAGTGCAGGTGCATTTATACGGAGACTTGATTACACACAGGTGGATTCTATTTATCATCATTAGTCATTTAGGTCAACATTGGATCATTCAGAGATCCTCACTGAACTTCTGGAGAGAGTTTGCTGCACTGAAAGTAAAGGGGATGAATAATTTTGCACGCCCAATTTTTCAGTTTTTTGTTAACAAAGTTTGAAATATTCAATAAATTTCGTTCCACTTCATGATTGTGTCCCACTTGTTGTTGATTCTTCCCAAAAAATTACAGTTTTATATCTTTATGTTTGAAGCCTAAAATGTGGCAAAAGGTCGCAAAGTTCAAGGGGGCCGAATACTTTCGCAAGGCACTGTACATCTCTCTCTCACTTCTCGCCTACTCTTAGGGGGAATGCAGTTAGAAAGTCATTAAGTAGCATGGCGTAACATCTAGATATAAATATGTTGGTATTATGTTAATTATTATTTGGGTTAATGTTAGCGAAAGTGGTGTATTATTTGCATTTGGTAGTTTGATTGTCTGTTATTTGAATCTGTGTTATTTATTCTATTTTTTTAATTGTATGGATGGTTTATTAGAGTGTGGTTTTCATTTGTTTCATTTGGTGCTAATGGCTGTTATTGGTAACTTTGTTGTGTCTTTGTATCTTGTTCTGTTCATTGTTGTGATCCTGTGTTGTCTCTGCTGAGTGTGGCTATTTTCCAACAATTTCCCAATTTCCCTTTGGGATTAATATAGTATTCTGTCTGTACTTTTTCACAGGCCTGGCCAGGTAATTATTTTAATAACAACAGGGAGGGGATACTGCAGCCTAAGCTGGGTATACACTAGTAGAATTTTTCAGATATTTTTCTTATCATTAGTGGGATCAAATCAATGTTCATTTTAGATCACAGTAAAGTGAAAATTCAAAGGAGCAGGATTTCTAACATTGTATGTGGTTTTCATTCTGTAAAGTACAATCCCTGCAAAACAGAATGTTAAAAGCAAACAAAATCTTCAATGACTTTTGAATGACATTAACATGTTCTGGGAATCTTAGTATGAATTTTTGTTTGAAATTCTAAGAGTGCATACCCAACTTTAGGGTAAGCAGCTAAAAAGTCCAATCTGATTGCTCTCCCTTAGCCTCATATCAGGCACCCGGGGGCTGCTATGGTGGGAATTTCACCCCAGAAAGAGGTGAATTCCCTTTACCTTATATACAGTAGATGTCATCATTTCCAGCTATATATCCTGGAAAGAAAGTAAAGGGATACCCCCCCCCCAATGGAACACAAAAAAAAAGTAAACTGACAGGGGCTTTGGCCCTTCCCTAGTCTATCCACAAACGAAAAAGACAGGTTTTGCTATATATACACTGAGACCCTAGGCTACTAGAAATGTTACACAAAACGATTCTTCCCTTAATGAGTTTTTTATCACATGTAAGTTGATTATTGGTAGGAAAACAATCCGTGTTCTAGATCACGTTTTGACATATTACAACCCAAAAAACTCAATGCATTGTATAAAGCCTATAAAAATGAATCTAAAAATGTACTCACTTAAAGTGCTCTTAAATACAAAGCCTAGTCACCAATCAGGTATTGATTTAGGACCTTCATTGCAGGTACAGGGAACTAGCATTTTCAGAAGGTACATAATAATGACATGACCCTTTTGCAAATTTTACCAAAAAGCTTTTCAGTCATTTCATGCTTACATAATGGTTAAATGAACATGTTAGTTTGAACTTCATAAAGAAACCAGTTTACATAACTACATAGAAAAGAAATGTATGTATTTAATTAAGTGTAATAACAAATATGGTGCTAATTAAGAAAATAAAGAAAAGAGTTGAAATAAAATAATCACTAATAAACCAAAGGCATTTTTAATCTCGGAAACCTAACATTTAAAAAAATGTCAGTAATTTAAGGGTAAAATCTACACAGGAGCATAACCCAACCCATTAACTTGGCGTATGCTGAAGGAATTGTGGGTTTGGAATGACCTTGAAATATTCACATAGTGAGTAGCATGGGAGCGTCCGTGGTAATATGGAATGGAGATAATTGTGATATGGTTAAAAATTGTGACAGTTAAGAATATTTTATCTTTTTTTTTATAGAGCGTTAGTAAACCTAATTACTCAGTATCCCAGTAAGGCTTGTGCTTAATTTTGTATGATTTTGCATAATTTTATCGTAAATTGGGATCACTTTACAGCAACTGCAAAGACTAATTTGTGAGTCATGTGACTGGCGAGAATTATAAATATTGTTTTAGAGTGCACACCTTATATACTATTGCTACTGGTTTATATGTAATAATGCAGTCCACACACTGGTAGATATTACCTTACTGGAAACGTGATATTCCTGCTGCTTTGTTTACTTGCTGGATTACATCTAGAGGCCATAAAATCCCTTTATTGTTAGTAAGCACCATTGAATGCACCATATAATTTTTTCATATTACTGGTGAACATACTTTTTGCGTCACAATCAGTTAACACTGTTCCTGTTCAAGAGCTTAAAGTGGTATTAAACACCAATCCAAAAAATGTAATATATTACAGTTTACCAATCAATAGATGTGGCTGCTTTTTAGTTTTCTTTTTCCCTTTTTTCTTTTTATTTCCACCTCTCACCCTCTGTTTTCACCTGGTGATCTGGCCAGTAACACGCCTCCTGTATTAGGGTTCCCATCCCATGGATGAAGGAGCTACAGAGACACCTTTGGACAGCAGCATTAGCAGTCTGGTGGGAAGATAATTATAGATATACTAGCAGATTTAACACTAACAAATTGAAACCAAGCTCCAGCTAATAACAATTTTCAACAATTTTGTACATTTTGGGATAAAGATTTTACATAAATACATCAAAGTGGACCATTTTAAGCACCCTTGTCAGTGTTAAATAGTTTGTCTCCACCCTCTAACTGCCACTTTTGCTGGGCAGCTTGTTCTGTTGTTGTGAAACAACAGACTTATCGGCTGGATTACTAGGTGAAAATAAAAGAAAGAAAGCTTAAAAAAGAAAACAAATGCAGATAGCGAATGTAAGGATTGAAGCTGCAATATAATAAAATGTTTGCTTTTTGGTTCAATACCACTTTAAATCGTAATTTTAGCAGGTGCAGATAGTAGGCCTAGGTAAGTCATATCTACAGGAGGGTACCATAAAACTCAAGACCTGGGCCAGTAGAGCAGCATTATTATTATTATTATTATGCTATGGCGTGAACTTTAGTAGCACATAATGGAGACACTGCAGCATTAGCGTTGGAAAATGGTATGCAATGCAAAGATTGTTCTGGATTTAGTATACTGTAATGTTATTATTAAAGGTTGTTAAAGTTGTAGTGCCGTGTTTGTTCTTTTTTTTTTTTAATTTAAATTTCTTTATTACTATCAATGATAGTTGTTTTATCTACTTAAATGCTAATAAACTACTTTTAAAAAAGTTGTATTGAATAGGATCATGGAGAGCATTCCCCTTACCTCTTAATCATGGCCTGAATGTATACTTTCCAACAGGTTACAAGAGGAGAAAACACTGCTGGAAAGAGAATATGAACGAATGCCTAAAACTGGGGTAAAGCAACAACAAATCATGAGCTATTGTGGTTAAATGACATTATTTAATTTACCATTACTAACTCATACACGTAAGGCATGTCATAGCTTAACAACTCTTACAGAAAAGAATCTTTCCTAAAATGATTGAGAACTCTTCTATCTTTCATACACACTGATGTTCCTTTGTCGCTTGTAAAGTCCTTAGGATAAAAATTTTATTGCCAAATATCTATCTGGGCTTTGGATGTATTTAAACTTAGGTCACTTGTAAGATGTCTTTTCTAATCTAAAGGTTTTCTAATCTTTCATTGTACGTGAGATCTCCCATCCCCTTTAAAGTACTAATGTAGAGTAAATAGTTTACGTTATTTTATATAATGTGGAAGTGTTGTGGATGTTATAGGAACTAGAAAAAAGGGCCAAATCACTGAAAGAAGCCAGCGATGAGCTACAAAAAGAAAATACTCAAAGGCTTTTGGAAATCAAAGAATTGAAGGAAGATTTGGCTTCAAAGGAAAGAGAAATTCAGATAGGGAATAAAGACCTCGAGAAGGAAATTGAACAACAGGAAATCATAAAGGTACATTTAAGGTGTCTGTCTTTTTTTCACATCCTTAACTGAAAAAAAATAAATAAATAACATGGGTGCTTTGTATTATTTCTTTATGTGTCTATCTAATGTGTTACATGACCATGGATGGCTTACCTAGTTGTTATTGGCAGTCAAATTCAGCTTTTCTGTGCAATTTTTTTCTAGAGAAACTCAATGAATTGCTGGTATTTAAAATTTTATTTAACATTGTTAAATGTATTTGTTTATTTTTTAAGACCAGAGGGACATGAGAGGTTAAAACGTGTAATGTGTTAAATATGATATGTGAAGTTTTGTTTTTTATTTTTTGAATATGATTTGTTTTGTATTAAGTTCTTTTGGTGTTTGCAGGAATAAAATATTTTCAATAAATAAAATATGGATTAAAAATCAATTTAGCATTGGCAAAGATTAATTATGTATAGAGTATTAGAGCAGTCAAACTTATTTAGTGCATTTGTATGAATGACAACTGAATATTGATTGGTTGATGTTACTGTACTTTGTACATTATGCCTAATCTTTTTGCCAAACATTTTGCCTAATTAAAGGGAACCTTTAAGTACTGCAGATAAAGTCATTGTTGGTAGAGTACTTTGATCTTTGTGAAAAGTAATAATTACTTGTATGAGTTGCACTTACACATTACTTATTACGTATGTACAAATAGTACATTGAATGTTAGGATGGACCTTGCAGTAAACTACCTGGTCTACCTTCCCCTTTTAACAATCACTTGCTATTAATTAGTGAAAAATTTACCAGTAAAAAAGGTTAGATTTATACTTACCGTATGTTGCTGTCCTTCTAGGAAACTATACAAAACAATTCATAAGCGTTGCTAAAGTAAATAGGGCCGAAAATGTGAAAGTGCAGTTGTGCAAACAAAAAACCATACCAGCTATAAATCCCATTAAATTATGTGTCAATATGCAAATAATCGGCATATCTACATTGTTTGTTAAATAAATTGTGAAAGTCCATGTTGGTGAAAATTCCAAAAGTGAATATATCAATCCATCCACGAAAGTGCAATGTAAACTAGCAAAGAGGATCCGCCACCAGAAGCACCCTCAAAAAAAAATACGCCTCTTACCAGATAAGCAGGACCATAGATTATAATGGTGACAAAACACGTAGGGAGTGGCCAGGAGGGGACGATATCACGCATGCTCTTAGCCACGACCCAGTGGCTGACTATGAGCCAACAGCTTGCTGGATCACACAAGGACTTTATGGATTTACATGCTGTTTACAAACCATGTTAATGTAATTGCTTCCACTACTTCTAATAAAAGTTTTAGCTTTTGATGGGCTTCACTATGGGAGTTTTTCATTTCAATATTCCTTCGAGTCACTGATTGGAATCCTCTGCTGACTGACTGTTAGTATTTGGTGTATGAACAGCTGTTTATGCTTTGCCCTAGGCTTTGTTAACCATATAAATCTATGCTCCTGCTTATCTGGTAAGGGGCGTATGTCAAGAGGGTGTTTCTGGTGGCAGGTCCTCTTTGCTGGTTTACGTTGCACATTGCACTTTCGTTGATGGATTGATATATTCACTTTTGGAATGGTCACCAATGTGGACTTTCACAATTTAGGGGAGAGGTAAGTATAACCCTTAAACTCTTTTTGTTACAGGTACATTCTATAACTGCTAATAGTAAGGGAGAGGAGCCAGGACAGTTTAACTTGACCTTGCATTTTAATACAGTATCCTCTAAGTGAAAGCTAAAGATTTTTTTTCTCTTATGCGCATATGTTATTTATTTTCAGGATGAACTTGTGCAAGTCCAACAAATCCCTGTACAGCTTGCCAAAGACATGGAGAAGATAAATCGCAAAACAGTGTATGCTTTTCAGGAAAATTGCCAGTTCACTTATATATACTGTATACTTGTAAAGGGTTCAAATGGAATGAGCATAAAGATGTGCAGCCAACTTTTATAGGAAGGCATTGTATATAGGGAGGGGAAATTACAAACAACTTTCCCAGACTTGCCTTAAATGTTGCTTGACAAGAATGCTCTAAACACGTGCAATATAACTAGGGAATTACAACATTGTAAAATTTAACAATAAACGATCGCCTTCTTCGTTCCAGCAGAGATTGAGAGACTAAACTTGAAATTCTACAGAAATCATTGAGTAATGTGGAATTTAGTCTTTAGATAAATGCACAGCAATGTGATATACACTATATTACCAAAAATATTGGGACGCCTGCCTTTACATGCATATGAACTTTAATGATATCCCAGTCTTAATCTGTAGGGTTCATTATTGAGTTGGCCCACCCTTTACAGCTATAACAGCTTCAACTCTTCTGGAAAGGCTGTCCACAAGGTTTAGGAGTGTGTCTATGGGAATGTTTGACCATTCCTCCAGAAGCGCATTTGTGTGATCAGTCTCTGATGTGGATGAGAAGGCCTGACTCAAATTCTCGACTCAAATTCATCCCAAAGGTGTTCTATCGGGTTGAGATCAGGACTCTTTGCAGACCAGTCAAGTTCCTCCACGTCTTTATGGACCTTGCTTTGTGCACTGGTCCAAATCATTTGGTGGAGGGAAGATTATGGTGTGGGGTTGTTTTTTAGGGTTTGGGCTTGGCCCCTTAGTTTTAGTGAAGGGAACCCTTAAGGCGTCAGCATACCAAGAAATTTTGGACAATTTCATGCTTCCAACTTTGTTGGAACCATTTGGGGATGGCCCCTTCCTGTTCCAACATGAGTGCGCACCAGTGCACAAACAAGGTCCATAAAGACATGGAGGAGCGAGTTTGGGGTGGAGGAACCTGACTGGCCTGCACAGAGTCCTGACCTCAACCTGATAGAACACCTTTGGGATGAATTAGAGCGGAGACTGCAAACCAGGCCCTTTAGTCCACATCAGTGGCTGATATCAAGAATGCACTTCTGGAAGAATGGTCAAACATTCCCATAGAAACACTACTAAACCTTGTGGACAGCCTCCCAGAAGATTTGAATCTGTTATAGCTGCATAGGGTGGGCCAACTCAATATTGAACCCTACAGACTAAGACTGGGATGCCATTAAAGTTCATTTGCGTGTAAAGGCACTTTTACTAATATAGTGCATTTATTAACAGACATGGTAAATGCAGTCCAGGGACAAAGTGGAGGTGTGACACTATTTCTTAAGAGATTACTGTAGAACAGAATGAACAGATCCTGGCACCAAGTGGCCTTTGTATTATTGTATACTGACTAAGAACTGTACTGTAGTTGCACCTCCTCAGCTAACAGTAAGTATTAGACGTGCCTTTAAAGTTTGAATATGGTTGGTAGTTGTGGGGAAATACCTCTAGTTCTTCGTGAATACTTGGTAATACGTAAGCACCCTGAAGTCAGATTCTCCAGATAAGCCAGCATCTAAATTCTACTGCTCAGTGCTGTTTTCATGTAATTCAGAAGGTGTCCTATACCAAATAAAATGTTCTAATCCACATCAAGGTGATAAACCCATTTACCAAATATGTTTAAAATAATAGCACTGGAAGTCCAGTGTGGTGTAGTAAAGCTGCACCTCTGATGAATTCAAGCACTGACAATTGGTTTAGCTTCAAGCAGTGTTAAACCTAAAAACAAAAGCAGTTTATCAATTTCTAGATGTGGAGGCTGTGTTAGTTTCCTGTTTTTAATTTTCTCCTGGTGATCCTACCAATAAGTCTGTTAATTTGAAACTTAAAGTGATTGTAAAGTCTCTTTTTTTTAAAAAAAATAACAAAAATGTTATACTTACCTGCTCTGTGCAGTTGGTTTTGCACAGAGTGGCCCAGATCCTCCTCTTCTCAGGTCCCTCTTATGTGCTTCTGGCCCTCCCTTCTAGTGAGTGCGCCCACAACAAGCAGCTTGCTATGGGGGCACCGAGCTGAGTCACAGCTCACTATGTCCATTCAGACATGGAGCTGCGGCTAGGCACCGCCCGCTCTCTCTCTCCTGATTGACTGACTTTGATAATTGTGCCACGCTGCTGTCTCAGTCAATGAGGAAGGGAGAGCTGGGCAGCTGAGAAACTCGTGCAACATCGCTAGCTAAAGATGGGCTCAGGAACTCCCGTGATCACGCTGCTTGCATGCCACGCTCTGTGATCGCAGATTCCTTCAGACTTGGCTGGTCACAGAATAGGGTAAAGGGCCAGTCACAGCGGCTCTTTACCACGTTACCAGCTGTCAGCCAATGACAGCTCATCATGGAAGTTATTAGAAGCCGGTATTGGCTTTTCTTCTCCTCATGATCAGCGTGAGGAGAGAAGCAGAAAGCCGGTAACTGCCTTCTGTTACAGGGACATTGGTCCCTGCCTCAGTGGCCACCAGTGCTGCTAATGAGTGCCCACCAGTGCCACCTATTGGTGCCAAATATCAGTGTTCATCAGTGCCACCTATCAGTGTCCATCAGTGCTGCCAATCAGCTCCCACCAGTGCCTCACCATCAGTGCCGCCTACCAGTACCGCCTACCAGTGCCACCTCTCAGTTCCCTTCAGTGCCGCCTATCAGAGCCCATTAGTGCCACCTATCAGTGCAGCCTCATCAGTGCCCACCAGTGTCACCTCAGTGCAGCTTCATCAGGGCCCATCAGTGCCACCTCATGAATGCCTATCAGTGCCGCCCATCAATGCAGTCTCATCAGCGCACATCAGTGAAGGAGAAAAATTAACGGTTTGCAAGATTTTAGAACAAACTATAAAACTTTTTTTTTTTTTCAAAATGTTCAGTCGTTTTTTTGTTTGTTTAGCAAAAAATAAAAAACCCAGTTGTGATTAAATACCACCAAAAGAAAGCTCTATTTGTGTGAAAAAAATGATAAAAGTTTTGTTTGGTTACAGTGTTGCATAACCGCGCAATTGTCATTCAAATTGTGACAGCGCTGAAAGCTGAATATTGGCCTTGGCACGAAGGGGGTATAAGTGCCCAGTAAGCAAGTGGTTAAATTTGGTGGGCAGGAAAATATATATATATTTTTTTTTTTTCGGGTTTAATACTGCTTTAAGTGAAACATTACATTGTTTAAATTTCAAAAAAAAAACAGTACAGGCACGTTTCTATGTAACAGGTACCTGCTATAACATTTAGCAGTCTTTTATAGGAGGCAGGCTGTGGTTCCTTCATATTAGTGTCAATGTAGGGCCGAGTCTTGCACATTATATAGCATCTGTCAGGGAATACTGAGGGTCAGGAAGTGCATAGATATCCCCAAGTGTTCCGTTGCTATGTACAGGAAAATGTTTTGACTTGAAATGACTTTAGGCGCAGCAATCCATCTTATTCTGTATGTATACATTCCAGGGAAACTGAGAAGAAAAAGCTGAAACTGGAAGAGGAATGCCAGGAGTTAAATAACAGCTTGAAGCTGATAGAGAATAAAACCAACAAGCTGCTGGAAGAGAAGGAAGAAGTCATGAAGGAACTAGAGGGGAAGAGAACTCTGCTGGAAAACAAAGAGCAAGAGTTTAACCATCTCACCAAGTTACTGGAATATTCCAAGGAAAATGAAGCGGTCTCTCAGGGAGAAAGGTTACTTTGCATTTATTGCCTTTTTTTCCCTTTTGTATTTTAGAACTAGTAAAGATAGCGATTTTGGAATGTCATAAGATGAACAAGAAGCAGCAGGTATTGGAAAGAATTGTAACAGATTTTGTACACATGTCCAGAGTTCCTACTGAAATGTCCACACACACACATACTCCGGTGCCAGAACGAACAGTGTGAAAAACCTTTCTTATGACATAATGGAAATTTGCAGTAAAAGAGAACTCAGGGCCAGTAGGAATGGCTGGATGATGCTTAAAAAAAAAAAAAAAGGAGCTGCTAAAATGATAAATATACAACCAATTACCATTTATAATGGCTTTCCTTACCCACTTCCCCTCGCACCCCTGTACACCCCCTATGGACCAGAGCAGTTTTACTATTTCTGCTATGAACCTGTTTATTCAGCAATAACTTTGGCCATGCTTTAACCAGACACTGATAGAAGTTACAATACTGCTATATACTGCTAATGAGAAAAGGTATTTGGCAAATTATATTTACTAAAATATTCACATTTCCATTTTCTGTGTACTGTGGAAGACCAGATAGTGGAATGGAGGGTTCTGGGTTTAGTAACACTTGCCGACCGCCCGCTGTAAGATTACTGCGGCAGGGCGGCTCGGCTGCGCAAAATCACATAGTACTACGTGATTTTGTGCACGAGGTCTCGCCGGAGCTGCGCTTCTGCTGTGTTTAGACGCAATCGTCAGATAAACTGACAGAAGACCCGTCTGCTTATGTAAACAAAGCAGGCAAGTCTTCTGTCAGTCAGACAGGGAGAGATCAGAAGTTTCAGCTAAGCTGAAACCCCGATCCCTCTGTGCCTGTCACAGAACCTCCCAGTGAGCAAGCATATTTAGGCAAACATTAACCCCTTTGATCACCCCCAGTGTTAACCCTTTTCCTGCCAGTGTCATTTATAGAGTAACGGTGCATAATATTTAGCACTGATTACTGTATTAATGTCACTGGTCCCCAAAAAGTGTAAAAAATGTCAGTTAGGAGCAGGGCCGTCTTTAATATTGATTGGACCCTGGGCAAACTTTTTCTTGGGCCCTCCCGAATCCACTTATCCACTATTTGTGAGCAGTAGGGGCTCAAGGGTAAGCTGCCTTGAGCCCAATAACAATGACTGGGCCCAGGGCAGCTACCCCTTTTTCCCTGTGTTAAAGATATCCCTGGTTAGGAGCCCGATCTGTTCGCCACAATGTCGCAATTCCGCTAAAAAGTGCTGATTGCCGCCAATGCTAATAAAAACAAAAAAATAAATAAAAATTCCAAAAATCTATCCCGTAGTTTGTAAACACTACAACTTTTGCGCAAACCAAAAATATGTAGCAGAATACAAATTGGCCTAAACTAATAAAAAAAATTTGATTTTTTAATTGTTTTTATTGGGAATGTTTTATAGCAGAAAGTAAAGCGTTTTTTTTTTTTTTTTTTAAATTGTCACTGTTTTTTTTGTTTATAGTGAAAAATCTAAAAACCGCAGGTGAGATCAAAAGAAAACTCCATTTGTGGGAAAAAAAAGGAAATCAATTGTATTTGTGTACAGCGTTGCACGACCGCGCAATTTTTCATTAAAGTAACGCAGTGCCGAATTGCAAAAATGGCCTGGTCATTAAGGGGGTAAAACCTTCCGGAGCTGAAGTGGTTAGGATAAACACATATTGTTTTTTGTTTTTTAAGGACAAATAAGGCTCCGTTCACATGTAGGCGTTTTGGGGGAGTTTTTCTGCTCTAGGATCAGCTCTCAAAACGCCCAACAAGACAAATCCTATTCATTTCAATGGCCCCTGTTCACTTCTGAGCGTTTTGACGCTGTGAGCAAAACGCCCAATGCTCAAAAAAGTACTTGAGCTTCTTTTTGGGCAGATTACAGGCGTTTTCCATTGGTCTCTATTCAATCTAAAAACGCCTGCACAAAAAACGCCTGTAAAAACACGGTTAAAATCACGGTAAAAACGCTACGCTCAGGTGTGAATGTAGCCTAAGGCATTCTTTTTCTGATGGTGTCAAGAAAATTAACTTTGTTTCTTTTTTGACTGATGTTCGTTAAACAAAAAAAAATACTATTACTGTAGAATAAAAGTATTGATTTTTTTATTTAATTTGTCCTGTTTAAAATAATTCCAGAAATTATGATTTTTGTACAAAGCATTACAAATTAAACAAATGGTTCTGTTTTTAAATTTTGCAATTTTGTGTTTCCAATAATTTTTAATAAATACTTCAAAGGAAGTACAGAAGAACAATATGTAATTAAATATGATAACCTTTAACATTTCCTTCATACACAAACGCAAAGTGGCAGAGAAATAGAGGTAGTTACAATGTTCCCGTAGTGTAGCATAAGCTTAAGACATTCAGGATTTCCAAACATAGTCTGAGGCCTATTGCTTCATCTGTTTCAATATGATCAAAATATGAAGGACAACAATGTCATACAGCATTGTTATATAGAAAAAACCCTCTTGCACGCTAGGTGAATTAAAGGTCATATACAGAGCACACTTTAGATTTGGGTGTCCAAGTCATTCAGAACATCCGGATTGGTTATGGTTTCATTTTGCGTTTTTTAAATGCGACTGAAGAATGAATAAACAAAAAATAAAAACCCAAAAAAGTTAAAATATTATGGTAATATAGAAATTAATGTAAAAAACGGGGAAAATAATAAGTGAAGGAAGAAGGGGAAAATAGTTAATTAGGAGTGAATAAAGTTAATAAGTTTTAGCTTAGTAATACATTTTTTTCCACTTGTCAGGTTGCTTTAAATAACAGATGAATGAAACTGAGTACAAAGTAACAATGTTACTCTGTATCTCCCTACTTCTGGTCTGAACTGTGTTTGCAAACTCTGAGTCAGACTGTATTCTTTCATAGCTGCAGCTGCTGGAGCTGCTGTATGTACACAGCATCTCCCAGCTTATTGGAGGAAGAAGACCTAAGGGAGAAGATTTTTAATAAAGGACTTTGTTTAAAACCGTCTCTTGTCTTTATTTACAATACACTGCCTTTTTTTTTTTGAGTGAATGGGTAGGGGTACAATGTACCCCATACTCATGCAGACCCCTATAACCACCGTCCAGGGTTGTCGGGAAGAGGCCCTTGTCCCTATCAACATGGGGACAAGGTGCTTTGAGGTGGGGGGTGCAGAGCTGCCCCTGCCCCAAAGCACCCACCCCCCTATGTTGAGGGCGAGTGGCCTGGTATGGAAAAGGAGGGGGGCACTTGCTCGTCCCATCCTCTTTCTTGACATGTGGGGCTGCATACTCGGAAAATGGTCTGGTATGGATTTTGGAGGGGACCCCACGCCATGTTTTGTTTTTCATTTTTGCATGGGGTATCCTTTCAAGATCAATACCTGACTCAAAGGGCCTGGTATGGATCTTGGGGGGACCCCACTTTTTTTTTTTTTAAACATTTTGGCGTAGAGTTCCCCTTCAAGATCCTCAGAGCACAAGTTGGATCATTATGATCCGACTTGGATGCGACTTCTATTCTATTAAAATCAATGGACTAAAAGTAAGATCAGGTAAGACGGCTCTCATAAGGAACCATTGCTTTTGAATAGAGGCAGCTAAACGCGCATTACCGCCAAAGCAAAAAGCTGCTAAAAGTGCGTTTTTACAGCTGCTTTTTCCTGGCGTTGGTAGTGGCTTTACAGCTAATTTTTTCTAATGCCCTGTGTGCATGAAGCCTAATGGTCAGAGCTGAGAATTGCCAGGAATAAGGAGGGGGGGGGGCATGGCAGAAGGACTGTATTTGCTACACACGTGTTGTGTACTAAGATTACTTTTTTTTTTTTTTAACATGTGTAGCATGTTTAGTATCTTCAACTGGTAAAAACTAGCACGTTTTTAATAATATGCAATGCAGAACTTGAGAAAGTTTCCCTCCTCTTGATTTTTTTTTTTTACAGCACAGCCTGGATAAAGCAGAATATGGGAAGCTCATGGGAGCAGAGGATTTATCTCTTGACATAGGTCTGCTAGCATTTCCACGTGCAGACCATTGCTTACATGTATCTGTGTACAGTAACTGTTTTTTTTCTTTTTGAGAATGGTCTTATTTCCTTTAAAGGAGAAGTATGGCCATACTTCTCATGCGGGTCAGAGGAGTGCAGTTATTTTTGCACTCCTGTGACCCAGATTAAGCAGACAGCGGGCTAAACCCTACTCTCAGCTGATGTCACAGAGCTGGTTCAGGTTCTGCAGGGATCCCACCAATAATGTCCGGATCCACTTAGATGAATGACTAGCAGTTGGCCCAGCCTTATGTTTATGGCTAGTTTAGATGCAAATAATGCTTATCAGAGTCTTTAAAATTAATGGGCCTAGCTCCATATACTGTAAGTCTCTAATAACTGTGATTGCTTTTGTATACATCTTGTTCATTTTTAAAATGTTTGTATTTCAGAGCAGCACTGGAACTTAATTTACGACATGCTTTAATAGAGAAGCAGAACCAACACGATGCACTCACCCGTAAGCAAAGAGAGAAAGAAAGGGATTTAAGAAACATTAAGAAACTGGAGCTGCAATTCAAATCAGCAAACGATGCTCTATCGCACACACAGGCTTTATATGACAAGATCAAAACAGAGGTAAATGATAGTCTGTGTGTGTAAATTCTCTTATTTGCATATGAGACTACGTGCTTAGCACTGCTGTTTACTTAGGATGCCCCATGGTCCATCATACCAAGGGGTTGATGTACTAAAGGCAAATAGGATGTTCACTTTGCAGGAAAGATGTTCTTTGCGATAGAATTATCCCCAGGGCTTTATGAATGAGGTTAAATTTCAATTTGCAAATAATGCCCAATGATATGCAAGGAAAAAAAAAAAAACAGCATTGTTGCTTACATGTGATTGGATAATGGAAGTTAGCAAAGCTTCACCTCATTCACTAAGCTCGGGGAACAATTCCATTGCAAAATGAACAGTCTATTTGCCCATAGTAGATCAACTCCCAAGAATTACCGTAATCCCAAACATATTGGGATTTGGTTTACTAAAGGCAAATACACTGTTCACTTTGCAAGTGAAGTTGCACTCAGCAAGGGAATTTACCCCAGAGTTTAGTGAAACTTCACTTTGCAAAAGATACCTAATCCTGTGGAAGTAAAAAAAAAAAAACAGCAATTTTGCTTGCACATGATTAGAAGATGCGCTTCACCTCATTCACTAAGCTCGGGGGAAAATTCCCTTGCAAAATAAACAGTCTATTTGCATTTAGCAAATCAACCTCATGGATTTTCACCAAAAATAACTTTTTGCAAAATATGCTTTTAATTTGTGGGAACAGTCACAGGCTGATTTGTATGTGGTGTAGCTTAGGCCTAGGTTAGTATATTTTAAAGGCTACATAGGCCAAAACCCAAATAGGAACACAATGGAGGGGCAGATCCAATTTTTTTTTATTTCTTTATTGAAAGCAAAGTACCAGACAACAATAATTTCATGAAGAAAAACATAAAAGAGTCAACAGTTAGATATAACAGAATGCAATTGTGAGTTTTTCCGATGTCAGCAACCAAATGGTTGCGAAAGCAAGTCCATGAGCAGAAGTACTATGCAGAAATAACTTTTGTTTTTTTTAGATAGGTAGATGCACTCGGTTCGTGTGAAATACACAGCGGGCAGGAGGTAGAAGACCAACACAGCAGGTCCAAGTGTACCTAACACAGCGTCCCAAAAAGGGCGCGTCCTGATATACCTAGACAACAGATGGCTAAACAGCCAATAACACATGGAATGACCTCGTGAACACAGGAATAGGAGAAAGGACAAAGACCAGGGGGGGGGGGGGAGGAAGGTGGGGGAGAGGGAAAGACAGAGAAAATCAGAGAAGACAAAGAGGAAAGGAGGGAGGGGAGGGCCGAAATGGGGCCACCCGGGCGCGCCCCCCCAGCGGACAAAGCGAACCGCGTGGCATATCGGCCAACGTCCTGCAGGTACACATCAGTGCCTGTATAATACACCTAAGGTCCCCACCGGTCCCAGGTCTGCTCCTCAGTGTTTTTCGGAGTGGCAGTCAGCTCCTCCATGCGGTAGATTTTGTTGATTTTGTAAAGCCACAACTCACGTGTGGGGGATTGGGTCTGTCTCCATATGGCCGGAATGCAGGCCTTCGCAGCATTAAGGAGTTGGATTGTCAAGGACTTCCTGTATTTCCGAACTGGTCTCCTTGTGAGATGGAGTAGGCACAGCGCAGGATTGTCTCCCACCTCGACTGCAGTGAGTTGCCTGATGACCAAAGCTACATTGTTCCATAAATCTCTCAATAAGGGGCAGGCCCAAAATACATGAAGCATTGTCCCCTCCTCAGAGCTGCATCGCCAACACCTGTCGGGACAACCAGCATCCATTTTATGTAAGACCGCAGGGACTCTGTACCACCTAGTAAGAATTTTGTATCCCACCTCCTGGAACTTGCTAGCCATGGAGGCCCTGTGGGCTAATGTCAAAATTGTATCGGTTTGCTAGGCCGTGAAGGAGATGTCAAGGTCGTGCTCCCACTGCCGCAGGAAGAGCAGTTGCTGTCCCTCGGTCGTGTCCGATAGGAGAGAGTAAAAGAGGGAGAGGGCATGTCTAGGGGGATCACCCTCCTTGCAAATGGTCTCAAACGGTGTCAGGGGTCTAGCTCAACTTCTGAAGAGAAAGGAGGAAGTGTCAAATCTGATTGACACTGAGGGGGTCAAGAGAGATCCGGGGCCAGTCAGCAATCTCCGCATGGTTTGGGGCATCGCCCCGCCACCATACGTCTAGGAGGCTGGTCTTACCAACCCGTGGCAGGCCTCGGACTCTGACGCTTGTACAACCCGGGGGGGGGGGCTA
Source organism: Pelophylax lessonae (assembly GCF_965119305.1). Lineage (NCBI taxonomy): Eukaryota > Metazoa > Chordata > Amphibia > Anura > Ranidae > Pelophylax > Pelophylax lessonae. The sequence goes on along the minus strand of NC_138771.1, from coordinate 190,142,744 downwards.
TCATCGGGTGGTGCTGGATCCGCTGGGATTCCCGGAGAGTAGCCCCGAGCGTCGAGTGGGAGAAAATGGGGTCAGAAGAGACAAAGGGCGACCAAGGGGCCAGAGGCAGGGGCTGACCCGCCTCTTTGTCCTCGAGACCCAACCACTGTTTGGCCACTGCTTTACAATGCCAGTCTAGGAAGGGCAGATCCAATTTAACTTCATTTATTTTGTTTTATTTTTCATGTAAATCGTCATGGGGAAAACAAAAAGCATAAGAACGGTAAAATGTCATAACATGCAGGAAAACAAATAATTATTATGTATAAAACCTTTTGTGGCTACAGGGGTTTTAAATCTAAGATCGATAATTCAGTTTCAAAATCCTGAAGCACTCCTGAACATGTAAGTATTCTTTAACACTTAAAGAGGATCTCTAACACCCCGCCCCATCCCCTTAGGCATTCTTACCATAAGTTGAGCCGGTGAGACACTCTAGTCCTGGTCAGGAACCATAAACCAGGCAGAGACAGAAAATGCAGTTAAAATCACACCTTTAATGCAATAGCAAAATAATAACAACAGTTCAGGAACGTAGTCAAAAACAGAAGCCAAGGCTTGAAAGCCAGAGCGGTTAATAAGATATGCCAGGATCAGGGAACCAGAAGTCAGGAGCCAAAAATCAGGAGTTGGAATCAGAAGAGTCAGCCAGGCCAAGTCATACACAGGAACACACTGGAGATGTTGACCACTCAAGGTGGCAGGGGGGGGGGGATGACTAAAGCTGTTTAAATAGTCAAAAGGGGCTGGCTGTAAGCTGGACTAATGAAGTGGGTAATGGTAACCAGGTGAGTCACTGTGGAAACAATGAGTGGCTGGTAGTTAACCGACAGCTGAGCAGCCTCTGTGCACTGAAAGAAAAGAGTTTCTAGTAAATAGCAGGAGTGCAGTCCTGCCACCCAGTGCCGTTCAGTAAGGCTGAACCTCATGAAATTACAAGCTGAGCTTTATTGAGCTCCCTGCCTATCTACTGCACCTTAAAAAGATGTACATATATGGAAGAAGCGCCAGATCAAAAGATAGTCCAAAGAGTCCAAAATAATTTATTGATATTTGTGTTAAAAGACAGTCAAAGTGTTTTGGGGGTCAAATGATCTCCTCCCTTCATCAGGGCTTCAGGTAAACATGGAAACCTTGAGTGGACTCATAGTAAGGCTTTCCTGTTTGAATGTGCGCAGGGAAGCTGATTGCTGGATTAGGATTCCTGGCAAGCAGTACCTACATCAGCAGAAAGGTTTATTTTGACTGCTGATGCAGATACTGCTGTTATAATTAGTTACAATGCAGATAGTGGCAGTAATAGAAATTAAACCCAGGAAGAAACCAAGTACTGAAATGTAAGTGTGCTCCACACTATGGTATGATCATGACTTGTTGAAACTTCATCTAAATGGAGAGTAATTTCAGGAGAATTCCTGTTGAATGTCATGATGAGTTCAAGAAAAGAGAATCATAGTAAGCTAAATCTGTCCACACAATTTTATAAAATATGTGCAGTTTATTAAAAAGAAGCATTTAAAAATGTTTTTTCCTGCAATTTAATTACAAAGATGGTACCACATCAAGCAATGAAATAATAAAAGGGGCCGAGATGTATCCCGGGTAACTATAGGCCTAACATCTGTAGTCTGCAAGATTTTGGAGGGGATGTTAAGGGACCACATACAAGACTTTAGTAATGAAAACTATTATTAGTAGTAATCAGCATGGATTCATGAAAAATCGTTCTTCTACGATGAAGTGAGCTGCCACCTAGATAAAGGAAAGCCTGTGGATGTGTGTGGATGCGCTTACTGTACAAACTAAGGAAGGTAGGTATGGACCATAAGGTGAGTACCTGGATAGAGAACTGGCTCCAGGGGAGAGTCCAGAGGGTGATGATTAATGGGGAGTACTCGGATTGGGCGGGTGTGGAAAGTGGGGTCCCCCAGGGTTCTGTCCTGGGAGGGACCAATCCGGTTTAATTTATTCATATATGATCTAGAGGAGGGGATATCTAGTACAATCTCAGTATTTGCGGATGATACTAAACAAAGCTTGCCAATATCTTCTATGCAGGATGTGGAAACCTTACAAGCGGATCTGAACAAAATAACGGGGTGGGCAACTACATGGCAGATGAGGTTTAATTTTGAAAAATGTAAAGTAATGCACTTGGGGGCCAGAAACCAGAAAGCAAGCTACTCACTAGGGGGGGAACCTCTGGGTGAGTCTATGATGGAAAAGGACCTGGGGTACTGGTAGACAACAGGCTTGGCAGTGGCATGCAATGCCAAGCCGCTGCAAGCAAAGCCAACAGAATACTGGGATGTATAAAAAAGGGGATTCACTCCAGAAATAAAGAGATTATTATCCCGCTCTACAAGACTCTGGTCCGGCCACATCTGGAGTATGCTGTCCAGTTCTGGGCACCGGTCCTCAGGAAGGATGTGCTGGAATTGGAAAGTCCAGAGAAGGGCAACAAAAATAATTAGGGGAATGGAGGACATGAGCTATGAGGAAAGACTACAAGCACTGAACCTATTCTCTCTGGAGAAGAGACGATTGAGGGGGGGGATATGATATCAATGTACAAATACTGTACTGGCGACCCTAGCATAAGGAACAAACTATTCAGAGAAAGGAGATACAATAAGACACGTGGCCACTCACTAAAACTAGAGGAAAGGCGGTTTAACCTTAAAATGCGTAAGGGGTTCTTCACTGTAAGAGCGGTAAGGATGTGGAATTCTCTTCCACAAGCAGTCGTATCAGCAGGGAGCATTGATAGTTTCAAAAAACTATTAGATGGGCACCTTAGAGACCACAACATACAGGGGTATACAATGTACGGTTAAAAGCAAACACACACTCACATCATAGGTTGAACTGGATGGACTGATGTCATTTTTCAACCTCACTAACTATGTAACTATGTAAGAGGTTCATTGAAAAAGCAAGTACTGTATTAATAAAATATTTAGCAAGCTAGGATAAATATTCCTTTTGATCTATCAATAACTATGCTGCGTTAGTTCACTTTCACTTCATTTTTCCTGTGCAGATAGACAATTTCCCAAAAGATGACGGCTCACTTGTAGAAAAGAGGAAGGAACTGCGTAAGGAGGTTGAAACTCTAAAAAGGAATTTTACCCATCAGGTCAGCATCCTGCTTATAACCTCAATTTCATTTTTGTACATTTAAAAAGAACATATGCAGATTTATGTAATGTAAACCTACAACAGAACTATAGATAATCAGGTAAATCTACAGTTGGAATATACAGTGGGTACGGAAAGTATTCAGACCCCCTTAAATTTTTCACTCTTTGTTATATTGCAGCCATTTGCTAAAATCATTTAAGTTCATTCTTCTTCCTCATGAATGTACACATAGCACCCCATACTGACAGAAAAACACAGAATTGTTGACATTGTTGCAGATTTATTAAAAAAGAAAAACTGAAATATCACATGGTCCTAAGTATTCAGACCCTTTGCTGTGACACTCATATATTTAACTCAGGTGCTTTCCATTTCTTCTGATCATCCTTGAGATGGTTCTACACCTTCATTTGAGTCCAGCTGTGTTTGATTATACTGATTGGACTTGATTAGGAAAGCCACACACCTGTCTATATAAGACCTTCCAGATCACAATGCATGTCAGAGCAAATGAGAATCATGAGGTCAAAGGAACTGCCTGAAGAGCTCAGAGACAGAATTGTGGCAAGGCACAGATCTGGCCAAGGTTACAAAAAGATTTCTGCTGCACTTAAGGTTCCTAAGAGCACAGTGGCCTCCATAATCCTCAAATGGAAGACGTTTGGGATGACCAGAACCCTTCCTAGAGCTGGCCGTCCGGCCAAACTGAGCTATCGGGGGAGAAGAGCCTTGGTGAGAGAGGTAAAGAAGAACCCAAAGATCACTGTGGCTGAGCTCCAGAGATGCAGTCAGGAGATGGGAGAAAGTTGTAGAAAGTCAACCATCACTGCAGCCCTCCACCAGTCGGGGCTTTATGGCAGAGTGGCCCGACGGAAGCCTCTCCTCAGTGTAAGACACATGAAAGCCCGCATGGAGTTTGCTAAAAAAACACCTGAAGGACTCCAAGATGGTGAGAAATAAGATTCTCTGGTCTGATGAGACTAAAATAGAACTTTTTGGCCTTAATTCTAAGCGGTATGTGTGGAGAAAACCAGGCACTGCTCATCACCTGTCCAATACAGTCCCAACAGTGAAGCATGGTGGTGGCAGCATCATGCTGTGGGGGTGTTTTTCAGCTGCAGGGACAGGACGACTGGTTGCAATCGAGGGAAAGATGAATGCGGCCAAGTACAGGGATATCCTGGACAAAAACCTTCTCGAGAGTGCTCTGGACCTCAGACTGGGCCGAAGGTTTACCTTCCAAAAAGACAATGACCCTAAGCACACAGCTAAAATAACGAAGGAGTGGCTTCACAACAACTCCGTGACTGTTCTTGAATGGCCCAGCCAGAGCCCTGACTTAAACCCAATTGAGCATCTCTGGAGAGACCTAAAAATGGCTGTCCACCAACGTTTACCATCCAACCTGACAGAACTGGAGAGGATCTGCAAGGAGGAATGGCAAAGGGTCCCCAAATCCAGGTGTGAAAGACTTGTTGCATCTTTCCCAAAAAGACTCCTGGCTGTATTAGATCAAAAGGGGGCTTCTACTAAATACTGAGCAAAGGGTCTGAATACTTAGGACCATGTGATATTTCAGTTTTTCTTTTTTAATAAATCTGCAACAATGTCAACAATTCTGTGTTTTTCTGTCAGTATGGGGTGCTATGTGTACATTCATGAGGAAGAAGAATGAACTTAAATGATTTTAGCAAATGGCTGCAATATAACAAAGAGTGAAAAATTTAAGGGGGTCTGAATACTTTCCGTACCCACTGTATAGTGTATAATGGCTGTGTGTGTGTGGCTGAGCCAAACTACAAAACTTTTGGTGAGTTAAATAATTTACACTCATGAGAGTCACTTACGGGTGTGGAAAGTGGGGTCCCCCAGAGTTCTGTCCTGGGACCAATCCGGTTTAATTTATTCATAAATGATCTAGAGGAGGGGATATCTAGTACAATCTCAGTATTTGCGGATGATACTAAACAAAGCTTGCCAATATCTTCTATGCAGGATGTGGAAACCTTACAAGCTGATCTGAACAAAATAACGGGGTGGGCAACTACATGGCAGATGAGGTTTAATGTTGAAAAATGTAAAGTAATGCACTTGGGGGCCAGAAACCAGAAAGCAAGCTACTCACTAGGGGGGGAACCTCTGGGTGAGTCTATGATGGAAAAGGACCTGGGGTACTGGTAGACAACAGGCTTGGCAGTGGCATGCAATTTTTCATTTATACAGATTTATGTAATGTAAACCTACAACAGAACTATAGATAATCAGGTAAATCTACAGTTGGAATATATAGTGTATAATGGCTGTGTGTGTGGCTGAGCCAAACTACAAAACTTTTGGTGAGTTAAATAATTTACACTCATGAGAGTCACTTACTGCCAGAAAGCAATGCAAGATCCTCAACCTCAGTTTCCCTACTGCAACTATTGGATTAGAGCTTGGGCAAGGCCCCAGCATGTGATTGTTCAGTGAAGGAGTAGCAGCACAATCTGAGGTCATCACTCTGCGCTTTCCTCTTACTGGCAAGTTATCTGTGTTAGATTGACATCACTATGCAATACAGTAGTGACTTATTTCCCTATGTTCGGTCTCTTGCTCCCCCAGTCTTAATGTGTAGAGGTTACAAGAGGTTAATATAAAGAATAACTGTGGTAGCATTTAAATCCCATTTCAGTATTTTTAATAAACACATAGGTGTATTGAATTGTTAATCATTCAGATCTGCTTTTAGTATTAAAAATACTTACATTCACAAAATTGTTTAGGAAAGATAAAGAACTGGGTTTTGACCATTTCCAGTCTCCTGTACACCACAGGCGGTTTAGAATTTCAATTTACATTGTATAAGAATATTCGATTGGCTGTTGAAATAAGAGTCAAGAAGATGCTGGTAGCAGAGGATAGTTTGGACCCCGAGAAGATACTTACTATGCAGGTGTGCTGGCGGGCTTATAGCGATTCAGCTGCTTTTCAAGCTCAAGTAGCGGGATAGCATGTCCACCTGTTTTGGTCTCACATGTACTGCTCCCTCTATTATGGTAGCTTTAAAGCACTTACTTGGCTTTTTCTACCTTCCTTCTGTCCTGTTTTTCACTGCAGAATCATATAAACTTCTACCTTCCCCCTGTCCTGTTTTTCACTGCAGAATCATATAAACTGGTCTGCTATCTTTAACCCTGTTCCAGTTTATAATTTTACATTGTGTTTTTCTGTACTGTATACATTATCTTTCCATTGCATGGCTTTGATTTCTTTTTCATGTATGGTCTTCATGATTGTATGACATTATGGAAAGTATTTCACTGTACATCCTCATGTAGGTTTGTACCCTGGTATTTGTTTGAATAAAAAGTTATTTGACCTACATTTCGCAACCCTTTAACCTCTGTATTTTGTACGTGTGTTTAAAAATGCCACTTCTGTAGGGGTTTTTGACATGAAGGTAAAACAAACTGCAAAATCGCAAAGGCATGAAGGGACAAACTGGACATAAAAACATGCTACAATATGTTTAATCACACTATAAATCAACTAAAAGGCCCCCCTTCCACACCTGGCAGACTCTGCCAGAAGTCCACCTGTTCAGCAGGTAATTGGTCCTCTGATACCGGCTGACCAGGCGGAAGGCTGGTCCGTGTCTGCTCCGCTTATTGAACACAGACACAAACACAGCCCATTCTCCTCTATGGGCAGTGGAATGTAAACAGACCACCTATCTGGTTACACCAAACTGCCATCTAGTCCGCTAGACAGATGGGGAATAGATCCTCATTTGCCTGTAACTTTGCAGTGGTTCTCAACCCCTGTCCTCAGGACCTACTAACAGGCCAGATTTTAAGTATTACTTTGGGGAGATGCAAACTAGAATACTGCAATCACTGAGCAGCAAATGACATCACCTGTGATGTATTGGTTATCTTGCAAACCTGGCCTGTTAAATGGGTCCTGAGGACAGGGGTTGAGAACCACTGCTTTAACGGTTCAGATTGGATGTTGATGCATGGAGGATAACAGAGGGTCCGATCAGGTCCATCTTAAAACTGACAGGGGGACCCGATCAGTCTACCCGTGTAAAAGGGGCCCAATTCGCTTTGTTGTTTTACCTATAGCTTGACTTGCAGCGATTATTTTTGTAAAGGCCTTTTTTGTTCATTTTGTTCATTTTGGATATTGAGTAGTGAAGGATCAGACCTTTTGTTAGGTTTTTAAAGCTGTATGTGTCCCTGATGGGCACCATGTTGCAAATGTAAAAGATAGAGTTAGCCTTTAGGACTGGAACTCTGTTCTGTTTGGAGACATTTCCTCTCACTTCAGGAAATAAAATGAAGGGGACCCCCCCACCCCACAAGAACAGGGCAGCAAAAAAATAACCTGATAGAGTCTCCAACCTTTGCATTTACCCGATGTGACTAAAAAAGCTTTGGCTTTACATATACACATTCAATTCAGTAACTTTTTCAAACTCATTTCCCCTTTCAAAAATCTAAATTCTCCAACTATGTCTGCACATGTCTACTTTTGTATGCAGTATCCTAAATTATTTTACTAATGCTAAGAAAATAAAATTGTCAATTTCTACAACAGCAAGCACTAACAGAGTTAGAGTCACATGCACTAATGCAGTGTATCGCTGAGGAAGAACGGCTTGTCAAGCAACAAGCTGAATGTCGGGAGGAGTTGGTCAACCTAACACGTTTGGCCCAAATCAAAGGTGATGAGAGGGAGCAGAAGTCAAGAGATTTTGTAAGAGCTCAGGTAAATAATTTTTGTTACATTATTTCTATATTCTGAAATTTAGTCACAAATGAACCCCTTCATTAAGGCATAGGAAGCAAAGCTCTAAGTGTAAAGTGGGTTTACATATGGCAACTATTACGGATTCTTCCTACTGAAATCAGACCTGGATTTTGGTTGTTTTTTTTGTAGGTGTAGCAGTTTGTACTTGGAGATTTTCCTTCACTTTAATATTTAATTGACCTACGTGCCTAAATGTTACTGTTGGACAGAATTTACGTGGGAATTTAAATCTGACTTTTCAGAAAAAGCACAGTTTTAGCTAATGTTTTGGAGTCCATCTGGGTTTTATTATAATCTGTTGTGAGTATATCAAAGGAGAAATCTAATAAAGTTTTTTTTTGGGTGTGGAAAGATTAGAAAAGTTAGAATCTCTCTCAGGGATTAACTAGGGATCGACTGATTATCGAGGGCCGATATGCACTTTCCCCGACATATCGGAATCGGCCCCGGAGGTTACCGATATTGCTGATATTCCAGGAAAGTGCATGTACTAAAGTGATGCCTGCAGCTAGAGGAATCACCCCAGTACCGGCGTCCATAGCCGATGGTCGGCTGTCTCGTAATGACAACCGATGCGGCTGAGAAGCTGATTGGCTGTCATTACAAGAAGCGGGAGGGGACGTCCCCCACCGCCTTCCGCGGCTCGCCCAGGTCTCCCATCCCACCGTCAGACCCGGGCAACCAGTCTGCATGGCCGTCAAAGACCCGAATAAATGCCTATGGGTAGAACTTAAAAGGGAAGGCACTATAGGGAAGGTAATATTGGGCGTATGCTATAGGCCCCCCAACCAGAGGGAGAAGGGGGAGGCGGACCTCCTTTAACAGATAGGATTGGCAGCAAGGATGGGAAATGTCATTATAATGGGGGACTTTAATTATCCAGATATAGACTGGGCAGAAGGAAACGCGCCAAGGCTCGGCAGTTCCTAAATATTTTGCAGGACAATTTTATGGGTCAGATGGTGAACGCACCGACAAGAAACAATGCGGTACTTGACCTACTGATTACCAATAATACAGACCTGCTCACGGATATAGAAATACGGGGCAACTTAGGAAACAGTGACCATAGGTCAATTAGTTTCAGTATTAATTATAGTCATAGGAAACACAAGGGTAATATAAGGACACTGAATTTCAAAAGAGCCAATTTGCCAAAACTGCGCTCTTTGCTAGAAAATACCAAATGGGATAGAACCCTGGGAACAAAGAACATGGAGGAAAAATGGGAGTGCTTCAAGAGCATACTTAATAAAGGGATTGGCCAGTGCATTCCAAAGGGAAATACATTTAAAAGAGCAAAACTAAACCCTGGGTGGCTAAACTCCAACATAAAAATGCATATTAATACTAAACAAAAGGCCTTCAAAAAATACAAGAAAAGAAGGGTTGCCCTGTGGGACTTTACATGAGGTGCACACATAAGTCACTTAACCACTTGCCTACAGTGCACTTTCACCCCCTTCCTGCCCAGACCGATTTTCAGCTTTCAGCGCTCTCACACTTTGAATGACAATTACTCAGTCATGCAACACTGTACCCATAAAAAATTTGTGTCCTTTTTTTCACACAAATAGAGCTTTCTTTTGATGGTAATTAATCACTACTGGGTTTTTTATTTTTTGTGCTATAAATAAAAAAATGACTGAAACAATTGTGAAAAAACACATTTTTCTTTGTTTCTGTCATAAAATTTTGCAAATTAGTCATTTTTCTTCACAAATTTTGGCCAAAATTTATACTGCTACTTATCTTTGGTAAAAATAACCCAAATAAGTGTATATTATTTGGTTTTTGTGAAAGTTCTACTAGAGTCCACAAGTTATGGCGCTAATCATTGAAAATTTACCTTACTTGATCACACCTGATGTACTGAAGGCCTATCTCATTTCTTGAGACACTAAAAAGTCAGGAAAGTACAAATACCCCCCAAATGACCCCTTTTTGGAAAGTAGACATTCCAATGTATTTAATAAGGGGCATGGTGAGTTTTTTGAAGTTGTAATTTTTTCCCACAATTCTTTGCAAAATGAAGATTTTTTTTTTTTTTTTTTTTACAAATTGACATATTAACAGGTTATTTCTCTCACACAGCATATATATACACTTGCAACTACACCCCAAAACACTTTCTACTACTCCTCCTGAGTATGGCGATACCATATGTGTGAGACTTTTTCACAGCCTGGCCACATACAGAGGCCTAACATCCAAGTAGCACCGTCCGGCATTCTAGGAGCATAAATTACACATATAATTTCCTGACAACCTATCGCACTTTAGAAGGCCCTGAAGCACCAGGACAATGGAAACTCCCATAAAATGACCCCATTTTGGAAAGCAAACACCCCAACGTATAATTTTTGAGGCATAATGAGTCTTTTGAACGTGTCATTTTTTTCCACAAGTTTTCGGAAACTGTGGAAAGAAAATGAAAATGCATTTTTTTTTTTTACACAAAGTTGTCCATTTATGAAATATTTCCAACACATAGCATGTACATAGCAAAAATTGCACCCCAAAATACATTCTGCTATTCCTCCTGAGAATGGCAATACCACATGTGTAACACTTTTACACAGCCTAACCACATACAGAGGCCTAACATCCAAGTAGCACTTTACACAAAGTTGTCCATTTATCCACTTTAAGACTGGGCCTATTTTTGACACTTGGGTGTTTACAAGCTAAAATCATTTTTTTTTGCTAGAAAACTACTTAGAACCCCCAAACATTATATATTTTTTTTTAGCAGAGACCCTAGAGAATAAAATGGAGATGGTTGCAATACTTTTTATCACACTATATCTGCGCAGCAGTCTTCCAAATGCAATTTTTTTGAAAAAAATTCACTTTTTTTAATTAAAAAATAAGAAAACCGTAAATTTAGCCCAATTTTTTTCCATAATGTGAAAGTGTTACACCGAGTAATTAGATACCCAACATGTCATTCTTCAAAATTGCGCACGCTCACAGAATTGCGCCAAACATTGGTACTTAAAAATTCCCATAGGCAACATTTTAAAAGTTTCTACAGGTTACCAGCTTAGAGTTACAGAGGAGGTCTAGGGCTCAAATTATTGCTCTCGCTCCAACGATCGCGGTGATACCTCACATGTGTGGTTTGAACACCGTTTACATATGTGGGCGGGACTTGCGTATGCGTTCGCTTCTGCGTACGAGCTAACGGGGACAGGGCTCTTTAATTTTTTTTTCCTATTTATTTTTTTATTTTTACAGTTTTAAAAAAAAAATGTTTTGATCATTTTTATTCCTATTACAAGGAATGTAAACATCCCTTGTAATAATAAAGGATTAAAGTGTTTGATATGCGAAACATGTTAACAAAGTACCGACATCCCAGTTGAATAATCAATATGTGGTAGAAAAGGACTACCAAAAGAAGTGGATGGGGGCTCGAGGTGTTCGAGCCTTCATCCAGAAAATACATGGAGAGCCATGGATGAGCATAGAAAGGAAAGAAATGTAGGGAGGGGGAAAAAACAAAGGCTGGGTAAAAAAAGGGGGGGACGAGAGACAGAAAATGAAGAAGAAAAGAGAGGGAGGGGAAGAGAAGGGGAACAGGAAGAAGGGAGAAGAGAAAAAAATAATAATATATAGAAAAAGAGGAAGGAGAAGAAAAAAGAAGAACAAAGAGACAAAAAATAGAAAAATGAGAAAAAGAGAAAGAAAAAGAAGAAAAAAAAGGGGAAAAAAAGAAGAACAGAACAAAGTTCCAAGAAAGAATGTAAATGAGGGCTGGTGGGATTTTAATGGTACCGTAAAAAAATCATAGAAAAGGTGATAAAATCAAGTATTTTATTTATACATCATTAAAAACCAGGTAGGGGAAAACATATGTATATGTATAAAAACATATCAGCGGATACAAAACAGTACAGTAACAAAGGTATGGACAATAAGTGATGATAGATTTATAGCTCATCCGGTGTGCAAGACCTCGGAGAATTAACCCAACATGTTTCGCAGCCTGTGTAGGGCTGCTTCTTCAGGGGTCTGTAACATGCTATATAAGAGGAGAGTTTTAATAAACCTATGTAGAAACAAAACAAATAATGAATAAACAAATAAAATACAACTTAATGGTTAAACATGCACATACGGCTCCTGTGTGTACAATGCACAGCCCATCACCACAAATCATCACCCGGCAGTGCACCAAGGAAGGAGAGAGCCCGGGATCCCCACAATACGTCTTTTTTCTTCTCCTTCCTCTTTTTCTATATATTATTATTTTTTTCTCTTCTCCCTTCTTCCTGTTCCCCTTCTCTTCCCCTCCATCTCTTTTCTTCTTCATTTTCTGTCTCTCGTCCCCCCCTTTTTTTACCCAGCCTTTGTTTTTTCCCCCTCCCTACATTTCTTTCCTTTCTATGCTCATCCATGGCTCTCCATGTATTTTCTGGATGAAGGCTCGAACACCTCGAGCCCCCATCCACTTCTTTTGGTAGTCCTTTTCTACCACATATTGATCCCTTGTAATAAAAATAGGCATGACAGGTCCTCTTTATTGTGAGATCTGGGGTCAAAAAGACCTCACAACTACACTAAAAAAGAAAAAGAAAAAAAAAAAGCGGCCCTTTAAACCGGTTGCTAGGCAACGACTTTTGATGTAGCTCCGGTCCTCCAAGACCATAGAGTGGAGTGAGGGCCATCTTGCCCTCACTCGACTTCCTGTCTCTGAGGATCCGGGACCGGATAGTTTTCCCCGCTGCCGGCAGGTTCGGTAAGCTGGGAAAACGTCTGGGACGCGGCGGGAGGGGGGGGGCACCTCTTCCCCTGCACCGTAAGGGTAATTCCGCCACTGGGACCACCCTTATCTGAAAGCCGCTCGTTCGCCGTTTAAAAAAATACTGGGGTTATGGCAGCTATCTGCTGCCATAACCCCAGTATTTAGCTTTTAATGGCCGACGTATATAGTCGTTAGGCGGTCAGTAAGTTGTTGCATGTATATAGCAAAAATTGCACCCCAAAATACATTGTATAAAGGAAAATGTACAGGAATAGTCCGAGTCAGTCTCCGATCCGCTACTATTAGCGATTTCAAATTCCAAATCGGATTCGGATATGGATTCGGATACTGATGAGAGCTCCCCGGTGCTCTCAACAGTCATGGAGAGGACCTGAAGGGCCTCCTCGCTGTTGTACATCCTTTTTGACGTGCTGGCTGTGATGGGCTGTGCAACGGGTGACGGTTGACTGCAGATGATCACTGATGGGTGGCAGGTGACGGATAGGTGGCAGGTGACGGTCACTGTTGGGGTGACAGATGACTGATGGGTTGACAGATGACGATTAGTGGTGGGGTGACAGGTGACGATGACTGATGGGGTGACAGGTGACGATGATTGATGGGGTGACAGGTGACGATGACTGATGGGGTGACAGGTGACGATGACTGATGGGGTGACAGGTGACGATGATTGATGGGGTGACAGGTGACGATGATTGATGGGGTGACAGTTGATGATTGATGGGGTGACAGCCAGGTAACGATGATTGATGGGGTGACAGATAACGATCACTGATGGGGTGATAAGTGACAATGATTGATGGGGTGACAAGTGATGATCACTGATGGGGTGACAAGTGACGATAACTGATGGGGTGACAGGTGACGGTGATTGATGGGGTGACAGGTGACGGGCGATGGTCACCGATGGGTGACAGGTGACGGGCGATGGTGCACGGCGGTACTGATGGCAGTCTCTGGTGACAGGTGCACTTTAGGCTACGTTCACATGTGGGCGTAGCGGATCAGGGCAGAATCACTGTGATTCTGCCCGCATTCCGGAAATCATTGCAAATCGCAGGGCGCCTGTGCATTGCCCGTGATTTGCAATAGCACCCCAAACGCTGTGCGATGTTGCCGCGATTTCCGCCTGCCGAATCGCGGTAACATCGCGCAAACAACGCAATGATGCCCCAAAGAAGCTCTTTTACCTTTTTTGGGCGTCATGCGATGTTTGCCCGATGTTACCGCGATTCGGCAGGCGGAAATCGCGGCAACTTCGCACAGCGTTTGGGGTGCTATTGTAAATCACGGGCAACGCACAGGCGTCCCGCGATTTGCAGTGATTTCCGGAACGCAGGCAGAATCGCTGTGATTCTGCCCGCGATCGCTACGCTCACATGTGAACGTTATGGGTGTCAATTTCTGGGCACTGATGAGATGACTGTTGGGTGACAGGTGCAATTGGGGGGGGGGCTGAGGACTGTGTGGGGACATTTATTGTTGTGCTTTTACATTGTGACAGGTACACGGAGCAGTAACTCACTGTTTCTAGCTCTGCTCTCCTCACACTGGAAACTGTGTGAGGGGAGAAGAGCTAGTATAAGTGAGTTACTGCTCTGTGTTTACATTTTGTGATCGGCTGTGAATGGATTCACAGCCGATCACATAGGAAACAGTCACTGTCAGTGACTGTTTACTACTGCCGGTGACTTGCTGTGTTCCTAGGGAACACAGAGCCACCGACATGACCGCGCTGCGCGCTCCCAATCGCGTATGCGCGGTCTTCCTCCGGGCTTTGCTGTTGTGTCATTGGAACACAGCCGATCACGTGGGAAACAGCCACGCCCATTGGCTGTTTCCCCCCTGCCGGTGACGGGCTGTGTCCCGGGGACACGCCGACACTGGCAGTGCAGGGCGGCGCGCACACGATCGCGCGCCTGCCCTGCTTGAATGGGCGGACGTCATATGACGTCTGCCCAGAACAATGGCCGCACCGTCCCGCCGTCATTTGACGGTGGGCGGGCGGCAAGTGGTCTGACCATTTGTCTCCAAATCTAAAAATGATTTTTTTACATATATTAATGTTTTTCAGATATATGCATCTACTCCTGATGAATGGGCATACTACGACCCATAAAACGCGTTGAGTTCCAACAATGCTTTTACCTATTGTACAAATTGTTTCTCTCATCACATTTACCTCTTTTGAGTTCTGATGTTGCTTTTACTCATTATGCAATGTATTCCTACTAATTTATAACATGACTACTATGTATTGTTTGATCTCTGGAAATTGTGTAACTTTTTGTACATTTGTTACAGTTATTATCTGTGCTATTTCTCAATAAATACATATCTCATATCTTAAGTGACTTATGTGTGCACCTCATGTAAAGTCCCACAGGGCAACCCTTCTTTTCTGTTATGTGCAACACGGGATGGAGGTGCATCACTTTTTGACAGTACTGAGACCCCCCCTCTTTTTCAAAAAGTACAAGGCTGAGGGGTCATTGGCAGCATTCAAGTATTACAAAGAGTGTAATAAGAAATGTAAAGGCGAAATCAATGCGGCTAAAATAGAACACGAGAGACATATAGCGAAAGAGAGTAAAAAGATCCCCAAGAAATTATTTAGGTATATAAACGGTAAGAAAGCGAGGCCAGAACACATTGGCCCCATAAAAGACAACAAAGGAAATCTGGCCACAGAGGACAGAGAGAAGACAAAAGTTTTAAATAATTTCTTCTCTTCAGTCTTCACTAAAGAATCGGGGAGCTACACTAACCCAGCTTGTAATGCTAAATCAAATAGTACACCTCAGGAATTACCGCCATGGCTAACAGAAGATAGACTTACAACTAAACTAGAGAATCTTAACATAAATAAATCACGGGGACCGGATGGCTTGCACCCGAGGGTTCTTAAAGAGCTCAGCCAGGTAAAAGCCAGACCATTATTCTTGATCTATAAGGATAGTCTACAGACGTGTATGGTGCCAGCCGATTGGAAAAAAGCCAACGTGGTACCAATATTTAAAAGAGGGCCGAGATATATCCCGGGTAACTATAGGCTGGTCAGCCTAACATCAGTAGTGTGTAAGATTTTGGAGGGGTTTTTAAGGGACCACATACAAGACTTTAGTAATGAAAACGGTATTATTAGTAGTAATCAGCATGGATTCATGAAAAATCGTTCTTGCCAAACCCATTGCCCAAACTATTAACCTTCTTCGATTAAGTGAACTGCCACCTAGATAAAGGTAAGCCTGTGGATGTGGTGTATCTGGACTTTGCAAAGGCCTTTGACACTGTTCCCCACAAACACTTACTGTACAAACTAAGGAATGTAGGTATGGACCATAGGGTGAGTACCTGGATAGAGAACTGGCTCCAGGGGAGAGTCCAGAGGGTGGTGATTAATGGGCAGTACTCAGATTGGGCAAGTGTGGAAAGTGGGGTCCCCCAAGGTTCTGTCCTTGGACCAATCCTGTTTAATTTATTCATAAATGATCTAGAGGAGGAGATATCTAGTACAATCTCAGTATTTGAGGATGATACTAAACTAAGCATGCCAATATCTTCTATGCAGGATATGGAAACCTTACAAGCGGATCTGAACAAAATAATGGGGTGGGCAACTACATGGCAGATGAGGTTTAATGTTGAAAAATGTAAAGTAAGGCACTTGGGCGTCAAAAACACAAAAGCAGGCTACTCACTAGGGGGGAAACCTCTGGGTGAATCTAAGATGGAAAAGGACCTGGGAGTACTAGTGAACAACAGGCTTGGCAGTGGCATGCAATGCCAAGCCGCTGCAAGCAAAGCCAACAGAATACTGGCATGTATAAAAAAGGGGAATCACTCCAGAAATAAAGAGATTATTCTCCCTCTCTACAAAACTCTGGTCCGGCCACATCTGGAGTATGCTGTCCAGTTCTGGGCACCGGTCCTCAGGAAGGATGTGCTGGAACTGGAGAGAGTCCAGAGAAGGGCAACAAAAATAATTAGGGGAATGGAGGGCATCAGCTATGAGGAAAGACTACAAGCACTGAACTTATTCTCTCTGGAGAAGAGACGCTTAAGAGGGAATATGATATCAATGTACAAATACTGTACTGGCGACCCTAGCATAAGGAACAAACATTTTAGAGAAAGGGAAGACAATAAGACACGTGGCCACTCACTAAAACTAGAGGGAAAATGGTTTAACTTCGCTTCCACAAGCAGTCATAGCAGCAGAGAGCATCGATAGTTTCAAAAAACTATTAGATGGGCACCTTAAAGACCACAACATACAGGGGTATACAATGTACGGTTAACAGCAAACACACACACATCATAGGTTGAACTGGATGGACTGATGTCTTTTTTCAACCTCACAAACTATGTAATTATGTAACTATGTAACAAAGCCTCATTCAGCTCTGATCGGGTCTCCATGCAAAAACCCAGACGTGATGTCATGAGTGACATCACTTACGGATACTGTCTGGCGCCAGATTCAAAAAAATGACAGCATTCAAAACAGCCAAACTTGGCGCTTTGAATGCTTTTAAGTGCAGAGGAGGGGTTTGGGATCTTTTAAAGTACCTGTCAAAAAAATAAAATAAAATACCGATATGCATTGGCCAAAATATCGGTATCGGCAACGAAAAACCAATATTGGTCGATCACTAGTATTAACAACTATCTATGTATTCTCCCACTGACTTTCTGTTCTGATGAGACCTAAGATGGGAAATATTTACAACAGGAACACTGACAGTAATAAGAAGGCTATTATGATGACCACATAAGCGATCATCCACATCTACCATCTTAGTCATTTCCAACATGGCTTTCAGATATTAAATTACCTCAAAAGTACAGTGATGGCGAAACTTGGCACCCCAGATGTTTGGGAACTCCATTGCCATGATGCTCATCAACTCTGCAGTGTAGTTGAACATCAAGGGAAATGTAGTTACAAAACATGTGGGATGCCAAGGTTCGCCATCACTGGCCTAGTATGTAAGGATCATTGGATTTTTTGGAAGAACATATCTAATTTAAAAATAGTCTCATCGGTCATAGGCAGTAGAAAGCAAATTCTGAATGCTTGTTCTAGGCATAACCATGTTTTTCTATACTCATTTTTCAATATAAGCTGGTATATTTAACTGGCATGCTAAATGTATGTGTATAACTGTAAGGAAAATATAATTGTGTTTGTTTACGTGGGCTGTATGTGTTGCCAAGCTACTGGGGATTCTGGGGAAATAGCAAATTTCCCCAAAAACATAATTACGTTTCTGGTATGCACATATTTTTTTAATCAAGCTTGCCGAGCTAGCATTGTACAAATACTTTTCCTTAGAAATGATTTGCTGAAAATTGCTTCACAGTTCCTTTTGCATATGAGGAACCCGGATTGTTAAATGTGTTGTAATTTGATTTTGTAAGTATTTTAAATTGTTGATAAACCTGCAAGTTTGGTTTTACACAACTGTGCATCACATGATAAACTTGCTACAATGCTTATGTGCAATTATTTTAAAAGGTAAAGTAAAACATTCAGTACTATGATAAATCTAAACAGGCAGCTGCATTAAAACAAAGGCACCTAGTGTATGCCTACACATCCATTTAGAGGTCTTCTGGAGCACCTGTGTGCCCCAAAGCCTTCAGTATTGAGATTTCAACATTTCCTGGTAGTGTTGCAAGGTGACTTGTCCCTTCACTAGCACCGCTAATAGGACAGTACAGAAATCCCTCCTGTACCGGGCCCAGGCCCCATCAGTTCAAAAGGGGGACCCAGGCACCTGCTGAACAGGAGCGATGGCTGTACTGCCTTGTGACTCTTGTGGATCCCCCTGCAATGCTGCTGACTTTCTCCCTCCGGCTGCTCTGCAAAGAGATTAGTTCTACATACTTGCCAACTGTCCAGATTTTTGCAGCAGGGACAGCTGCAGAGTCTCTGCCTTTGCCTCCTTTAAATGTGTCAGGAGCCAGCCTGGAACTGCAGGTAGACACTAGCTGCCACTGCAGTGCTGGAGCGAGGAGCCAGTGAATACACCTCTCCCTCCAGCTGACAGACATCTCTGCCCAGCCAATTCTATATGCCACCCCTAAGGCCCAATTCACACTTTACATGTTGGGAACGCATGTTTCTGCTAGTAATTTTTTGTTTTTGCCTGTTTTTCGCACATATGGTGGCCCATTCACTTGAATGCGCTGCTCTAGGTGTGCCAAACGCATAATAAAAGCTCTATAATCTTTTCAGGCATGCACTTTTGTAAGTTTGCCACATGAAAAAAGGCAGGTCTGTAACTGCATTTGGGGTACCATTCACAATTTTTGGCACCACAAGCGCTATGCATGCTTGCAGTGCATTTCTTGTGAACTTCGTCACACATTAAGGAAACGCCAAGCCTGAATGTGGCCTAAGGGCTCTTTCAAATGGGCGGCTAAGCCATAAATTTACCGCTATCCCTGTCTGTGAACCCAAATCCTAACAATACAGTCAGACAGGGCTGTGTACATGCCGTGGCTGTGATGCTTAACTTCATAGCTGCAGCATTTTTAACGCCGGCTGCAGAGTTTGACCACCTATCAAACTCTCCATCGATTTCAATAGGGCGGCTCTGCAACTGCAAGCCAAACACCTGGCCCACAATTGCAGGCCATGGCTGGAATGCATAGCATCATGACTGTGGCATTTTAGAAAAAATAAAAACTTGAAATATTCAGGGAGGGGGGGTCCTGTCAGGTAGGCTGTATTGGGCCCCATGATTTCTAACAGCAGCCCTGCCCACCTTTTACAACTTCCTACTGGCCAGTAAGGCTGCCTATTAAAGTGATGGTTCAAAAAGATGGCATTGAAGGGGGCAGATCAAGTCTCCACTACCAGTAGATGCTAACATTTTACATATTAGAGCCCATAAGGACTTGGAGCACTTGGAGTATTCAAGATGACATCTAAAGGCATGTGGAGGCATTGTAATGCCAACATTCTAATGCTGGACCCTGTTTCACTGTATTATGGTACTTACAGATCAGATAAACTATATTACCAAAAGTATTAGGAATGCCTGCCTTTAAGACTAAAATGCCATTAAAGTTCATGTGCGTGTAGTCTGTGGGGTTCAATATTGAGTTGGCCCACCCATTGCAGCTATAACAGCTTCAACTCTTCTGCGAAGGCTGTCCACGAGGTTTAGGAGTGTGTCTATGAGAATGTTTGACCATTCTTCCAGAGGTGCATTTATGAGGTTAGGCACTGATGTGTATGAGAAGGCCTGGCTCACAGTCTCTGCTCTAATTCATCCCAAAGTTTATCCAGGTTGAGGTCAGGACTCTGTGCAGGCCAGTCAAGTTCCTCCACCCCAAATGTGCTCATCCATGTCTTTATGGACCTTGCTTTGTGCACTGGTCAAAATCATTTAGTGGATGGGGAATTATGGTGTGGGGTTGTTTTTCAGAGGTTGGGCTTGGCCCCTTAGTTCCAGCAAAGGGAACCCTTAAAGTGTCAGCATAACAAGACATTTTGCTCGATTTCATGCTCCCAACTGTGTGGGAACAGTTTGGGGATGACCCCTATCTGTTCCAAGATGACTGCACACCAGTGCACAAACAAGGTCCATAAAGACATGGATAAGAGTTTGGGGTGGAGGAACTTGACTGGCCTGCACAGAGTCCTGACCTCAACTGATAGAACACCTTTGGTTTAAATTAGAGTGGAGACTGTGAGCCAGGCCTTCTCGTCCACATAAGTGCTTAAACTCACTAAATCGCTTCTGAAAGAATGGTCAAACATTCCCATAGACACACTCCTAAACCTTGTGGACAGCCTTCCCAGAGGAGTTGAAGCTGTTCTAGCTGCAAAGGGTGGGCCAACTCAATATTGAACCCTACGGACCAAGACTAGGATTCCATTAAAGTTCATGTGCGTGTAAAGGCAGGCGTCCCAATACTTTTGGTAATATAGTGTATGTGTAATGGCTGAGCTGCTTGAATATTTAAATATTAAAAACAGATTACAACTTTTGGCTTGGTTTCTCAAACTGGGAACACTACTAATTTGCAGATAGTTGGATCTCTAAATCACAATCATTTTGAGACTGTGCCCACCAGCTTTAGCTTTAAACCATGTGAGTATTTGGATCTCTTTTTACTAAGCAACTAAACATCTTGTTGGCCATTACATAACTAGCAATAACACTGTAAGCAGTGTGCTGCCAATAACATGAAAAATAGTTTCGTGGTAACGTAACAATAAAATCACCTATGAACTTTAACATTTACGATTATAGGAGTTCATTAGGAAATACAATGTAATTGTGCCAACAATACTAAAGTAATACTAAAGTATAACTTTAAGCAGTTTTTTTTTTTTTTTAAATTTTGGATAGAGTAGAGGGGTTATAACACCTATCAGTTTTTTTTTTGCTGTCTGTGCCCCTGTTAAGGCAAATCCACCTCTCTATTTGTCCTGTTAACAAATATAATTGAAAGTGAAAGTAAAAGAAAACCTACATTTTGGGTTGTCCCCAGAAAGGAATCTTCTGGTGATCTAGGAATCCCCAAGGAATTCCCTTAATTTGCAGGGATTTCCTTCCACTTCCTGTTTGGCCGTGGGACAGGAAGGGAAGGGAAATCACCGCAATGTGACACAGATGGTGAAAAAAAAATCCGACAAGGGTTATAACCCTTCCATGCTCCATCTAAAATGAAAAAAAAAAAGTTTTGCCTATAGATCTACTTTAACAAACTTTAGTTATTTAGAACCAGGTCACATGGTGGCCATAAAAAAAAAATGTGCCTTGTTACAAAAGAGATATTTGCAGCACTGCAAGCTGAGGTTGCACAACACTGGTTAATTGATTTAGGGCTTGTTTTATTCAGTGACAATGCAAGTTCAACAATTGGAATTGTAACGTTCTTGGTAACAAAGCACTGTACCTGTAATTTACAGCAAAGATATACACAAGTTGTGCAAGACATTAAGGGGCGGGATCTGCTTATTGGAGAGCACAAGAAGAAAAACCAAGAAGTTCAGATAAGGTAATATGATCCAAAATCTCTATACAACATAACTTAAAGGATACGTCCACCCTAAAACTAAAATCCCTGCATCTATAGATCTCAACCTCCTAACACTAACCTATCTAGCCCTGTAAAGAAGAAATCAGTATACTTACCTTTTTTGAAGCCGGTCTGACCCGATATTCAGCGGCGGAAGCTCTGCAGATGATACAGCCGACAAAGGCTGTGAAATGAATGGGATGTGACGTCACACAGACTTACTATGGGGCTTTCGTTGTCAGCTGTGTCTTCTGGACCCGCCTCCACAGCTCAGTGTGGGATTGGGTCAGATCAGCTTCAAAGAAAGTAAGTATACGGATTTCTTCTTTACAGGGCTAGATAGGTTAGTGTTAGATCGTGGATGTCTATAGGTAGCAGGGATTTTAGTTTTAGGATGGACTTCTCCTTTAAAGAGGGTGATTTACCAAAGGCAAATAGGCTGTCCACTTTGCAAGGGAATTCTATAATTCAATATTCTGCAAGTAAAAATACAGTTTTTTTCTTCTTTGCTCATAATTAGGTATTCTTCGATAAGGACATTTTCACCATATTCACTAAGCTAAGGGAAATTCATTTGCAAAATGAACAGCCTATTTGCCTTTAGTAAATCAACCCCATTGCATCATGTAAAAATATAAGAAATAAGAAGCATTACCCCTTTGCAACCTTTAAACTACACCAGAAAACTGACAAATGTCTTACATTCTGATTTCTTTCTACCCTGACACAAATCTGCCATTAAAATTTTGTTTGTGAAAAAACAAGTATGTTATACAACAGAGGCTCAATGGTGCACATTTTATTCAATATAGGCTTAGGACTGATTTAAAAAAAATAAGCAAATTAATTAACTCTAGGATGGATTGACTTACCAGTAGAACATAGAAATGGACAGCAAAACTTGTACATTTATATGGAAGCTTAATAGGTATAGTTATTTCCTCTAGGTCTAATGTATTGTCTCAATGAATGACCTACCAATTCACCCCATTATTAAAACAGCTAGCATACAAGTAAAGGCCTCACAAAATTAAACACATGAGATAATTTAATCTTCCACGTAATTACAGCTGAACTCCAGCCTAAAACTGGCCATACAGTGGTCATTTTTTTTCTCTTTCAGCCAGCGGGTAAAAACTGACCCAATGCCCCCATCCTCACATTCAATATGGGTGCTGAAACCCTCCCTGCTGTGTCATATTCAGACATGGGGCAATTGGCTGCAATTGCTGATCTAATGAAAATTTTCCAGCAGGATTGGTCAAGAGAAATTGAATGCTAGATCAACTTCTCAAGAATAGGAAGGCCCATAGATAGATCAAAATTTGGCTGGTTTCTGTTGAAGCAGCCAAATTTTGATCCATGTATGGCCAACTTTTCCATCAGTCATGCACAGTAGTACAGGCCCCTAGGTCTGATTTCACTGCACACTGTGAGCCTTCCTCATTTCCTAGCTGGAGGATGTCATCTAACTGCTTCTTTCATAGCCCGACTTGTCCTGGACCTGTCCCTTTATTATTTAGGTTGAATTTCTTTCAGTCGTGGAGCATCATATGTGCAAATACAGTCTGCCTAGAAATATCCACTCCTCCAAACTGACATCCACCCATCAAGACCTTTTGATATTTGTATTACTCCTCCCAGGAGCTCCCCTGCTTGCATCAGGGCTGAGGGTTTTTGAGTGATGTACTGAGACAGGATACTGTGATGTTTTCAGGAAGCCATGAGTTGACTGTATTGCATAGAGATGCACAGACCCCTATAGATGACTGTGATTACTCGATCTACGATAAAAAATGGAATGTAACTAGTAAGATTTTATTTAAAAATGTCATTGGCGCATTGATGGAGGGGTGGAAGGAACCAGGGAAGTCAAAATATAGGCAAAGTAAGGTGGATTTCCAGGCTATCGTCTCTTAGGCAGCCCATACATGATTCATTTTCTTTCATTCAACCAGTAGGTTGAACGATAGAAAATAAATCTATTCCCCCATCATCACATTCGATGTGGATGAGGGAATCCTTCTAGTAGAGCTATTGTATTCTGTTAGCAGGGAGATTTCCCCACCATCAGACTATAGTGATCAGCACTGCTGGCTATAGAGATTGACTTCTATTCAACTAGCTTGCCCATAGATGGAGCAAAATTCGGCTGGTCCCTGCTGAACTGGCTGAATTTCAATCCATCCATGGCTGATTTAACCTGTGAAAGAAAGATCTGTATACTTGTTTATCTGATTGGCTCCTTTCGGTCAGCCAGCTGCAAGGGAGAGGAGGAAGCATTGACAACAGATGGGCTTTTCGAAGCCTATGGGTGAGGAGACCACTCTCAGGCATTACCAGCCATTTTCAGAGCCCTCTCCCCTTCAGCTGGCACTGGCTGACATAGGAGAGATCACATGACCAGACTAAAAATAGGTATGTATACGGATCTTTTTTACACAGGTTAAAGAGGAGCTCCAAGCTCCTTCAGAAAAAACTTCCCGCAGCCAGGTCACGCGGAAAACCAGGTACCCGCTTCTCCCGAAAGGTGTCAAATGTGGCAACGGAGGGGGAGAGGAGTCAGATAAGCGGAAGGTCCCCTGTTGGGTGGAGCTCCACCCAACAGCTAAGTCCTCATGGGCCGAATAACGCCAGGTATCCCCTGGTTCAACAGGAAGCCCGCTGGGTTGAACGAAATAAAACTTAACGTGTTTATCCAGCCTTAGTCAGAAAAGATGTTAGGAAGGGACAGTTTTAAGTGTAGATAGGTTTTGCATTGATTTCATTTGTAAATCACCCTGATAATACTCTTGCTACTGCACTCTAATACTCTACTTCTATTGACTTCTTTCCACTATGGTCCCTAAAATCTCAGCCTAACTAAAACCCTTTATTTTAAAAAGGAAAATTGGTCTTTTAAGTGAATGTATGGATAAATGTTTCTTTAAATGAATAAACTATAATAGCACTCTAAAATCTGATGGGGGCTACTGATAAGTTTTTAATCAAACTGGAGCGGTGATAAGACTTCAGAGAACCCATAGCCGGTCTTATTGCAGCTCCAATTTTATTTAGGTGCAGAAATCTGGGCTGAAGTATCTTACATACATTTCTCTAATTCCAGATATTTCTGTTTTACAGACTGAAGGAGTTTGCAAAGATGTATGATATTATCCGCAATGAAAGGAACAAGTGTGTCAGTCTTATTCAGACAGCAACTCAACGGGCAGCAGAACTGCGAGAGAAACTAAAGATCTATGGAAATGAGGTGGAAATTCTGAGAACCAATGTCTCCAGCAAAGAAAGGTCTCTATGGAATTATAAAATAGAGTACTGATTGAGATGGTGTTGAGATAGGCTGAAAGAAGGCATATAGCTAAAGCTTTATTAATGTGCGGGAAGACATGCAAGGAATCTCTATGAACTCTATCAAAATGAAATGTAACTTAACCTCTATCTGCCTATTTCAATTCTGCTCTCACCCTTTTCCCCCGTGACCATTTTTTTTTTTTGCATACAATTTAGTACCACAAATATTGATCAACAGGGCTTTATACTGTCCCTGCAATATCAAGCAAACCTGTCTCAAGAGGAATTTGGAGGCTGTCATTTCTAGCCCTTTTCTGAGAATACTGGTTCCCTGGCTGTGCACAATAACACCTGTAACAAAGAATAATAATATAGCTCACTCAGAATATTTTAGATCAACAGTTCACTGCCCAGAGTGTATAGCAACTTCATCACGAAGACAGCAAAACTCTGACATATCAACACAGTAACCAGTGCCTAGCATAGCTTGTGTCTAACATATAGTTTGAGTATCCATGGATATCCTCAGTCGTACCATTATGATTAAGGCCAGACCATCTGCAACACATCAACAGCGTATTGCCATGGAACATCAATACAGACATACCCCACTTTTAAGTACACAATGGGACCAGAGCATGTATGTAAAAACGAAAATGTACTTAAAGTGAAGCAATAGCATTTTTCACTTCTCAATGCATGTAAATACACTAGCTCTATTGGAAATCTTGGTCAGCTTGACATGGCACTGCTCCCAGTTTTTACATTTAACATTGGCATCTATGGGAAATCTTGGTCAAATTGACATGGCACTGCTCCTGGTTTTTACATTTAACATTGGCATCTATGGGAAATCTTGGTCAAATTGACATGGCACTGCTCCCGAACCATAAGTGACAGGGACACCAAACTTTGGGAGCACGTTAAGGGGACTACAACATGGTAGATTACCTAGGCAAGCTGGCTGACCCCAAAATCGGATATGTTGTAGTACTGGGTCCCCACTCCCAAGTTTGGGGTCGCTGTAACTTATGGTTCGGGAGCAGTGCCATGTCAAGCTAACCAAGATTTCCCATAGATGCCGATGTTAAAAACCGGGAGCAGTGCTATGTCAAGCTGACCAAAATTTCCCATAGATGCCAATGTGTCCCTACTCCTGAGTGTACATAAAGTGAAGTATGCCTGTAAAGTGGTTTAAGGCACTAAGGATGCTCTGATGTTTCAGGCAAATGGCCTCAAAATACTAAAGCAAAATCATCAGCACAACATCATTGTCAGAAGGCAATATAATCAGAGATGCAAATGTAGGCATTTTATATACTGATAAAAAAATAATAATTTCATTTTATACAAAATATTAAATTATAAATTAATTCCCCTTAATAAAAACAGATCACCCAAGTAAATCTAAATGACAACCCTGAAAGGTTCAAAATACATTGATATACTGAGTGCGGCTTAAGCCTTCCAGAACAATGTACAGTCTATGCATTTCGTCCTCAAGGGTTTACTAGGACTATTATAAAGACATCAGAATACTGTAATCTATACAGATAGATTTATTCCCAACTCTGGTAACAAATATCCGAATAAGGGCATCAATAAGCGGGACTGGTCACGGCTAAAAATGACCATACTGCAAATTTAGAAACTGTGGCCATGAAGATATAAAATTTAGACCAGTTTTACCAAAATGAACCTTATTGCGTTCACTGAATTTTTTAAGAAAGTGAAGCTGTTATACGTAGAGTAAAATCAGCAACCCTGCTGAGTGGACCTTCCTTGCCCTTTCTTTAGCCCAGTAATAAATATTAAAGAATATCTGTAATTGTTTTTAAATAACTGCATCTTATTCAGGCATATGCTACACAACTGAAGTGCAAGCTTCTGTATGGTCTCAACTTTGCATTATAGCTTTGTCAGATGGCTATTTTCTAAAGTCATGTAATAGATCCATTTCTATTATTACTAATTTTAAATGTAATAAGGAAGTTTAAGGTAAATCTTTTAATTTTGTGACACAGACAACTACAAAAGGCTATGTTGAAACAGTCCAATAACCACATGATCAGAGACAGTCTTCGGAAAGATAAGAGCAGAATTACTGTTATTCTTCAGGAAATGAAAGAAATCAGAGAACAAAAGAAAATGGAGATTGGCAGACTTACAAATATGATTAACCAAGCAGAGGAGGATATGGTTCGTCTTCGCAAAAAGTATGAAACAGCGGTGCAAAACAGGAATGAGAGGTGACTATGGTGGCTTTTATGACACAATTTGTTGTGCATTTCATTATAAATTATTGCAAAAAGTGACAGCAATTCACACAGGGCTTCTGATCAATATTGCAGTATATTGTCTAGTTTCTCAAAAAGGCAAAATTCACTTAGCTATAATGATCGCTTTCTGGTGTTAAGACCATTATTTTCAGCAGTGACAGCTGAGGGCTGGAAACAGTGACATGGCTGAAAATAACGATCTACATCGCAAAAACATCTGTATTTTAGTAAATGGAGTCTATACTGTTTGTACTTGTAATTTACAAAGACAGTATAAGGCCCCTTTCAAACAGGCGGAACGTTCAGATCCGCCTGTCAGTTTTTTTGGCAGATCTAAACAGTCCCCCCATGCATTCCTATGGGGCATCGGATGTCAGCGGAGACATGTCCGCTGACATCCGACATGTCAAATCTGGACGGATGGAAACCCTATTTTCCATCCGTCCAGCGGATCGGATGGGATTAGATGAGAACAGACCGACGGTCCGTTCCCATCCGATTTCCCCCATAGAGATGCATAGGGAACTGGCAGCTGTGTCTCCGCACACATCGTGGAGACACAGCTGTCATCCTCCTGCTCAGTCGTTCCCCAGGTTTTCCAATGAAACCATTCATATATGTGCGACTTAACCCCCTTCCTGACCAAGACATTTTTTGCAATACGGCACTGCATTGATTTACCTGACAATTGCGCGGTTGTGCGATGCTGTACCAAAATAAAATTGATGTGCTTTTTTCATTCCCACAAATAGAGCTTTCTTTTGGTGGTATATGATCACCTCTGTGGCTTTTATTCTTTGCACTATAAACAAAAAAAGACCGACAATTTTGAAGAAAAAAAAATATTATATTATATTATAATATAATATACAGTGCCTTGCAAAAGTATTCGGCCCCCTTGAACTTTGCGACCTTTTGCCACATTTCAGGCTTCAGAGATATAAAACTGTATTTTTTTGTGAAGAATCAACAACAAGTGGGACACAATCATGAAGTGGAACAAAATTTATTGGATATTTCAAACTTTGTTAAATAAAAAACTGAAAAATTGGGCGTGCAAAATTATTCAGTCCCTTTACTTTCAGTGCAGAAAACTCTCTCCAGAAGTTCAGTGAGGATCTCTGAATGATCCAATGTTGACCTAAATGACTAATGATGATAAATAGAATCCACCTGTGTGTAATCAAGTCTCCGTATAAATGCACCTGCACTGTGATAGTCTCAGAGGTCCGTTTAAAGCCCAGAGAGCATCATAAAGAACAAGGAACACACCAGGCAGGTCCGAGATACTGTTGTGGAGAAGTTTAAAGCCGGATTTGGATACAAAAAGATTTCCCAAGCTTTAAACATCCCAAGGAGCACTGTGCAAGCGATAATATTGAAATGGGAGTATCAGACCACTGCAAATCTACGAAGACCTGACTGTCCCTCTAAACTTTCAGCTCATACAAGGAGAAGACTGATCAGAGATGCAGCCAAGAGGCCCATGGTCACTCTGGATGAACTGCAGAGATCTACAGCTGAGGTGGGAGACTCTGTCCATAGGACAACAATCAGTCGTATACTGCACAAATCTGGCCTTTATGTAAGAGTGGCAAGAAGAAAGCCATTTCTTAAAGATATCCATAAAAAGTGTTGTTTAAAGTTTGCCACAAGCCACCTGGGAGACACACCAAACATGTGGAAGAAGGTGCTCTGGTCAGATGAAACCAAAATCAAACTTTTTGGCAACAATGCAGAACGTTATGATTGGCTTAAAAGCAACACAGCTCATCACCCTGAACACACCATCCCCACTGTCAAACATGGTGGTGGCAGCATCATGGTTTGGGCCTGCTTTTCTTCAGCAGGGACAGGGAAGATTGTTAAAATTAATGGGAAGATGGATGGAGCCAAATACAGGACCATTCTGGAAGAAAACCTGATGGAGTCTGCAAAAGACCTGAGACTGGGACGGAGATTTGTCTTCCAACAAGACAATGATCCAAAACCTAAAGCAAAATCTACAATGGAATGGTTCACAAATAAACATATCCAGGTGTTAGAATGGCCAAGTCAAAGTCCAGACCTGAATCCAATTGAGAATCTGTGGAAAGAACTGAAAACTGCTGTTCACAAACTCTCTCCATCCAACCTCACTGAGCTCGAGCTGTTTTGCAAGGAGGAATTGGCAAAATTTTCAGTCTCTCGATGTGCAAAACTGATGGAGACATACCCCAAGCGACTTACAGCTGTAATCGCAGCAAAAGGTGGCGCTACAAAGTATTAACTTAAGGGGGCTGAATAATTTTGCACGCCCATTTTTCAGTTTTTTATTTGTTAAAAAAGTTTGAAATATCCAATACATTTCGTTCCACTTCATGATTGTGTGCCACTTTGTTGTTGATTCTTCACAAAAAATTACAGTTTTATATCTTTATGTTTGAAGCCTGAAATGTGGCAAAAGGTCAAAAAGTTCAAGGGGGCCGAATACTTTCGCAAAGCACTGTATATATATATATATTTTTTTTTCGGCTATCAAAAAAATGTAAATAAAAAAAAAATCACATTTCTTTCACATCAGTTTAGGCCAATATGTATTCTGCTACGTTTTTGGTAAAAAAAAAAATCCCAATAAGTGTATATTGATTGGTTTGCGAAGAAAAGTTTTCACATCTGCAAACCAAGGGATAGATTTATGGACTTTTTATTTTTTTTCTATTACTGTTGGCGATCAGCAATTTTTAGCGGGCCTTTGACATTGCAGTGGAAAAATCGGACACTTTTTGGGGACCAGTGACACCAATACAGTGATCAGTGCTAAAGAAATGCATTGTCACTGTAGAAATGACACTGGCAGGGAAGGGGTTAACACCAGGGGCGATTAAAGGGTTAGGTATGCTCCTAGGGAGTGTTTTCTAACTGTAGGGGGGGGAATAGATGCACTAGAGGAAAACAGAGATCTGTGTTTTTGCTTAGCAGAAACACAAGATCTCCATTTTCCTTTTATGAGAGAAGAGCAGTCTGCCTTGTTTACATAGGCAGACCGCCATTCTGCCTCTCCTCAGAATGATCGCCAGGTCCCGCTGTCCATTCACAGAGGGAGCGGGGCTCTGGCGGCACGCTCCCCTCAGATCTTGTGCACAAAATTATGTACACGTACGTGATTTTGCGCAGACGGGCTACCTGCGGCAGGCAGTCTGGAAGTGGTTAAAGTTGCAGCGACCTGAATGTTATACAATGCAACAGTTGTTCATTATCACTGGTCAAAGCCATAGTCATATTCAAGTCGCACTCATCCAAAGTTGAGTCAAAGTTGCACTCCTACTTTGGAGTTGTACAAGTATAAATGGGGTCTAAAGGAGTGCAGACTCCATTAGAGAGCACTGCAAAGCTAATTTCAGTGCATCACAAAGCATGCACTGCTGTTTGGTGACATACAATGCCATCCAGTGCAGTAAAGAAAAATGCAGACATGCTGTATTTTTCTGCACCGCACTGCATCACACAAGCATTGTGGTGTGAATGGGCACATAGAAAAGAATAGTTTTTTTAAGTGCCCTGACAGTGACCTGCATTTATCCAGTGCAGAAAAAAAAAAACAGTCCATCACTGATCATGTGAATTGGTGGATTTTTGTTTTGGGATACAAAGCAGTCAATCAGATTCAAAATGTATGGTTTGAATCTGAAACTTTCAATTGAATTGGCGGCTTTAAGGCGATCACACCAGTTCCTAATGTTTACTGTCATTCAAGATGTCCAAGATATATCCCATTGTAAAAAGATTTCTTTCTACCTGTTAGGGGGGTTCAGTTAATTGAGCGAGAGGAAGAGGTCTGCATCTTCTATGAAAAAATAAATGCTCAAGAAATGATACTTCAGAAGGGAGATATCAGTTTGATGGAACAAGATGAAAAGATCCGTTTCCTAGGGATGAAGGCTGCTGAAAAGAAGAGACAGATTGAACAAGTCAAGAAAGAGTTACCAAATAAGAGGAATCTGGAATCAGATCTAGTGATCCTTCAGATCCAGGTCAGTGGGACCAGTCTTTAGACCTTTTCCATTTCTCGTATTTGAGAAGACCTTTTCTCAAATACGAGAAATGCTGTGGGTCAGAGGTCACTTAAAAATGGACTTAAGGTTTTCATGTTGGCTACCTACATCACACAGTTGTATGCGTTTTTTTTTTTTTTTGAGGGGGTGGAGAGTGAGGTCAGGATAGTGCCGGCTGGTCAAACTCAACAGTGGGACAAACAGAGGGTTAAAAGCCCATTCACATGGGTTTGTTGTGGTAACACGTGTTACATCAACAAACCATTACATGCACCAGTGCATTACAATGATATTCATTTTAATGCTGTATGGGAATGCACATAGATTGCAGTCTACCATAATGCACAGCAAAAACACGGTCATGCATTTTTGGGTGTTGCATCGCATAAAATGGTGTATTTTGATTTTTTGGTTGTCAAATTTTATTAAATTTCAACAATTTATACAAGCAGATTCAGTTGCAACAATAAAGAAGCAACATCATAAAGTACGGGTATGGAAATAACTACAAGATACAAAGTAATTTAATGTATATTATACAGTACAAAAATAGGCATAGTGAATAGAAAAATTTGTTATTAAAAATAATATTTGGGAAGGATCGAAACCCAGTATGATAAAAGGCGAAAAATGTAATTTAAGCAAGAGATTATTAATCTTCGAAAGTCATGTATAGCATAAATATGGAAAATGCCATGAAAGAACTGACTAAGATTTGGGACCTTTTACAGTTCAAAAATATAATGTTACAGATATAGAATAGGAACAAATGTTGCTAGGTGAACCACGAGGGAGAAGTATTTTAGATTTATTTATTTTTTTCAAATTATTTACAAAAGTGGAAAAGGCATACAATATTGTTAGGAACATTGATACAACACCAAACTTCAAGATACATAAAGATAATTAGAATGTACATGAGAAAGACAAGAGGTAAGCCAGAAAGCCATCTTGAAAACGATCACTTGAAGTAACCACATTCTAGGACAATAGGATCCGTGGTTATGGCGCAATTACGCTATGTTGTTGGGACCCATTGTGCCTAGTAGCACAACAGAAGCTGGTAGAGTGCCATGCCCCGGGGCCGATCTCCATCCCCACCGGCATCGGTCACATGTTTTTTATTTATTTTTTAACATTTTGGTGCTTTGCCAGCCAAATTACCAAATTATTTTAATGATCTTCCTTAACAGAACATGCACTAATGCAATGTACCAGGACTCCAATCTGTAAATGGACCCCAACTTTTCAAAAAAGCCACATTTTGTCTACTTGGAGCTGGTACTTAATTCCAGAAAAAGATTATGGTACTTTGGAAATCAACAGTATAGTAAAAATTGCAAATAATATTTATTTCCAGAGAAAGGGCCAAAAATATTTCCTCAAGTATTTAGCTCTAAAATTATAAAAGGGAATGCAAGTTATCAACTGAAACAACTGGGGCACATTTATTTGTTTTTATACTAAGGGTTGCAAAGAAGGAATGAGAGACCTCAATGTAGCCCTTAAAAATGCCAGTTTGACAAAATATACAGTAATGAAGGGTATTTATAACCCCCATTAGCTTTTTTTTTTTACTGCATGTAAACCAACTGGAAAAAAGTCTCCTTTGTTTCCTGTCCTGGAGCCACACCAGAAAATTATAGTAAATCTCACCAAAGTTAGGGGAATCCCCAACTTAGATAGTTAACAAAACAGTTGTCCACATTTAATGATTTACCCTCACCTCTTGCTCTGGTGAAACCTCTAAAATGTTGGTTTAGGCTCACTTTCTGTCTTGAGGACATCAGTAATCACTGTATATAAAGAAGTAAATCTCCACAGTAAGGGCACAAATGGCAAAAAAAAAAAAATTGGGGGGGGGGGATATTCCTCCCACTGATACCAACAGTAGGGTTCCATTTCTTCCACTATCACCAACAATAGGGCTTTGTTCCTCTTCCTTCTAACCAAAGGTATAAGGTAATTTTTACTCAATAACCACCACCCTTGGGGCGTTTTTCACTCCCGCTAACGTTAGAGCAGTTTCTACTCATACTGGCAACAATCAGGACAGTGAACTGATCCTTGGCTTAGAAACTTTGAGGACCCCTACTTTAGAATATTGACCAGAGCACCTAAACAACTTTTAAAGTATACAGTATCTAAAAGCAAAACATTATCTATTTTATTTATTGAAGTACAGGAGGGTTAAAACTGCTTTTTTGTGGCAATTTGTATCTCATTAGGGAGATTTCACTTCCTGTTCTGTAAACTCGACAGGAAAAGAGCGTATACATTTCCAATGTGAGGGGTATCCCCTCCTAGACAATTTTTAGGGAAACAAGATTTCCTGTTCCATTGTCTTAACATTTTGGGTTTACCATCACCTTTATTTCTGGTGGCACTGGTGATCGGGACAGTTCGAGAGCGAATCATCTCCCCAATAGGGACAAAGGCAGCAATTAACACCTGACCACTCTATCCAAATCTAAAAAGGTTTTGCCCATTATATATTTTAAATTGATAAACAAACATACTTGAAATTTAAAATTAGGATCTTCGGGTTTGCTTATCTCCATACAGACATATAAATACCCTGGCACTCTTGTCGATTTGACTTCTAGTTTCCTTGCTGCCATTCTGAACTCTGTAGATTACGTTTAAAACCGTTCAGGAATAGGCATTCAAATAAAGAATGATTGTAAGTAGATTGGACACATTTTCTTCCGCTCTCCTTTTTAAACTCTCTTTCTATTTCAGTATGAAAGAGAGGACATTGACTGAACATTCCCTCTAAAGATAAAAAATACTATTAGACAAAAACCATTCTGTGTTACATGTTCTTCCTATGAATATTTCCACACTTATTAGGCTTCTTGCCATTTAAATTTTCAAAGAAAACATGTCAAACTTAGCTGGCTCTTTAACAATATGCATTGAGGCTTATTTACAAAGATTGTCAGAAAAATGGCTTTCCAAATTTTAGAAGTTTAAACTAGGAAACTGTAATGTCTACAAAAAAAAAAAAAAAGTGATAAGCAGACAAATTGGCAAAAAATAAAAAACCGGTGCAGAAAATGAATTATCATCATTATTATAATATTATTCTGCCTTGTTAAAATTGCATTCTGCAGAGGCCATCCTTTGAAAATATTGGGATATGCTTTGGCTTCCCACTGCCCTTCGCCTAGTGACACTTAGCTCAGTTCAGATTCATACCCTCCAAATGTGGAAAATCGGTCAAATTCTCTGCAGGCCTGATCGCACCCCATCTCACATTGTTACACCTCTTTCAATGCCCATTCCCCCCCCCCCCTCGGGACTTGATAACCTGAGACAGAAATCACAGATTTCTTGATATCCACCCTTATCTCCTAACTCTGGTTAGGATTTTGAGATCTGATACCCTCAGGTCCTCACACAATATTCCATAAGAGCAATATAGATATCTCCAACTCGGTCACTTTATTTCCCTGCCCCTCAGATCTCAGCCCACCCCGCACACATCGGCTCCATTTGATAGTCTTTGTAGGGCCCGACCCCAATCCCCTGGCCTTTTTTCACTGAATTATTCCTCAGTAATAAATCCCAGAAAGCCCCGACTGCAACACTACCATCTCCAATGGGAAAGCGAACTGGGGATGCGACTAGATCCGGAGGACTGGCAGATCATGACCTTGACACTAAGTGTTCCAAGAATGTGCTTATTTTGGAAAATGCCTACAAGATTCTGCATAGATAATCTTACAGGCTGGCTAGACTTGCAAGTTTTATCCTTGTGTACCCACTAAATTGTTTGAGGATGTTCACAGGTATGAACGATGACACACATCTGATGGTCTTGCCTGAAGATGTGAAGACTTTAGGTCAGGGTTTATGCCCTAATCTGCACCTTGCTTCATAACGACCTCAAACTGAATCCATACGAAGCCCTTCTCTGGAAGCCGATTGAAGAATTACTTCGCTCAGAGCGACAATTGGCATTACATCTTTTTACTGCAACTAAATTGACCATAGCAAGGGCTTGGAAAACCCCAATTCTTAGTTTTGAAGCGGTTAAAAACCGCATGAATGACATTATGGTCAGGGGAAAAACGAACAGCCATATTGTCAGACACCCATGAGAAACTTCTCCAGGTGTGGCAACCCTGGATTGCCCTTGCTCAGCCGTCTCGGTTTGACAGTGCTCTTTTGTCGCTCTAACAGCCGTGCATTGCGAATCCTTGGGACGACTGTTCTTTTCTTTCGCTCTTTTTCTAGCTCCTGTTCTCTTTCTTCTTTGTTTCCAGTTTTCGTATTCTTTGATCAGTTACTGAGATTGTCCAGGCACCAAGCATAAGCCTGGCCAAGATGGTTACGATATGCTCAATCTTTACTTTTGGTGCGGAAACAAGCCTTGAACATTGCACTTGAAATTGTTTGCATTTGTATTTGATATACAGTTTGATACGGATGTTGCCAACATCTATAAATTAACTTATATCTTCTATTTTCATACTGTATGGCTCAGTGCACTGGTTATGTGTGATTTTCATGCTCACACTTATTCATTGTTGAATGTAACTGTCCAATAGATGGCTCCATCTATTTGAAGAACAACAACAAAATCCCTTGTAAAAGAAAATAATGGGTTATGTCATGCTAAAGTTGGAGAATATGGGACATTTTTAGATAAATTATTTTTCTGGATTGTTTTCACAGTTGTTAAAATATGGCAGAAAATGGCATTAAGACCAGCGTTTTTAGGTAAAACCATTTGTTTGAATAGAA
This sequence comes from Pelophylax lessonae, assembly GCF_965119305.1. NCBI lineage: Eukaryota > Metazoa > Chordata > Amphibia > Anura > Ranidae > Pelophylax > Pelophylax lessonae. Next base: position 190,106,595 of record NC_138771.1, on the reverse strand, counting down.
AACAAAACACGAATACGTTTCAAACTTTTATAGATGGGCACCTTTGTTTTTGATGGTCTGGCAGGAATACAGCAATGCTCCCAAAAATATATAGTTATTTGATTGCTAAGGATAATCTACCATGCTTCATTCTATAATAAAATGTATAAGTAGGTTTCTGACGAGTTATTAGTAGCCCATTTTTGATGAAAGAAGAGATTGCATACATACCAATTTATTTTTCATACTTGAATATGTCCCCCCAGTGATGTGTACTATGGATTAGTTTGGCATAAAGTTTGGCTAGCAGAGTTTACAATTTATTTAACTGGAGATTTGGACTACTGGTGGTTCTGAACTGGCATTCGGAAATAAAGTCTGAGAATTTGACATAATGCATCAGTGTGATGTGACAGAGGTGCTTTAAACAAACTCACATCTATCTAAAATTCCTGAGAATGAACACTAATGGGAACAAGGGTATTATTGGTTTATTGTAGTGAAATGGCCTAAAGCGATCTAATATAATAGTTCCCGACTTTCTGAAAAGGAATCATATAAAGCTATATTTGTAGAAGGGACCAATATTTGTAGAAGTGAAACAAAGCAACACACAATATATTTATGACTTTTTTCCATTTGCATTTATGTTGCATACAAGGTAATCTATTGCATTACTGAATACTTAAAGTCAATCATTTTTTTCCCTCTTTATTGAGCAGCTCTCCCAGTGTAACGACAGATTAAATGACCTGGAACAACAGGCAGAGGATCCAGAGAAAACAAGTAGGATTCGTTTGCTTGAAGGAAAGGACCCATCACAACAAGAGCTTTTGAAGAAAACAGAGGAGGTAGAGTTAAAATCAAAGCCGGTTTAATTCGATTCTCACTATAAATGTTCTGTAGTTACGTCATGTTTACCATGAAGGAAAATCTGGCAATGACAGCCTCCAGCATAGTTCACATTTTAAGAAAAGTTGCACTTTGCAAGGGAATTTTCCTTTTAGCTTGGTGAACAAATTGAATCTCTACTGACTTCCATCATCATGCCATCATGTGCAAGCAAAATGACTGCCTTTATTTCCTTACACATGATTGGATATTCTTTGCAAAGTGAGACACATTCACTGAGCTCTGGGGAAAATTCCCTTGCAAGGTGAACAGCCTATTTGCATTTTTGAAATGAAAAAGTCTCTCCCTACTCAAGTCATGGTCAGTGGGGGAAATGTTAGCAAGAATGACAGGTACAGTAAGCCCTTATTACTGCAAACCTATTACTAAATCAAACACTTATTTTATTGTGTTATTTTTCCCTTTTCTTTCACATAGTGATCCTGTCTGTAATATTTCCTGTCCTAGGCAGGTTTCCTCAAGCTGGCCAGGCATGGATCAAAGTTTGGTCGGTTCAGCAGGGACTGGCTGAATTTCTATGTATGGGCACCCTAGTTGGTCAGAAGTCAATCAATCAATCAACTTCTGTACAACCTCCCTGTGCCGGGTTTTTCCCAAATAATAGGGGTCGCCAGCTACAGCGGGCAACATTGATCATTGTGTTCTTACAGAGGGGGGTCTCATGAGAACACAATAGCACAAGGGAAGTGATTCCCCCAGTCACATTTAACCATGTGGATGTGGGAATTAGAACTTTTTTTTTTCTTTCAATTCACTGTTTGAAGAAAAGAAAATGTATGATGTATGACCTGCCTAATTTTGAATGCAAACATCTCTGCCTATTTTCAACTCCATAATCTGGAAGGGAGTTTTGTAGGAAAGGAAGGTAAAAACTTACTAGACTTCTGGCAGGTATTTTTTTTTTTGCATTTATTGAAAAACATATAGCAAAATGTTTTCAATGTCATATGTAACAGACCAAAAGAGCAAATGAGAAGTTAATGGTTAGTGCCTACACATGCTTTAAATTTTCTCAGCTTCAACCCATGCAGTTTTTAAAAACAGCAATATGCATTACAGCAGATACACAGCCTTGGACCTGCCCTAATACTGTATGTGCCAGAAATGTATATATATTATATATACACATACACACACACACACACACACTAGTGCTGTAGCGAAAATTCAGTTACCTAATTTGCTGCTCCTCTTTCTAGCCAATTATGGATGTAGCCTTTGTTTGCGCTCCAATGAAAAGTGATCATTCTAAGCTACTGTACTTCTTCCTGTAATGTCATTAGAGGAATAGGCATCTGATATATTTGAATGTTCATTCAATACAGCTTGAACTGCGCCTGGCTGAGAAGGAGGGACAGTTGCTGGAAAAGGATTTCCTCTACGAGCAAGTTTCTAAGCTATCAGATAGGATACGCATCAAAGCTGGAAATGGCAAAGAGGACACCCTGACTAGTGCTAAAAAGGTCTGTAATGATAAAGATCTGCCTTTTCCCAAGATTCAGATAGCACTGCACTTACACTGTAAATGTGTATGGATGAAAAAGCCCAATATATTAGCCCTAATCTGAGAAAGAGAAAAGTCTATCCATATTAACAAGCACTTTAGTGTTCCGAAGGTGAGGGCCAGACAAGCATGTTGTAATGTTGCCATACTGATTCATCCTCTTTTCTATCATTATTTTGACAGAAGAATGAACTAAAAAATAGGATTAAGGACACAACTCGTAAAATGATGTCCCATATTGCAGAGTTATCTATGCAACAAGCCAACTGTATAAAGCTGCAGCAAGAAGTAAGAGATAAAGAGAAGTTTGTTGAGACATGCTATGCAAGGATGGAACAAGGGTTGCCACCAAGTGAGGAAACCAAGCAAGAATGGAAGCGCTTAGTGCGTGAAGAACGTAGACGCCAACTTGAGAGAGAAGAAAAGACAAGGGTATGGTGTATAAAATAAGGTTGTCAATGTATGGCATTTAGCAATCTAGTTCTTTAAAGATTATTTTTACTCATCAAAGTGATGAGTGATCTGTACGCTGCTAGAATCACCCTTATTAAAGCTGCCAGCCATACAATGTACATCACCCTTAGGCTGGCCATAGAAGCCTTTTTTTTCCCCCAATTAGCCAGAGAAATATTTAAAAAAAAAACAAAAAACAATGCATTCCCTCATCCTTACATCTGAAGTGGATGGAGGAATCCTCCCTGCTATGCCATTGTATTCAGATGGTGGGACTCCCCCCTCGGTTTCCTTCACCAGGGAAAAGCAAGGCTTCTCGTCCTGAATAATTTTATAGAGTCCCAAAGTCTTAATGAATGGGCAGTAATTTAGATTGTAAAGTGTGAACCTTTGTTTGAGAAGTACCCATAATGTTATCTATTCTTAAGGGATTGAGGTTTATCACTTCTAAACTGATCCATTGGGGGCTTTTTGTTGCAGGGTATTTAGCCAATCTGTGTATTTGTTTTGCTAGTTAGTACTTTATTAGACTGGATGAATCCTGGTTTCCATCCAGTTTGTGGAGATGGAAGGTATTTACATGACGTTTTGGTGTTTGATAGTTCCACATAAATGACTGTATGTGGTTTTCTAGTGTACCTAGCATTTGGGAAGAGAGGCTTACGGTAAGAATTTGCAAAAAAGATAGTCTTTTCAGCAATAATGTAATTTTATGGCTGCTATCCTACCAAACCAAGAAAGATTGTATTTTTTTTCCAGGATATCAGTAGATCTTTGAGTTTAAGCATCATAATAATAATTAGCAGTAATGTGTTTATCATAGAAGTTAGTTAAAAATCATCCCAGGTATAGGGGAGTTTAAAGCCAACCCACTGGAATTTAAAACACGGTTGGTAGGAGAGATAGAGTGGGTGGTGGTAGAGAGATGTTCAGTGCCAATAATTTGCCAATGTTTAAGGTGAAGCCTGAGATTTTGGCAAAAGTAGGTAGTGTGGTGAGAAGACAAGGTAGTGAGGAAATAGGATTTATGATAAAGAATATTGCATTGTTAGCAAAGAGGCATCATTTCTGGCACACACCAGCCACCTCTAGGCCTGTTACGGAAGGGTTTAGGCTTTACAGTTGGGCTAGGGGATCGATCACTAAAACAAAGTAACAATGAGCTACCTTGTCTGGTTCCTCTATATATTAATAGGGACATATCTCAAGACAGAGTATTGAAGAAAAGCTCTTGGGAGAAATTTTGAGCTTTTCAAGATGGCATCAGTGGGTACTGGAGGTGGCAAACAGGATTGGGGAAGTAATCTACTGTTTGGGTTTTTTTTTTTTTAAACCACAGGTTAAAGGATGGACACAAAATGGTTCATCACTTGTCTTGGCATTGCTACATGTCACCAATAGGCTTAATGTTTCCTGCAGACAGTCAAACACAAAACAGACCAATTTTGCATCATGAACTTTATTTTTAACAAGCATTTCAGATGTATAAAATTAGAAAAGTTAGTTTTATAAACAGTCTGTTTCAAAATTCCAAACTTTACATGTTTGTTAATTACATCTGTAAGGAAGACGTAAGTCCTAAGAAATGACTAAGGGCCTACTTGCATAACCTTATGCCAAAGAAATTTCAGCATTTAAAATTCCAACAAAACAATTATCACATGCTAATGGCTGTAAACTTCTACTGCAGGTTCAAGAGGAGGAAGAACAACATTTTTTGCAAAATGGAACCTACACCACAGCGGAGCAACGTCCTAATGCTTACATACCTGAAGATGAAAATGTTCTTCCTCTTCCCAGACCTTATGGGGCTTTGGCACCTTTCAAGCCCAGTGAGCCAGGCTCAAACATGCGGCACATAAGAAAGCCAATGATAAAGCCAATTGAAATCTAATAAGTCTAAATTCAAATGTCCCCAAGCAGGATAGCTCCACTACTACTGTAGAACACCTGTACAGGCAATTGGGCATATACTAAGTGTTGTACAACACTTAAAATTTGGGTCTCTGTGTTAAAAGTGTGGGCTAAATGACCATACAGCTTCATACGTTTGCCCCATTGTGGCCTTCTAAAGTACACACTGGTTTGCACATAAAAAGTGTTCTAAAGAAACATGGCAACTGGCTTCTAACCAACATTATCTGATGCAGGTTAAGCAAACAAATTTGTTGCTATTGATAACAAGACTACCTTTTAAACACTTTGGTGCATCCTGCCCATCTATAAAGGGAAATTGTTTTGCTGATAAAACACCCAAATATCTCACTAAAGCCTAGTACACACTAGTAGTTTTTTTTTTTTTCAACCCAGCAGGGCTGAACGAAAAAAACCTTAAAGGCCAGGAGGAGCCGCTGTACTAACTAACTATCTGGCGTTAGCACAGCGATCTCCCCTGCTGTTCTATTGTGTTCTGACAGGGGAACAATCTCTCCCCACCAGAACACTACGATCAGTAATGTGTGCGCTTAATAGCAGACCTTTTTCAGTCATGCCCCTTTCGACAGAAGGTGGCCGAACGTCCAGCTTCTGTCAAACTAACTCCAGTACACACGGGCCGAATGCCAGCCCAACATTCGGCCCTGTGTATACTAGGCTTAACATCCTGTTTTTTAGTTCTACTACATTGTTATTACAGTACAGTATATATTAAATGCTAACAGAAATTTGTATATCTTGACATATCCCACTTGTCTGCAGGTGCCACTAACAATAAGGTCAAAATCATTCAACTTTTTTTTTTTTTTTTTTTTTTTTATTGAAAAAGACATCTATTCCCTAAGCTGAACTAGGTGAGGTAAGTGTAGGTTTAACACCCATAAAATAGAACACAAAATATCAACATATGTACACGTTAGCTAATGTTTTTAATGGTGCTAGATTACATCTGTGCAATGGCCATATCCTCATGCATTGTTGGGCTTTATAAGGCAACAATAACCTTGCATAAAAGTCCATGACTTTAACACATGTAAAATACATGAACACAAGTACAGAAAGGTATAAATCCAGCCTTGATGGAGACTCCCATCAAATATTTGGAGGGTAGAGCAGTTCAATAGAAGGTTTTTAAAATTCCATTATCTAAAGGAATATGAGACCTTATCCTTACAGCCCTCCTTATTCCCCCCAGCAAGGTATACTCAACCCATCCATGCTCCTATGCCAACTTCTTACTTTGTCTGAGACCTCGTTCAATTTCTCTAATGGACTGGGGCTTCCAGGAAAGAGACAATATGACCTGCCCATGTGATAGTGGTCAGGTCTGGGCAGATAGTCACGAGGCCTGAACACTGTCATGTTGAGGAAAATCTTGACATTATTCCTCTGGGTGAGCTTGGATAGCAGGACTTATTTTGGGTGGACTCCTGCAGTGGAGGTGGTGGAAGGAGTATACCTAGTTCAGAGTATAGTGGGATAGAAAACAGGATTTAATTTTACATGAATTGCTGGCAGAGGTCTTGTATGTTACCATACAGCAAGATATGTTCGTATACAAGGAAAAAAAAAAAAAAACAGCTTTCACAAGAAATACTTTCACAAGTAATAATTTAACCTGACCTTTGTGTTTATAAATTAATCGCACTATAAAAAAATGCATAATTTAAACTGGCCAGTGATTGAACTGTACGCACTGTTCTTCTGAACATGGGATAACACAGGCTTGCTTTTATATTTGTGAAAATAAAGGTGGAATTTCCTGACTGTCGCCGCTTTAGTGGGGATGTGAGTGTTGACTTCCCTGAAGTTATCCTGCTCTATCATTACAAAAGATCCAATCTTGAGAACAGCCGCCAAGTACAGACAAAAATATGTATAAACGCAAAAAATTAAGCTTCCCTTGGAAGTGTTGTCGGTCTTATAAGTATCATACATATTGTGCTCGAAGTGTTGTTTAACAAAAATGCAAGATTTTTTAAATATCTGAGGATCTAAATTAGTCCAGAGAATGCTTAATGGAAGGTTACAGACCTCAGTTAAATCAGGACACGCGTACGATCAAGGTCATATTTAGTTCAACTCCTCACATTGTGTGGTCACTTCCAAACTCGACTAAATAGAAATGTATTTAAAAAGATTATTCTTCAACAAGATACAGTATAGAATAATTTATAATGGTTAACAGCAAAAATGATGAATTATTAAAATCATGATTTTGTGCATAGACTCAACAAAGCTCTCAAAACACATGTTGTAATGAGGCTTACATTTCAGTATTTAAACATTTTACAGCTTTTTCACATTTCATTCAAATTTTCCTATAAGGAAAATGGTATTTCATGTAAATGCCTCCCTGAGCAAAATCAGTGTTTTCTAACATACACACTACATCATACTGTATAACAGAGAAAGCAAGAGACATTGCAGTTGTAAAAGATGCCTGACCACAACAGCATTGTAGCAGTTATCCAAGTTTGGATATCTGTGCCACATTCATGTATTAAACCACATGGTTTGTACCTAAGTCACAGGAAATAGATGTGTTCCCTTATGAATGCAGCAGAGGGAAAGTGTTATTAAAATGAGCGATTTCTAGAACTAATGAAGACCAAGAAGAATGGATGTTCGTTTTAACGCAATTTCTTCGAGAAATGCAGCATCTATATTGTCTTCTTCGAATGGGTTCAAAGCTGAAAGAGAAAAAAATATGAAATATTTTCTAAGAATGTTAAACAGGTTATATATATATATATATATATATATATATATAAATAAATAAAAGAAAAAGATTGAGTGTAAGTACCCAATCACCCAGCGCTTACAAAATTATGCGGCAATATTTCATGTGCATATAGGTTAAAACACCATAAAATACCAAGAGCAGCTGCCTAAAATATAAAAACATATAGAAAAAGGTGCATACCACGAATGATAAAACACAGGCTGCGCTCAATATAAAACTCTATAAACATATAAAGCTCTCCTTATACATAGTTCATGCATAAGATAGTAAGGTAAAGTCCGATATGGAGAAAGTCCATCACCCTGATACAGATCCAATGGGATTGTGAAGAAAAAAGTGTGCTCTTTACAGCGAAAGCCAATGAGCCTCCACCACACCTCGTGCTCCACCCAAAGGGTAATGCTCTTACCAGATGTCAAAATATCACAAGCCCATCAAAGTGATGTTGTCTCACATAACTCCGTCGGACTCAGCATACAGAACCACACTCACGATTGCAGTGTCCACCGAAACCATCATATGTGCAAGGGAAATAAAGGCGTACATAGGGCAATATCGTTCAAATAAAATGACAACCTTTATTCACAAATCCTCTCCCATTACACTCACATGAAAATAGCAAACAATCAGCATATCGTGTGGAGGAAATCCGAGGCCTGCCGGCCGCTTACCGGGCTCCCCCGCGATGTTCGGTGTCCCGGAAGTTGCCGATCAGCGTGGCTGGACGGCGTCTCGTTGCCTTGGTGACCACGCAAGCCACCGCCCTAACGCGTTTCATCAGAGACTTCTACCGAGAGCGTTCGTAGAAGTCTGACGAAACGCTCATTGGCTTTCGCTGTAAAGAGCACACTTTTTTCTTCACAATCCCATTGGATCTGTATCAGGGTGATGGACTTTCTCCATATCAGACTTTACCTTACTATCTTATGCATGAACTATGTATAAGGAGAGCTTTATATGTTTATAGAGTTTTATATTGAGCGCAGCCTGTGTTTTATCATTCGTGGTATGCACCTTTCTCTATATATATATATATATATATATATATATATATATATATATTTGTTTTTTATATATTATTATATATTATATATATATATATATATATATATATATATATATATATATATATATATATATATATATATATATATACATATACACATACAGTATTGGGGTGCCTGCCTTTCCACGCAAAAATGGATTTTTGTAAAATCTTACCGTAAAATCCTTTTCTCTTAGCTCATTGACAGACGTAGTCCTCGGTGATACAGCACATTCGGGTTATGTTGCCTCCACAGGAGTAGGACTAGACAGGAAATAAAATGCTCTGGCCACACCCTAGGGGCAGTCCCAGAGGGTATATCCTCTCTCTCTCTGCCTCAGCAAATCAGTTATGTCATAAAAGCAGTCTTTAGAGAATTTAACCCAACCCAACTCCAAAACAGAGGGGCGGGTATCAGTTATGTCATAAAAGCAGTCTTTAGAGAATTTAACCCAACCCAACTCCAAAACAGAGGGGCGGGTAGTACCCGCCCCTCTGTTTTGGAGTTGGGTTGGGTTAAATTCTCTAAAGACTGCTTTTATGACATAACTGATTTGCTGAGGCAGAGAGAGAGAGGATATACCCTCTGGGACTGCCCCTAGGGTGTGGCCAGAGCATTTTATTTCCTGTCTAGTCCTACTCCTGTGGAGGCAACATAACCCGAATGTGCTGTATCACCGAGGACTACGTCTGTCAATGAGCTAAGAGAAAAGGATTTTACGGTAAGATTTTACAAAAATCCATTTTTCTCTATCGCTCATTGACAGACGTAGTCCTCGGTGATACAGCACCTTCGGGAAGTCCCAGAGCAGTATCCCAACTGAGGGGTGGGAAAATGGAAATCAAATCCAAATCTAGAAGGCCCAACCGGTGCCAACTAGAAGTTTACAATGCTCATCCTTAATGATGAGACTCAACAAAAAAATTTTCAAACAGAAAAAAAACCCTCGAGGTAGACCACCGGTCTCCTCAAATTGCGGCCTGCAAAACCTTGCGGCCAAATGAGGCATCCGCCGATGCCATCACATCAATTTTATAAAATTTTGTAAAGGTATGTACCGACGACCAGGTGGCCGCCTTACATACCTGGACCACTGACGCCTGATGGCGAAAGGCCCAGGAAGTACTGAGCGCTCGAGTGGAGTGCGCCCTAACAGGGAACGGAGGACTCTGACCCTTAATAGAATAAGCCTGTACCACCGTCTGTCTAATCCATTTGGCAATAGTCGCGGCAGATGCAGGCAACCCCTTTCTGGGGCCATCCGTGATCACAAAAAGTGAATCCGTCTTACGGAACGATTCCGTAGCTTTCAGGTATACCCTGATTGCCCGAACCACATCCAAGGAATGCAACGCATGTTCCCGATGATGATTGGGCTGAGGACACAAGGAAGGTAGTACAATATCTTCATTCAGATGAAAATCTGAAACCACCTTTGGAAGAAAGGATGGCTTAGGGTGAAGCACTACCTTATCCCTATGAATCACCAAGTATGGGGACTGGCATGATAAAGCAGCCAGTTCTGACACCCTGCGTGCAGAAGTGATAGCCACCAAGAAGGCCACCTTCTGGGATAATGTAAGCAAGGGAATCTCCCTGATGTTTTCAAAGGGAGGTTTCTGTAGAACCGACAGAACCAAATTAAGATCCCAGGGTGGTAAGGGCGCGCGGACTGGTGGAGCCAGGTGCTGCACCCCCTGGATGAAATTCCGCACCAAGGACTTGGTAGCTAAAGGTTTCTGAAAGAAGATTGCTAATGCTGAAACTTGACCCTTGATGGTGCTCAAGGCTAGCTTCTGCTCAACCCCTTTTTGCAAAAAGGCCAATATTCGAGTCACCGAATAGGTACGTGGAGGAAATCCTAAAGATTCGCACCACGCGATATAAGTCTTCCATGTGTGATGATAGACCTTGCTGGAAGTCGCTTTCCTTGCTTTAATAAGGGTAGGAATGACTGAAGCTGACAACCCTCTGTCCTTCAGTACTTGGGTCTCAATGGCCAGGCCATTAAAACCAGCGACTGTAAAGCACAATGGTAGATTGGTCCTCGAGACCGCAGATACTCCCTGAGACGCAGTTCCCACGGAACGTCCGCAACTAGCAAGTCCAAGTCGGCCAGGCCGGCTTGACGAGGCCAGCCTAGAATTTCTAGGACCACTGGCACTGACGGGATCTGAACCAGGCGTCCCTAGAGCTATCTGGCCCCGACCATCCGAGAAAGTCTGGTCGTTCTCTGTTCCCACACATTTATCCGACACCCGATTCCTATCAGGAACGGTGATCTCTCCTGGTTGAATCTCAGGGACCGAAGTCACCCGGCTAGAGGCTTCTTGGTCTGTCTGGTCAACCAGATCCGATTCCTGTGGGGAATTGAGACTAATCTTAGGAAAAGGTAAAGTAAAAGATCTGTTCAGGGAACGGTGACTACCGCTCCCTGTAGCACTTAAATGTTGGAAGGGAAGAATCGCACCGGTAGTAGTAGTCGATGCTCGATCTAATGTTCTGAAAACCGGTGAAAACGTCCCCCCACCCTCAAACCGGGTGGGGGCGCACCTTCAGGCTGTGTAATCCTTTGCTTCGGGTTTGGCTGAGTCGGTCCTCTGTTTGTCCGACCAGCCTTTCTTGAACCCTCCTGGAGGAGTCTTGCCTTTCCCGCTTGTTCCAGCCGGGCGTGCGAACCCTTTATGGGCGGTAAAGAAAGGTCCTCGCTTGTTGCGAGGTCCCTTAGCTTTTACAGCCTGTGGCAAGAAAGTGCTCTTGCCCCCAGTGGCATCCTTGATGATTTCATCTAGGGTGGCCCCAAACAGGCGATTCCCCTGAAAAGGGAGATTCGTCAAGGTCTTTTTGGAACCTAGGTCAGCTGACCAGCATTTTAACCACAGCACACGTCTGAGTATTACTGCTGACATAGATGCATGCCCTAATAGGGGAGTAGTATCCAAGGCTGCGTCACAAATAAACTGTAGCCCTTGTATAATCTGTTCCATCCAATCAGATGTTTCCTGGGGAATATCTTTTCCCCTAAGGTCTTGGCGTACCAATCTCGCCCATTCCGTAAGTGTCTGGGAAACTAGACCAATAACAATTACTGGTCTAAATGCTGACCCTATCAGAGAGAAGATGGTGCGGGACTCTGCTTCCATCTTCCGATCAACCGGATCCTTAAAGGACGAAGTGTCCTCCACTGGGATAACCGTGGCTTTATTCAGCCTGGAAATAGGTGGATCCACCACAGGTGGTACCGTCCATTTCTTAATGAGGGATTCCTCAAACGGATAGCGTCTAGCAATACGCTTGGAAATAGTAAAGGTAAGTTTAGAATGCTCCCATTCTCCTTTAATTTTATTACCAAAACACTTGGGTACAGGAAAAACCTTCACCGTTTTGATGGGCTTGTTAGTACCAAAGGGAATCTCTGTTTCAGTTGCCTCTGCCGGTAAAACCTCAAGTTTTAAGGTTTCCCGCACCGCCACAACTAGTGCGTCCACCAATGCTTCTTCCTGAATTATGGCGGAAGAATGAACGTCCTCCTCACTGTCTGAGGGAGCTTTACCTGAGATCACAGCCCTTGCAGAGGGACCTGCAGCTGCAGTGACCATCTCTGAATCTGAGTCAGAGGTGTCAGATATTATAGGGGTAGGCGGGGGTCGCTTTCTTGACCCCCGTCCCTGACAGGCCGCCTCCACCCGAGCCACCATAGACTCCAAAACTGCTGTAAATGCATCCATGCTCTGTGCACCGGCGGGTCCCGAGGCCCCCTCGAGGGAAACAGGTGGGGGTACTTGTGTGGCAGGGTCCATGATTATTCCAGTAACTACCCGGAAAAATTCAATCCAAATTTAAATAAAAAACTTTTTTTTTTTTTTTTTCCCCAGACCCCCAGCGCCACAAAAGCCCCTCAATGTTACCTGCTAGGGATCCCTATCGAGCGAGAGAGAGAGAGAGATAGACCCCCAGGCTCACCACTTGATGCTCAGAGTTCACTGCAACAGGTTACAGCACTGTCTTTACAAACAGGAAGTCTTTTGGCTGGCTGCCCAGGAAGGAAGGAGGCGGCTCCGCCCCTCTGCACGCCTTCCGGCGCCTCCCCTAGCTCCACGAGGTGTTTGGATCACCTCAAACATGGCCGCCCCCATGCTGCAGACACGAGGCTACGCCACAATGGCGGCCTCGTGCGATCTACGGCGGTTTGCACAGCATAGCGGCGTCCTGTAGTAACTAGGCATCGCAAAACCTCTCTCTCAAGGAGATCAGCTTGACCGGCGGTACCGAACCCTGGCAGAACCGCATGGCCGTCGGGAGCCTGCTTCAGCTGGAGAAATGACCTGGCAAGCCGCATCCCTGTCCTGTGACTTCTGACAGGTAGGATACTTCTTGAAACACAGTAAGCTTCCAGTGCTGCCACATATTACAATCATTTAAACATACTTTGTAATTAGATTGTCAGCTCCCAAACCAAGCCTGCTGGTTTTTTGTACACAAAAATCACACTCAATTAGGGGGATCTGTGACATGTTATAGGATAGAGGGGAACCCATCCTTACCATTACAGAGAGGGGCCCGCGTTCACCACAAGACCCGTCAGGGGGAAAAGGGGAACATACGACTCACCATACCGGAACCAGGCGGGCGCCATTCCTGACAGTACCCCTCTCCACCGAAGTTGGAGGGCTGTCGACCAATACGGACGCCGTGACTCATGGTCTTTGGTGTTTCAGCGAGACGTTTAACTCGCAGGGTCAGTCCCCGTCCAGTGGGACTATGTCGCGGCCGACCCAGCGCGGAGCTATGGCCTGCACGCGCTCGTAGGCTGAACTGGGGTGACCACTGGATCTCAACATCCCGCCCGTCGCCCAGTTCAGCTTTCTTGCTTGAAGATCTCACAGGAACACTGGAGAAAAAAAGCTGTCTAAAAAATCTTTTCTAAGAAAAAAATCCTGCCAGGACCGAAGATCCCAGCAAGGTATCTAGGTCCTTACTCCTGACTAGACAGAAAAAAACTGATTTGCTGAGGCAGAGAGAGAGAGGATATACCCTCTGGGACTGCCCCTAGGGTGTGGCCAGAGCATTTTATTTCCTGTCTAGTCCTACTCCTGTGGAGGCAACATAACCCGAAGGTGCTGTATCACCGAGGACTACGTCTGTCAATGAGCGATAGAGAAATTAACTTTAATGGCATCCCAGTCTTAGTCCGTAGGGTTCAATATTGAGTTGGCCCACCTTTTGCAGCTATAACAGCTTCAACTCTCCTGGGAATTCTGTCCACAAGGTTTAGGAGTGTGTCGATGGGAATGTTTGACCATTCTTCCAGAAGCAAATTTGTGAGGTCAGGCACTGATGTTGAACGAGAAGACCTGGCTCGCAGTCTTCGCTCTAATTATGCCCAAAGGTGTTCTATCATGTTGAGGTCAGGACTCTGCAGGCCAGTCAAGTTCCTCTACCCCAAACTTGCTCATCCATGTCTTTATGGGCCTTGCGTTGTGCACTGGTGCCCAGTCATGTTGGGAGCAGGGGCGGACTGAGAACTCATGGGGCCCCTGGGCAATAGGAGATCATTGGGCCTCCCTGTGTCCCAGCCCATGTGTTCTTGCCCACACTCAAGCCACGCCCACACAAAGCTCCACCTACACATTGCACTGCCCACATTACATGCATTTGTCACAGAATTTGACACCATGTTAAAAAAAATATTATAGAAAATAAACTTACATTAAAGTGCAACAATGTTACATTTCCATAATTAAGGTTTTCATAAATTAACAATCTAACAGGTGCAACAGTTTAATCAAAACTATACAAAAAAAAAAAAAAAAAGCTCTGACCAGCATCTTACAAAAGCAGTAAAGAGCTAAGTTCAGGTGTTGTCTTGGCAAATCTGTCAATGATTTGATCTTTGTCACTCTTTATGTTTAGCGCAATTTGCTTTTCAACTGCTATGAGCATCAATGCCTCCAGGTTTTGTTGTGACAATGATAATCTGATTCTTGACTTTAAGACTTTTAACTTAGAAAAGCATCTTTCACATGTACACTGCGTAGTGCTCAGTGTAATTATATATTTATATGCCAAGAAGAGATTCTCACTGAACACAGTCGGTACTGAAAGAGAAGTTTGAAAGCACAGGACACACAGTTCTTGCAGGAATCCTTCTTTGCAGCAGCTGTAGAAGTGGATGGCTCAGCGCTAGAACTGGTGTGTTGCTCTTCCAAATCTGAATCCAATTCTTCACTCTCTTCATCATCACTGTCATTCAACAGGCCTACGGATATTTTTGTAGTTGGAGGCAAAAGAGATTTGTTTCTCATGTAGAACAACTAGGTCTATTTCTGGTATTACTTTGGATATTACATTCAATTGAATTTTGTCTGAAGAGGCCAGGATTTCCTCAAACCTATATGAATCCAAGCAAGAACATTGCTTATAAAGTTCTCCATGAGTGGAAAATCTTGACTTCACACTCTCTGTAACAGTGTAGAGGATAACATTGTAACAAGACATTTCAAAATGTTTCTTATCAGTACCTTCTCCAATTATTGTGGATCTTATAAAGCTCTTTTTCAAACAGAGGTTTTCACTTGCCAATTTCTCATTTATAAAATTGATAAATTCAGTTGCTGACAGCAAAACTCCAGCAAAGTCTCTGCATATTTTATCAAACGCTTTACAGCATCATCCACCATTCTCCATGCTTGGATACAAATAAAGGCCTGTTGATTGGAGATAATCTGATACAGGGATAATGATGTGAAAAATGCAAACAAAAGGTAACCGCTACTAGGATGGTTTCAAATTTACAGAGATTCTCCATTAATTTCAGAGCTTTGTTGTGAAAAAGGTTAGAAAATCAGGGGATTCCCTTACTTTTTTAAAGATAATTATTAGATCAGAGCATAACTCTTTGAAATGATTATCAAAGCTTCCAAATAACTATTCGAAGTGCTTTAGCTCTGCTTGACCACCTGGTTCTGCTAATATAAATAAAGGTGCAATAATGCTCAAAGAATTATGAACCACAATTACACTAGCAGCGCTTGCATAACCTTATAAATTTTTATAAGAAAAGTCCAAATAACTGGAAGTGCAAGATGGAATGAATGGCATGCACACTCAGTGACTGCATTCATGAAAAATGTATAAAGTTCTTGTAAAAGTTCATAAACGCATCCAAATGTATCACTTTCTTCACCACGGTGCAATATCAGAACTGACAGGACCACCTTCACCACACCAGAGTGATTCCCCCGTGGTAATGGACACTCACCAGAACCTGGAATAAATGGAGCCTTTGAAATGCATATGGGTTTCCCACACCAAGGGAAGCATGGTCTGTTACTCTGTTTGGAATCCTCCAATATCCACAGAAAAAAATGGCTCCAAAGCCCATAAGCTCCATTAGATGTATAGTTGCATGTAAAGCAGAGAAAGGGACCATAGCGTAATACAGCGGGGAAGGGGAATTTATGTTTAATAAACTTTGGCTTAACTGTATTACGCTATGGTCCCTTTCTCTGCTTTACATGCAACTTAAAAATTTCCCTTTTCTCTGGATCATGGCTCTTTTCTTTCTCTACAATATTAGTTAAGTGCATTAAGACTGGACTGCAGTCAGCAAGAAGTTTCACACTCTCCAAAAAGTTACCTCGATTGTCGAGATGGTACTCATCAAAACACACCTGCCACAGACTCTAAATAACTGCTTCTGAATGGCAGTGCTTGAACACCAATGAAAAAAACAATATTAATTATGTGGCTTACAATAGCATGCGTTATAGTACTTGCTGATTTCTTAACATCTGACTACTTCTCAATTTGTGCCTAATAGATTTGCCACTCAAATTAACAAAATAAGCACCACTAGCAAGTTTATGACATTGAGAGTTTTCATGTTCCATTATTCTTGTTGTGATGTGTCTCCAGTCATTGCAACCTTGTATTAACTGAGTCTGCTTAGACTTTTCCTGCCCATAATATAAGCAGAAGGAACAATGCACATGTTTTTTTTTTTCCTCATTAAGAGTGACCATTTGCTTTAAACGCTCGACCCTTGTATGCCTTTTCGGTAACAAACAACATTACCATTAAATGGTATGTTTTCTGTGGGCTGGTTAGGATGGAAGCCCCAAAACATTTCAAAAAGGTAATTCCTGCTTTATGCAAGTCTTGGGAAAAGAGAACGTAGTCTTCTTTTAATGGTGATTTTTCCACTCCAGATGGCATTTTGGCAGCCAGATGTTCCTGTGTATTTTCTCCAGTCAGTAGATCAATTTGAACATTTGACTCGGTTTCAAGATCTACAACAACATCTTCTTCAGTCACTGATTCCATTGGTTTATCGCTGATCTCAACAGGAGCATCTGGTTTTTTTTTTTTTACCAAAGAATGAATCGATTTTGCTAGTAGATGCCTCATTTTGTTGTCTTTGCCTACTTAATTTTCTTTTCATAGCACCACTTTTATGTTTAGGAGTTACACTTACACACTGGTGTAACTAAGTTTTTTATAGACCCTTATATTTACACATGTGATTCGCACCGTACTGCTATGTAAATCACATGCGATGTCTTTGCATCGCAATCTGTATGGCTAAATTTGCATCGCAAAGACATTAGCCATACAGATTGTATGGCTGAATTTGCATCGCATTTGGATCAAAGTCATGCATGACCCTTTTTTTGGTCCGCACCAGAATTGGATTGCATGGGTGTTCACACCTATGCAATTTCATTCCTGTCTGAATTGACAGTTCAAACTGAACTGGGGGTGTCATTAACTTTGTATTTCGCATATGGCAGGGTGAACTGCCTATGAGTCGGGAGCGATGTGGGACCCTGCATTGGATTTGCAGGGTTACTGCATTGTACCAATGTGAACCGTCCCTTGAAAAGGAAACAATACTCCTCCTGCGAATCCACTGCAGGTTCCAGCATCGCACCCGACTCGCAGGCAGTTCACACTGCCATATGCAAACCGCTGGGAGTATCAATACAAAGTTAACGACACCCCCAGATTAGTTTGCATATGGCAGTGCGAACTGTTAATTCGGACAGGAATCGGATTGCACGGGTCTGTAAAAAAAAAAAAAAAAGGTTGAAGTCCTGGAAGCATTGGACATGTATTTACATCGGTTTGCAGCCAAGAATTCTACTTTGAACAACACAGTTCCTGCTAGTGACAATATTATATTATACATTGTCTGACCTGTTGCTGCTCTGCACACAAAGCAGGTCAGGTTGGTTGGTGGGTGGCTGGCTAGCTCCTCCGAGACGATGACTCCGTCTGCTCTCTGCCTCTGCAGCATCCGCCGATCTCACTGGCTGTCACCTGCGGCAGGGATGTGTGGCCCTGCCCCTCAGCTGAATTCTCCAGGTGGAGGGGTGGCCCGAGCGCCTGTCGCTACCATCATCCCCACAGCTCTATTACTGCATTATGATCCCGGCAAGAACCTGACTCCTCTCTTAAAGCCGCATCCACCGCCGGCAAGGATTCATACTTCAATGCCTCCTTGGAGCTTAGATGTCCTCCATTCTGCATTACAAGCTGTGGGCACCTCCAGGGACAGACTTAGCCTCTCATGGGGCCCCCCCTTGACCCCGGGCCCTCAGTTAGTGCCCGAATGGTCAGTCCGCCCCTGGTTGGGAGCATGAAATTGTTGTAAATGTCTTGGTATGTTGGCGCCTTCAGAGTTCCCTTCACTGGAACTAAGGGGCCAAGCCCAACCCCTGAAAATCAACCCCACACCATAACCCCCCCCCCCTCCACCAAATGATTTGGACCAGTGCACAAAGCAAGGTCCATAAAGACATGAATGAGCGTATTTGGGGTTGAGGAACTTGCCTGGCCTTCACAGAGTCCTGACTTCAACCCGATAGAACACCTTTGGGATGAATTAGAGCGCAGACTGCAAGCCAGGCCTTCTCGTCCACATCAGTACCTGACCTCACAAATGTACTTCTGGAAAAATGTTGACTATTCCCATAGATACTCCTAAACCTTGTGGACAGCTTTCCCAGAAGAGTTGAAGCTGGTATAGCGGCAAAGGGTGGGCCAACCCAATGTTGAACCCTATGGATTAGGACACCATTAAAGTTCATGTGCGTAGAACGGAAGGTGGTAATATAGTGTGTGTGTGTATATCATGTTTTACATATACACATACACACACACATACACATATATACACACACACACGATCATCTCAAAGTGGACCATACATTAGAATACTACAATCAAGTAAAGCAGGTGCAACTTCATGGATCTAAACATGTATGTCTGAGAAATAAGATAAAAATACAGTAAGATATACCTGTGCTCAAATCCCAATAGCTTGGATATGTACATAATCCACCAGGTACCAAAAGGGTGTGACCATGACCAAACGTTAACACTAGATGTTCGGGGTGAACCCTTGGAGCACAGGTATAATTTCTATTGTATTGCAGGTCAGTGGCCAGACCTGAACCTGTAGCTCTCCTGCAACTTGTCTTTTTGCCTCATCTTGGCACTTTATCCACAGTAGCATTTAAATTTTGCAGAGCAGGTTAAGGACTGGCCACAAAGGGATTACTTTGACACAGTTGGCCAGCTTGAACATGTATAACAATGTATGCGAAGTAAAAATCTCTGTTTTTTTTTTAGTGCAAAGTTTTCTACAAATGGTTATATAGTTGTGTGCAGAGGGTTTTACCTAGAATTTAATCTAGGATTGAGAGAGACGATTCAGCATTTAAAAGGCAATATAAATCTTCCTACGTGCACCTTGTGTTTTTCAACTGCAAAAGGTGAACTGATCATGTAGTTTCATGGTGCCATTTGTTGCCCTGTATGCATAGCCTATATTAAAGTAAATCTTCACATTGTGCTCAAACATGAGGCATGCAGCATGGCACTGCACAGAATAATGCATGACCTCAGTCTGTAGTGTGAAAACTGAGTTTTCCTGTGAAGAAACTACATATCCCACAATTCCTGGTTCTGTCAGTCTAATGTTGGTGCAGGTGAGAACTAGCTACCAGTAATCTGACAGCCACAGGCAGGCAGGGTAATCACAGACACACAGAGAACTCACTAATGCAGCTGGAAGAGGTTTATTATTACATTTGTGATGTGATACATATTGAATGGCAAACACACGCTGTGCCAGCAGCATGACCTGGAACGGACGAATAGGGGCAAGCTAGCTGTAGCAAATGATGGGCAGAGGGAAATCAATCTGCTATGACACTACACACAACGTGGGAGCTTATTATTACACGTTAAGGCAAACAAACAGCACAGGAAATATACCTACACTACTACCGAATTAAAAAACAAAAATATCTGAACGCATACAATGCCTTTAACAATATTAAAAAAAAAAAAAAAAAAACCACAACCCAGCAACCTCTCTTGCTTGGAAAAGTTTTTTTTAATCTCAAAGGGGGAAAAAATCACAGCCTTCACATATGTCTTCTCTCTGGTGCTGACCGCCTACTACAGGGGTCTGCCCTAAGTGATGACTGGTTTTAGATGTTTAATTACGACAGTCCTATCAAAGCAAGATTTATGGTCATGTGCAAATTGTTGACGAATATATTTGAACACACAAGCATTAGATCTTCATTCAAACAGTGCCTCCAAATAAAAGGTGACATGACTGAATAACAACACAAAGAAAATGTGCCTTTGTATAGTGATGAAAATTAGGTACACCATTGGCATTAAAAGCTGGTATTACCCCATTTAGCAGAAAATACCTCTGCATAACAGTCTCCGACATCAACCTGGTGACATTTTTGACCACTCCTTTATGCAAAATTCCTTCAGTTGCAAGACGTGCAATTTTCCTTGTATACTTCTGGTTTTAAATCTCACTACATCATTTCAATAGGACTAAATTTAGGGCTTTGACTAGTCCAGACCATAACCCTCCATTTCCTTTTTTCTAAGACATTCCATGCTGGATTTTCCAGTATTCTTCAGATCATTATGGTGTGAAAAGATCCATTGCCTTTTCATTGTCAACTTTTAGACACGTCCTCACATCAAGTAAACTTAGAATCGACTGTAAACTTCCTGGCCCTAAAGCAGAAAATCAACCCAAAACCATAACATTTACAGCTCCATGCTTCGCAGTTGTGGTAAAAGGTTCCTCTCATGAAATGCTTTCTTAAGTTTTGGGCCAAATATGTCTACAGGACCTGTGGCCACAAAGTTTGCCAACAGACTAAAGCACATGACTGAAGAAGGCCTGGACCTTTGCCCCCATGTTCAATGGAAACTGTAGTTTTGCTCTAATGTTCTTTTAAGACCCGAAATACTTTTCTGGCAACCAGATAGCTGAGGTTTAAATAGGAGAGGTACCACCTGCATACTCACTGAATAGGCTCTAATCACGGACACCTAATCTGAAACTCATCTGATGGATATGAGGTGGTGGTAAAGCAGGGGTGTACATACTTTTTTTTCCCAGATGACAAATCTAAATTTTCTTTAGATTAGATTATGAGAATATACCAAGTCAACTCTATATGTAATTTGTTCACGTAGGTTACCTTTTCTGTAGGCACCGTTTAAATATAGAAATCTAAGGTTTGCCTATTCAAATATTCAAGTGGTACTAAAGCTAAAACATTCTTACCTGCCTGTGTAAGGTAAAAAACATTTTAGGACTTGTAGTGCTCTCACCCCCCTGTAAACATTTACCCGACTCCTGGATCGATCTAGCGATGTGCGCGGTTGCAGTCTTCTCTCCTCTCTCCTTCACACAGGGACTGACAGGCAGCAGAGGGAGTCAATCAAATCCTGTGATGAGGGAGCAGAGGGAGGGGCCAAGCCAAGCTGTGTGTGTTGACACACACAACCCAGCTCAGGAGTGACCAAGCAGTGTGCCCTATGGGAAGCTGCTTCCTATAAGGGCACACCAAAAAGAGGAGGAGCCTAGAGCACTGGTGGGGGACCCCAGAAGAAGAGGTTCGGGGACTCTCTGTGCAATATCACTGCACAGAGCAGGTGGTAAGTATAACATGTTGCTTTAAAATAGAACCTGAGACTTTACAATTACTTTGACAACTTTGCAGGGGGGGGGGGGGGTTGTTGGCTTTTGTTCTCTACAGATGACTGTATCAGCGTTTTAATGGGAACATATCAAAAGAGAAATATGGGAAGTTGGGATATGGGCTCAATTTGGCCCATTTATAAATGAAGGTTTTAAAACTAGCATTATCTGAAGAAAGCCAATCTTGCTTTCATTTTATAGTTTGAGAAACACCACAACCTAGTAGTTTCATCATGCTGTACAGAAAAGAATGCTATTCTCCTAGAGTTTTGTTGTGAATACAAGTCTTTAAAAAGAGTTTGCTGCCACAAAGCTGAAAATCATGGATCACAAAGACCCTCTGTGTGAAAGCTTGAAGGCATATAAAGGACTTCTGGCAATTCTCTGATTTACTCTAAGTATTAAAGTTAGATAGCCAGGCAGATAGTAATTTTCCAAAACCTCCCAAATCATATTAACTTTAAGAACAGTGGCCAGAGCCATAGATATTCCTCCTTTAAATACTATGGGCGTCTCCAACCATTAGTTTATATATGGAAGCATAGGTGCAGCCTAAAGTATTTTAGGTAAGGTTTTGATTGTCTCACCATATCCTGTCCTAGAAAATGAAAGAACCAATGAGTAGGTTATAGTAACATCCACTATAAGTGGGTCCTCTGTAGACCCTTACCTGCCTCAGAAATAAAAGAAAAAAAAGCCACCTTACAGTGCCTGTGGTGTAGATGGTAGGAAGAAAATAGGAAATAAAATAAGACAAGTTTCTGTACTGTACTATTTGTTATTCTAGTCTACATAGCCATTTATAGAGCTGCAGAAATCTCCTGATGGGCATTTATTATAACAGCCGGTTATTTTTCTTGATCCTGTTAATAGGTAAATACACAAATATAAAAATGTATAAAACTGAATTAGATTTCTAAAACTTCAAACACTGCTAGATGTTCATATTACTTCTGTGATGTAAAGTGTTACCTCTATCTTCCACGTCAGATAGCATCATGATTAGGTAATTTAGTGGAAGAAAATTGACGTAGAGTGGAGAGCAGTCAGTCAGTGACTGCCGAGTGACCTGCATAGAAACAGAATGACACCATTGAAAATGGTTTTATTTATTTATTTTTTTAAACGACAGTCAAAATCCTTCTTTATTATAATCTTTATGAAGAAACACGCATGTATATTTACAATATCTACATATCTATTCGTCCTCTTTACACATTCGTTAGTTTTACACTCTAGAAATAAAATGGATTTCAATTAACTGAAAAATTATCTGAACACAGAAGACAGACTCAGAAGATAGGTGTAATGATTAAAATTATATTGATGTCCTGTAACAGGGGGTTCTTCCCTCCTCTCAGACCCATTGTTGTTTTAGAATTACATTGGTTTTGTGTTTTTTTTTTTTTTTTTTCTATTGCATTTTAACATTGATTATGAAATGAAAAATAAACTATCTTGACCGGTGAACATGCTGCATCGTTTTAATGCTTTGGAAATTCCTCATTATACTTTCCATGTGATATTTGCAATACTGTCCATATACGTATATGCACTTTGTTGGTGCATCGAAAAGTTAATTGAAAAAAAAAAAAGAAAAAAAGTTTGCTCATTTTATGTCACACGCCAAGCTATTTCCCCAATTAAACCAAATGTTACCTTCTGCTGATGACAGAAGCGAAATGCTTGAGATTTAGCATAAGTGCATATTCCATGCACATTTTGCAGCCAATTCATCATAGCGTTTCAGACTTTAAACATGTAATTAAGTGTGACAGAGACTTCAATTTCTCCTGCAGAATGCAGGTAATATTTAGCTTATTTATAGCTGCCTGAACTTTTTTGAGATCCACATACTTCTAATGTTTGGATTATTACCAACGGTACAGTACATAGTCAACATAAAACCCTAAATGTATTGTTCATAAATTGGGCTTATTTTTAAAGTCCCCTCATTTCTAAAGACAGAATTGACATTTTCGGGTATATTTGGCACTATATATTTCTGTATAATGCTCTATGGTAGGCACAAACATGACCTTGCCAACTGTCACTTAACATATGCCAATTCTTGATTCCGCTTCTTTTGCTACTGGGGATTGAGGATTTTTTTTTGCTCGTTACAGGACAACAGCAATCATGCACTTACGTAACAAAAACCTGACAAAAGGTCATTTTCAAAGAGCTTTCAAAACTAATCACTTGTAGAAAACAGTACAAGACACACAATATTTTCACAATTTACCTCCTTATTATTAAGCCTGAAGAGCAATTTTCTTACATACTTCATTGCAATAAAGTTATTGCTGATGGCATGATCCCACAAACGATGGACCTTTTCAGAAATGTTCTGGAAATCAGAAAAACAGTGACTGTGACAACATGGAATATTTTCTGTTGCGTCCTTTGGCTGAGAGTCTACTCAACACCTTTGACATTAGAATTCCCTACAGGTAATAATGATAAAACAGGAAATCCTGGAGTCTTCCGTCCTCAACATTAATTTTATTCTGGCATCCAATCAAGGACAATGAATAATCTGACCATTTACAGAGATGACTGCATATAAATATACCGCTTACAGTAAAACCGCCTATGTCCTTATATGCCCTAAATCGTTTAGCTGATACTATAAAGTTACAGATATCAGTGTTTATACATTATTTTAAGTTATAAGAAAGGAATAAATAGGATTTTGTACTTACCCTAAAATCCATTCCTCCGAGTTCATTAACAGAGGGTTATATTGCCCTCTACAGTAGGACACAAGGCTGAAAAAACACTTGGCTCCACACCGCTCCAGAATCTTCTTAACCATTCAGTTATGCTGCCTCCTACAGGAGTAGGACACTAGGCAGAAAAAACACTCAGCTCCCCACAGCTCCAGAATCTTCTTAACCATTGGGTTATGCTGCCCCCTACAGGAATAGGACACTAGGCAGGAAAAAGCTTTACCACACCTATGGGGCATTCCCAGGGGATATACTACCACACTGCTATAGGCATTCAGTTTTTTTCTGCCTAGTCAGGCGTAAGGACCTAGTTCCTTGCTGGGATCTCTGGTCCTAGCATTTTTTCCCCTTTTTAAATTTATTTTTTTCCTCCTATTTTCTGTTCCTGTGAGAACAATGAACTACAATGAACTGCTGGACTGGGCGACAGACTGGATATTCTAGATCCTTAAGGTCTCCCCAGTCCGGCCAGCGAGCGTGCACAGACCTCAGCTCCGCACTAGGTTGGCCGCGACATCGGACGGGGGATATGTCTCGCGAGGGCGCATACGACCTGGTCCCGGCTTAAGTCGCAGCATTCCTCTTGGCCCGCAGCACCCCCATTGCGATGATGCGGTGGTCTGCCCGAAGCAGTGCCCACCTGGTTCCATGGTATGGTAAGTAGTGTCCCCCCTCTCCCATGGTGGTCTTTTGGGGTGGACGCGGGCCTCTCCCTGGGACGGTCTGACCCCTGGGTTCCCCCCCTCTAAATGTCACTGTGGATCTTTCGGGTATTCACAAAAGTGTTGGCCCCGGTGTTGGAATTGTAGCGGCAGGTGGGGGGGGGGGGGGATTGCGGTACTGGGTACCTGGATGCTCTTCTTCTGTGAGCAGAGTCTCCGACTGCTCTAAAGGAGAACCTAGAAATTACCGTACGGACTCTGCAGGAGTTCAGTTGGAACTTGAACTTCCAAAAATCTGCTCTGGTACCCACCAAGGCTTCTGCCAGAGTGTTTCTTCCAGGGCAGAGTAAAAAAAAAAAAAAACTCCAAAAGCGGCAGGATGCGATTTGGGTCCTGCTGTCGAGCAGTCGGTCATCTTTCAGGACTTGCATGCGGGTGCTGTGCCTCATGGTGTCTAACTTCGAGGTGGTCCCATTTGCACAGTTTCACTCTAGACCTCTGCAAAAAAATTCTTGCCAAGTGGGACAAGAATCCACAGTCTCTAGACAATCTGATCCTGTGGTGCTGGGATACGAGAGGGTCCCTGATATGATGGTTTGCTCACCGGCGCTTCAACAGGGCAAATTCTTCCTTCCCCCCGTACTGGACGGTGGTCTCCATGGTTGCCAGCCTGTCCGGGTGAGGAAGTGTTTTGGTAATGGATGTGCTCAAGGGGTCTGGACTCTGGAGGATCAATATACAGGATCTTTCCGGCGATAAGATTGGTCTGGCTCATTGGACAAAAAATCGCCTTTAGGGGTGCCCGGTAAGGTTTCAATGGGACAATGCGACGGCCGTGGTGTATGTCAATTACCAAGGGGGCACAAGAAGTGGTGGCTCGGGAGTTAGCCGGCATTCTAAGGTTTAGCTGCAGCCGGTAGGGAACTTCCGAGGTGGACCTTGTTGGCTTCTCGTCCAACAGGATGGTGCATAGAATTGAGGCAAGGAGTTGGGATCCTCTGACTGACGCCAAAGGAGGTTCCTTGAGGCCAGTATCATCTGATATATGCCTTTCCCTCGCTAAAACTTCAGCCTAATCTTCTGCGAAGGATCGAGGCAGAAGGGATCTGGTCATCCTAGTGGCTACACACTGGCCTCGCCGGTCTTGGTCCCCCGATCTGGTACGGCTGGTCGCCGATGCCCCCTGGAGACTTTCTCTCAGAGAAGATCTATTGGCCTAAGGGCCAATCTTCCATCCTGCTTTACAGTCACTGGCTTTAACGGCTTGGCTGTTGAAGGCCTGAAGGATAGGGGGTTGTCTGAATCACTGATTCCCACGCTGTTAAAGGCTAGAAAATCTATCTCTAGGAAGATTTACCATTGTGCCTGGAAGACGTACATTGCGTGGTGCGAGTCCTCTTGGGGGTCAACCCCGTTCCCTTTCAGTGGCTCGGATTTTTGCATTCCTCCAATGTGGTGTTGAGCAGCACATGGCCTTGGCTACCGTCAAGGGACAGGTTTGCGGCCTTGGTGATCTTTTTCTACCGTCCTTTGGCTAAACATTCTTTGGTTTGCACCTTTATTCAGGGAGTTCGCCACTTGCCTCCCCCAGTACGGTCTCCGTGGGATCTCAATTTGGTGCCGTCGGTTCTCCAGTAACTGCCTTTCAAAAACACTTGAGAGCTTTCTTTGCTTACATTGTCCCAGAAGGTAGCCTTCTTGGTGGCTAATACTTCTGCACGCAGATTGTCGGTGCTGGCGGCGTCTTGTTGTTCACCTTACCAGGTGGCTCGCAGAGAGAGTGGTGCTTCGCCCTAGTCAGTCTTGCCTTCCTAAGGTTGTTTCTGGTTTCAATATGAAGGAAGACATTGTGTAGCCTTCCCTGTGTACCAAGTCTAAACATCCTAGGGGGGGGATTGCCTTTCATTCTCTGGATGTGGGTCAGGCGCTCAGGGTGTACCTTGCGGCAACCGAGTAGTTTAGGAAATCAGCCGGTTTGTCCTTACGGATGGCCCTCGCAAAGGGTTGGTTGAGTCTGCCGCGACTATTTCCAGATGGACAAGACAGACAGTGGTGCAGGCCTATTCCATCAAGGGTCAGGTTCTTACGTTCCCTGTTAAGATGCTTTCTACGCAGGCGCTTAGTGCCTCTTAGGCTTTCTGCCATCAGGCGTCAGTGATATACAGTCAAGTCCATAAATATTGGGACATCGACAATTCTAATCTTTTTGGCTCTATACACCACCACAATGGATATGAAATGAAACAAACAAGATGTGCTTTAACTGCAGACTTTCAGCTTTAAATTTGAGGGTATTTATTCCAGCCTAAAGTCTGGAACGCATAGACATCACCAGACCCTGGGTTTCATCCCTGGTGATGCTCTGCCAGGCCTATACTGCAACTGTCTTCAGTTCCTGCTTGTTCTTGGGGCATTTTCCCTTCAATTTTGTCTTCAGCAAGTGGAAGTGGATGCGGGCAACCCCCAGGATGGTTGGACCTGCAGGTTCCCCCCCTTCCCCCCTCTGTTTTATTTGGGTCACCCTTACACACCCCTAAACCCGCCCAGGGTAGCACGGTGGGATGGTGGTGGATGTGGGCTGGTGTGTGCAGCACAGTACCGGGGGGGGCATGCCGCTGGCAGGACGGACTTCACTGATGGGGTGGGCGCTGCCAGTGTAATGGTCGTGTGGCCCGGGCACCCCTCCCACTGCTGTGGGCTAAGCCCCAGGGCTTTTTTCCTTGCCCTTGGGAGCCTTGTGGGTGCCGTGTGGTGGCAATTTTGCCAAGGTCAGCGCCATGATTTTGGGGCCTCCTTCCCAGTGGCCATTTTTGGTTGGTCTAGCACGCACAGGAGCGGCAGCCATGACAGTGGATTCTCTAGGACGGCGATTATGGCTGTAGGGGCCCCTCCCTTTCCCCTAGTGTTGGACTCCTGGGTTTCCTTTTCCCCTGGCTTTCTCTGGTGCAGACCAGAGCTCCTCCGGTGGGGTGGCGAGTCTTGCTGGGGTCCTTCCCTCTATCTGCTGCAGGTTGCTTTGCCTCCTGGTACCCCTGTGGTACTGAAGGGTAGGTTGGGTGAGCCCCCTAGAATTGCAGGACACGTTTTTCTGGTGGGTTCTCCCTTGTCACTCAGAGTCTCAAAAGCATTTGGGGAGTAGGGGGGGGGGGGGCGTTTCCCCACCTGACCCCCTATCAGAGGCAGCAGGTCCCTCAGGGACCCAGCCTTCTATTCATGCACTGATGGCGGTCCTGGAGTCCTTTGTTTCTCTGGTGAAGGTGGAATTTGGGCGGCAGGCTAGCAGAAAGCGTCCCCTGCCTTCCCTCGACTCATCTGTCTCGTCTGATCCTGAATCTGCCTCTGCCCCCGCAGATGTTGCCAACCCTGCGGGGCTTATAGCCACACTCCCTGATCTATCAGATAGTGAGGATGATTCCTCCACAACTGTAGCTGCGCACGAGAAGGCCTTGGTTGACACACTGATTACATCTGCATGGGAGAGTTGGAGATGGAAGCTGCAGCTGAGGCGGCTGTTCCTTTTGTCACTCACAAGCCAGTCCACACGGCAAAAGTGTCACCTTATCCCTCCTATTTTGACAAGTTTGTCTACAGAGATTGGCAGTGTCAAAAACGTCCCTTCGTGGTTTCTAAGCGCTTTGCAGTGAGATACCCTTTTGAAGAGTCAGTCACTTCTAAAAGAAGTGGACTGTCCCACCGGTGGTGGACCCTCCTGTCTCCATGTTAAAGAAGGCAACCATGATTCCAATGGAGGCATCCCCGGCCTTTAAAGATCCAGCTGACAGAAAAGCGGAGTCTGTGGCTCGCAATATTTTCACTATTGCTGGTTCAGCACTACGGCCGGTCCTGGCCATTGCCCTTGTGTCGCAAGCTCTGAGTGGGCTAAACTTCTGCGCTATGATCTGGGGGTGAGCAGATTCCCCCTGCCTTTGTGAAGTTGGTGGACCAATTGGTCCAGGGACTGAAATTTGTCTGGGATGCCTCCCTGGATGCGGCCCCCTCGATTTCTAAGCTCTGTTTCGGCAGTAGTGCTTATGCGTGTATTGTGGCTTAAGTGTTGGTCTGCGGATCTAACCTCTATAAAAACTCTAAACTGATTTGCCTTATCAAGCTGTTTGGGGACGCCCTGGATGACATCATTAGGAGTCTCACGGGGGGGGGGGTGCTAAGAGCCTAGTCGCAAAATGCAGCCCTCCTTTCTCTGCAGTTTTTTTCGGCCCTCAGGGTCCTCAGACATCTGTTGCTGTCCCGCAGGAGATCCTCTCTCTGGACTTGCATGCGAGTGCTGGGCCTAATGGTGTCTACCTTTGAAGCAGTCCCATTTGTACCGTTTCATACAAGGTCCCTCCAGAGGGAGATCCTGGTGAAATGGGACAAGCGTCCAAAGTCTCTGGACAATCAGATTCGGCTGAGCTGGGAAACCAGGGGTTCCGTGTGTCAGGGTGCCAGGAAACCAGACCACACGGGATGCAAGTAAAATAAAGCAGTTTATTGGAGTAAACAATAAAACGCACAGCAAGAGTGAGGAAGTGAGAGCAGGAATAAGCCGGGGTCGAGTCCGGAAGAGGGTAGTCATCCAAGCTGGGGTTGAGTCCAGAAGTGGGTAGTCATCCAAGCCAGGGTCGAGTCCAGAAGCGGGTCGTCTGCCAATGCGGGGTCGAGAGCCAGGAGAGTCGTCAGCCAAGCCAGGTCATACACAGAGGGACATGGAGAACAGAAGACTGCTAGCAGAGATGCACCTTGGAGCACAAACACAAGGGAAAGGACTGCAATCCATCAGGTGATATAGTCAGGTGTGCAGTATCGTCACTGTACGACACCCAGGTAGCAGGAAAGTGATGATGCAATCAGTGTTTATAAGAGGCAGCAGTCTGCACATGTCCAAGATGGCTGCCAAAAAAAGGTAAGACCTTCATCAGTATGGATCCAGTCTGACAATGTCACCGAGGTGGCTTATGTCAATCACCAGTGCGGAAGAAAAAGTGTATTGGCAGCCGACATTCTCTGGTGGGCAGAACACTTAGTTCCGGCCCTCTCCGGTGTACACATTCCAGGTGTGGAAAATTGGCAGGCGGACTATCTCAGTTGGCAGGCGTTGGACCACGGAGAGTGGTCCCTTCATCCGGATGCATTTCATTTGATAGGTCTACGGTGGGGCACCCCCAAGGTGGACCTGTTGGCATCTCTACTCAACAGAAAGGTACAGAGGTTTGTGGCATCCTCTGGCGGATGGCACAGACGCTCTTGGTGGGGCCAATATCATCTGATCTACGCCTTCCCTCCTCTCAAGCTTCTTCCGCGGCTTCTGTGCAGGATCGAGGCAGAAGGGATTCCAGTCAGTCATTCTGGTGGCCCTGGACTGACCTCGCTGTTCCTGGTACACCGACCTAGTGCGATTGGTCACCGGCATCCCTTGGAGGCTGCCTCTCATGGAGGACCTGCTGTCCCAAGGGCTGATCTTCCATCCTGTTTTACAATCGCTGGCTTTAAAGGTCTGGCTGTTGAAAGCCAGGTGATGAGGGATAGAGGTTTGTCTGGGTCGGTGAGTCTGACAATGTTGAAGGCTAGGAAGTCTACCTCTAGAAATTTTGTGATGCGAGTCTATTGGTGTTCACCCTATTTCCTTTTCAGTGGCTTAGATTTTGACCTTCCTTTAACGAGGTGTTGAGCAGAAGTTGGCCTTGAGTAGTATCAAGGGCCAGGTGTCTGCCTTGACAGTCTTCTTTCAGAAACCCTTGGCCAGGCATTCCTTGGTGCTTACTTTCATTCAAGGGGTTCGACATCTGCCTCTGCCAGTGCGGTCTCCTCTACCGATGTGGGATTTTAACTTGGTGCTCTCAGTTCTCCAGAAGCCTCCCTTTTGAAAATATTCAGGCAACTCCCCTGCTTAAGCTGTCACAGAAGGTGGCTCTTTTGGTGGCCATCACCTCGGCTTGCAAGGTGTCAGAACTGGCAGAGTTATCTTGTTGTACACCCTACTTGGTGGTCCACAAAGATTAGGTGGTTCTTTGTCCACAACCGTCGTTCCTACCTAAGGTGGTCTTTGACTTCCATTTGAACGAAGACATTGTGTTGCCTTCTTTGTGTCCCGGGCCCACTCATCCCAAGGAATTTGCATTGCATGCCCTGGATGTGGTTCAGGCAATTCGGGTGCATCTGGCAGCCACTGAGTCTTTTTCGAGGTCAGACTCACTCTTTGTAATCACTGACAGGCCAAGAAAAGGGCTGTCTGCTTCTTCTGCAGCCATTTCCAGATGGATCAGACAGACAGTGACTCAGGTCTATTCTATCAAAGATCGAGTTCCTCCTTTCCCTGTAATGGCGCACTCTAATCGGGCACTTAGTGTTTCTTGGGCCTTCCGTCATCAGGAGTCAGTTACGCAGGTTTGCAAGGCGGCCACTTGGTCGTATGTGCACACTTTCACAAAATTCTACAAAGTGGATGTTTTTGCATCTGCTTCTTTTGGCTGCAAGGTTTTGCAGGCTGCTGTTTAGAGGGTCTGTTCCTTTTTGGGGGGTGTATTGTTCAGGTTGGGCCCCAGTTTTTTTTTTTTTAGCTACTGTTCCTTGGTTGGCTTCTTGTGTTCAGCCTTGGGACTCTTGTCACACCTCTCATGTTTTGGCACTGCTTGGGGATGTCCCCTATGGTTCTGAATATGGCGTGCTATGTCCGTCAATGAACGAAAGAGAAAATAAAGTGTGCATGTTCTTGTGTGTGTTAGTCTTGCTGTGTGCTGTGAGCTAACCTTAAATGTGGTAAGAACAATTCCCCTTCACAGTATGGGGCAGGAGGAGAGCGAGTCTCTCCTTTCTAAATTTATACTATATATAGATTTATTTTTATTTTTTTAGCAGAGACCCTAGAGACTAAAATAACGATCACTGCAAATTATGTCACATGGTATTTGCGCAGCGGTTTTTCAAACGCAATTTTTTTTTTTTTTTTTTGAAGGAAAGCACTTTAAATAAATTTAAATGCAAAAAAACACAATATATAACCCAGTGTATTTGTAAAATATAAATGATGATGTTATGCCAAGGAGATAGATACCCAACAGGTCATGCTTTAAAATTGCGCAAGTTCACTGAATGACGACAGACTATGATACTTAAAACTCTTCATAGGCAACGTTTAAAAAAGAAAATTTCTACAGGTATAGAGTTACAGAGGAGGTCTAGCACTAGAATTCTTGCCCTCACTCTGAACGTCCATGGTGTGGTGCGAACGCCGTTTACATATGCATGTGCAACTAATGTATGTGTTTGCTTCTGTGTGCGAGCACAGAGGGATGGAGGTGCTTTAAAAAAAAAAAAAAAGGTTTTCTTAATTATATTTATTATCTGTACACTCTCCCTTTAAGCCTAGGTTCACACTGAGGGCGGGTTTGAAATCTGCCTTTCAGCCTGAATTTGGGGGGCAATTTGACAGACATCTGCGTAGGTTCTTGCACAGAAGTCTATTGAAATCGCTCCCCAAAGTCGGCAAAAGTAGTGCACAAACTACTTTGGGGAATTGGTGTGGCGCTGCAAAGCCGGCGTCGCAACTATTCGGACAGTGCCATTGCCAGCAATAGGCTCCGAATTGACATGTCAAATCGGCGCAATGTGAACGTGGGCCTTATGTTTTTTTGGTTCACTTTTATTCCTATTTCAATGTAAACATCCCTTGTAATAGAAATAAGGGATGACAGGTCGTCTTTGTGGAGAGATCTGTGGTCTACATCTCTTCTCTACCTTGAAAAGCAAAAGATGAAAAAATTATTACTTTTTCTTTAACCACTTGCCAACCGCCGCAAGTACATACACTGCGGTGGTCAGCCCCTCCTGGGCAAATTGACATATCGGTACGTCACTCGCCCACGAGCCAATAGGGGGCAAGCGCACGCCCCCAGAGGCACGCTCCCACCCCCGCTCGTTCACAGGGATCCCCGCGCGAGTGACCCGGCGGCTCTGATGTCCGCCGGTCACTCGCGATCTCCTGCTGGAGAGGGAGAAAGGCAGGCGGCTGATGTAAACAAAGCCGCCTGTCATTCTCTCTGGTGTAACTGCAGAGATCATACGATCCTGCAGATCGCCGCCATTACTAGTTAAAAAAAATAAAAAATGACATAAATATCTTTCCCTTAGTAAACGCAATAACTTTTGCGCAAACCAATCAAATTACGCTTATTGCGATTTTTTTTACCAAACATATGTAGCAGAAAACAAATTGGCCTAAAATGTTAAAAAAATTTAGATTTTTACATTTTTTTGGGGGGAATTTCATGTAAAAAAATGTGAAAAATATTGTTATTTTTTCAAAATTGACGCTCTTTTGTTTATAGTGCAAAAAATAAAAAATTGCACAGGTGATCAAATACCACCAAAAGAAAGCCCTGTTTGTGGGGAAAAAAAGGACACAGAGTCGCACGACCGCGCAATCGTCCGTTAAATTCACGCAGTGCCGAATCGCAAAATAGGCCCTGGTCTTTGAGCAGCCAAATCCTCCGGGGCTTAAGTGGTTAATATACAAGTTTCATCATACAATGAAAAAATGAAAAACACCAGATATAAAAGTATAAACCATTACAACGTATTTACAAGTTGAAAAGCCAACTGTCATAGCAAAAGGCAAGTAAATAAGTTTCAACATAGTGCAAGTACAACCATAAACATTAGGTAGTTGGAGGATATTATCTGATGACTGATAACCGTGGCAAAGGTCTAGAGAATAGCAGTGGGAGCAGTATGTGTGTAGTAGCAGAGTGAAAATAAGTATAATCAAATATATGTACTATACTTACTAGACTCAGATTGTGCCCTCTGCTATTTTCACTTGCAGACCTAACACCAGGAACAGCTTAGACATATAAACCACATTTTGCTGATTTCTCAGCAAGTAGGATGATTTTTAATGGAGAACATTTTTTTTTTCTAGCATGCACTGGTGATTCATATCTCAAATGACAGCCACAAATCCCGGAGGAGTGAAAGAATTCCATTCATGCATAATGTTTAGTTTAGCCACGTATAGGAGATATATGCTAATCGTTCTACAAGTAGTGGGTACCTCATCTACATTGATATGTAGGATGGCAACTCAATAGAAAGAATTGCTTCATGGGGCATACTACTACTCTTTTCCCTGACCTAACTCAATTGTGAAGCAGAAAAGGGCTTCTGGTGTTGCATGTTTCATTTTCAAAGCTTTTAAAAAGGAGGCATTTATCATTCATTTGAACTGTTGCTGTAATTGCACTGGAAAAAAGGCGGAAGTTACAACTTAGGTGTGGTTCTTTTATTCTGTATTTAAAAGAAGTTTTAAGTGGGGAAAAAATAGCTTTCTATACTCACCTCTGGAAGACGTATTATTATGCTATATTTGAGTTTTTCATTTTCTTCTCTGTCATCCAGTTCTATAAAATATTAAAAAAAAACTATATTATAATATATACACACACACATTATATATATATATATATATATATATATATATATATATATATATATATATATTACATACATACACACACAGGCTATCTTTATGTAGAGCAACAATTCTTTTTTTTTTTCTGGAGAAAAAAGAACTGGAGTTCTTTACCATGAGGTGCCATGTTGAACTTCCAGTGACCAGTATGAGAGTGATAACACCAAATTTAAGAACACCTGCTCCCCATTCACACCTGAGACCTTGTAACACTAACGACTCACGTGACACCGGGGAGGGAACATGGCTAACTGGCCCCAATTTGAAAATTTTCAGTTAGGGTGTACTTATTTTTGTTGCCAGTGGTTTAGACATTAATGGCTGTGTGTTGAGTTATTTTGAAGGGACAGCAAATTTACACTGCTATACAAGCTGTACACTCATTACTTTACATTGTAGCAAATTGTCATTTCTTCAGTGTTGTCACATGAAAAGATATAATAAAATATTTACAAAAATGTAAGGGGTGTACTGTGTGTGTGTGTGTATATATATATATATTATATATATATATATACACACACACACACATATACACACACATACATACATACATACATATACACACACACACACACACACACACATATATACATACATACACTACCGTTCAAAAGTTTGGCGTCACCCAGACAATTTCATGACAACACACATTTATTCATCAAATGAGTTGCAAAAGCAACAGAAAATATAGTCAAGACATTGACGAGGTTAGAAAAACAGTCAGAAAAGAGGACTAGGGAAAAAAAATTAAAAAAAAATGTCAGTGACCCCCACCTGTAGAACCATTCCTGTTTTGGAGGTCACCCCATTGTTGCCCATCTAGTGCACTTAATTTCATTAACACCAATGTAGCTAAAACTAACAACCCCCTCTGCTACTTACCAGACCAGATCAATATCCCAGGAGTTTAATTGGCTTGTTGCTATGTTCTGATTAAAAAGTGTTCCTTACATTTTTTGAGCAGTGCATATAGTCCCCATACTGCATGTCCTTTAGCATGAATAAAGAAACATGTCTTACTGAATTTGAAAAGCTCCATAAACCAGGTATCAGTACTAAGCCTTTAACTTTAGGATCAGAATTAAAGCCAAACTTGGGGCACAGCATAGAAAAAACCCTTGTGGCAACCTCCTCCCCTACCAAGGATTAAATGTTTTAAGTCAAGTCTAAAATCTAGTACACACGGGCTGAATGTCAGACGGCATGGCCTGTTTCAATAGAAAACGGCCGACATTCGGCCAATGTGTCCTGAAGCAGTCTGACTGAAGCCAGCTTCTTGTTGAAAAATGTGTGCCGATTGGCTCCCAATCAGGACTCTCAGCCAATGGCTGATCACAGACTTTTTTTTTTTTTAACTTTAATGCAGAATTTTAAAAAGTCCAGCTTACCTTTAAGAAGTTTAACAACGAATGCCTCTGTCAATGGCAAAGCTCCACTGTCTATGTAATGAAGTAAATTGCCAAGGGGCAGACATCGCAGCGCTAAAACCAGATGCAGTGTCTGAAATCCTTTAACAAAAAAACACAGGATGGGTTGTTAGAGAATAATTTTCAACTATAAAAATCAACAAACATGTTCAGGTTAGCATCAGAGGAACTTGCAACAGAGCTTTTTACACCTAAAACAAACCCATTCTTACAACCCTCCCATGTAAAATGTAGAAATACATAGAGGTTACTTTCAGTGAAAATCACATGTCAAATGAATCAGTAAATGTAAAAATAAAGACAGCGAAATATAAAAAACCTCAAATTCTCACGTTTAAGGCATTTTTGGCCTCTACGCCACACCCTAATAGCTATTAAGTTATTATTAAAATGTGTTTGTTACCCCAACACTTCATATTCCTGGCATGGTTCTGTTGTACCATATACTTGTGATAAAATGAACCTAACCAATTGTCCCCTGGATCCTGTTCTGCTGCAACTACTATGGTCACCCTCTTATTCTATGCTCTCTCACTTACATCTTCAATCTCTCCCTCTCTTGGCTTGTTCCCCTTCCCATCTAAAGCATGCACAGATCACTCCCATACTTAAAAAGCCCTCACTGCCATCAACCTGAATAACTTAAGACTGATCACATTGCTCCCATTCACCTGTAAACTTTTAAAACACTGGGCCATACACACTATAAGATTTTCTGAAGACTTTTTCCTTTAGACTTACCAAAACCATATAATATGAGGTCAAAACTTAAACACTTTCAATTTGTATGCAATCTGGCAGGCCCTTGTACTACATAGAAAATGTAAATCTGAAGGAAAAAGTCTTCAGAA
The DNA here is from genome assembly GCF_965119305.1 of Pelophylax lessonae. Lineage (NCBI taxonomy): Eukaryota > Metazoa > Chordata > Amphibia > Anura > Ranidae > Pelophylax > Pelophylax lessonae. The sequence goes on along the minus strand of NC_138771.1, from coordinate 190,069,849 downwards.
AATCTTATAGTGTATATGGCCCCTAAGTCTACAACCATCTTAGCTCCTACCTCACTGAAAACAACCTTTTTGACCCCTTACAGTCTGGCCTTCACTTGCAGCACTCCACAGAAACTGCCCTACTAAAACTCACCAACAATCTACTAACTGATAAAACAGCCACTACGCCATACTCTTACTACTAGACCTCTCTGCGGCCTTTGATACTTCACCTCCTTAACCGCTCTAAAATGTGACCCTTTTGTAACTAACGAAACCAAGCTACTCATTCACTACTTTGTTATCTCTCATCTTGACTATTGCAACTCCCTTCTCATAGGCCTACCTCTCCATAGGCTCCCCTCTTCAGTCTATCATGAATGCTGCTGCCAGACTTATCTACCTTACCAACTGCTCAGTGTCTGCTACCCCTCTCTGCCAATCCCTCGACTGGCTTCAGATTTCCCAGCAAATTAAATTCAAAATACTAAAAAACACAAAGCACTTAACAACTCTGCCCGAGCTACATCCCCAATCTTGTCTCCAAATATCACCCAAACCCTCCTGCTCTCAAGCTCCCTTGTCTCTTCCTCCCATGCTCATCTCCAGTACTTCTCCAGAGCCTCTCCCATCCTCTGGAACTCTCTACCTCAATATGTCCAGCTATCTAGTACTCTGGCTGCCTTTAGGCGATCCCTGAAAACTCATCTCTTCAGGGAAGCCCATCATGCCTCCAACTAACTGAACTTTTAGCACTTCCATCAGCTCAACCCCCCCCCCCCCGAGTTATAACCTTTTGTACCTTGGCCCACCCTATTAGATTGTAAGCACTTATGAAAAGGGCCCTCTGAACCATCTTAAAATTTAAATTGTACTGCCTCCCTTTGTATTGTAAAGCACTGCAAAAACAGTTGGTGCTTTATAAATTCATAATAAATCCGCTTCTCTTTCAATTTCTTTCTTTGTGTAAAATATCTGGTGATCCTGCAAGGCCCTCTGCATTTTCCTATTTCAAAAGAACAACGCTAGGCATAGAAGCACATTCTTCCCAGCATGGGCAGTTTTCTGGCTGTGCTGGGAGCACAGCCTGCTAGTCCTCCAATGGCCAAGACTTGTGCTAACACACACGCTTGCACAGTTCTTCACTGGGAAGATCAGTACATGTCTCTCTCTTTGCCTCCTGCTGACATGCCCCCCCCCTGCAGTCCCCACCCCTAGCTCTTCTAAACCCGTTATGCAGCAGAGAACAGAGGTCATGCGATCACACACTATATATATATATATATATATATATATATATATATATATATATATATATATATATATATATATGACAGCGAAACATGTATACAATTACAGCATCACACCCGAGATATGACTAAACATGAATAGCGAAATTAAGCATCACACCTGAGAGTTTAACACCGGTCACCATTTTTGACACTTTCCTTATTTTCAATTTAACATTTTATATGGTTTTCATTAAGGTGTTAACAAGGTTGACTTAACGCAGAACTATACTCTCCTTGGCTCAAGCGATGCAGTGCATGATAGTATCCGGGGATCGATTTCCGGATGCTTTCATTTACCGGGCTGATATGATGTCATGCCCACACAGTCTGGTTTGGCATTGCCAAATTTCTACAGTGAGTTGCATGTATAAAAGAAAAAGAAGTGTAGATTTTGCTTCTAACAACCTTTCATATTCCAGCTGTAATCGGCCCAGTGCAGGTTATAGCAAAAAATATGTTGGATAGATTGCTATGGGTAAACAGCCTGTCTCTCCTCGGTTTCCGAGTTTTTACAATGAGCTCCCACATATAGTATAAAATAGGATGAGAACATGAAAAAAATAAAAATAAATACAAAAATAAATAAATAAAAAAAAAAAAAAAGAAGAAGAGCAGTTCATGCAAATATAAAAGTACAAAAAACAAGTGATATGCTGCTTATCAGCAAAGTCTACAATAGGATACGGAGCAAAAATCTGTCTTCAGAAGTAAAATCGGTTGTACTTACCAGGAGGCAATGGCATGCACATTTGGCTTGTTGCTTCTGAAATTCTGCACATGACATGAAATGCAAAGTACTCTGATGGGTTTCCACTAGCATCTCTAGCATAAAATAAAAAACAAAATTTGTGAAAGGAGGTTTATTTACGTTTGTATTTTTAACAGTAGCTTAAAAGGAAAAAGACGCAATTGCAAGAATTACCATCCATGTATGGTTGTAAATACAAAGCATTATCCATCCAGTACCTGAAATATGAACTTTCAAACTAGAATCCCAAAAATATATCCAATGTCCCAGATCCTGTAGAACTGCCTGCAAAATGCCAAGGAATCATTACCCCTTAAAATGCTGCATAAATCCAGCAGCCACTTCAATCTCTACTGGCAATTTACAGTCAGTTGAAAAGAAAGAATGTCCTTGGTTGATATATTTACCGTACTTTGGGCTGTGTAGAATATGATAGTATATATGGACGCTGCGATGTAAAGACTCATCTTAGGACCATATAAGCACCTTCTTACGGATGCAAACTCAGAACAAAAAAGTTGAAATCTTTCTGTAACCTTCCTACTTCAAGATGTTGCAAAGAACAGGCTGAGGCCACCTCACCACCCCACATGAAACCACCAGATCTGACTAGGTAGGAGGCCCCAGGCAGGTAAAATGTATGAGGGTTAGGATACACAATATGCTGAGAGGTGGAAGATAAGTTTTGAAATTGAAAAACATACTTCTGAACAAATAGATAAAATGAATGTGATGCAAAAGGAGTGTAAACCTGCAACCTCAGGGTGAGCATGATATGAAGGAATATTGTATGGGTCAGCAAATTATCCAGAAACTTATGGGGAACAAAAAAACAAAACAAAAAAACAAGATGGCATGCGTTGTTTGGGGATGCATTAAATAAGGAGCGCAACCTCCTAGTGTGCTTTGTATAGCAGGAATAGTCTTTGGTGTGCATTTAATGTTACATTAAAGTTTCATATCAAAGGGGAAAAGTGCCATACTATATTGAAGGGCAAGTGTCTGGGAACCAACATATGACTGAAAATAAACACACAAAGTGGCAAGTCCACTTTGCTTTTCTTCACATGCACCCACAATATACAAAGGGGGACAACTAGTCTCTGTAACATGTCAGTAACCTCTAACAGTTTCTTGTAACATTTTAGAAGTTGGTTTTAACACATCTGCAATTTCGTACAGCTTAGGAATGTACCTTGAAAATGGGAGCAGTATCTTAACAGGACAGGTATAAATAAGATTTACGCGTGGGGTATTTGGAAAACCAGATACAAACATTTGCCCCAAGTGTCTACCATGATCATTTTAAATACACCCACTTTATGTAAACAGTAAGGGGCAGACACAATTCACACATGTATCCTGCTTTGCAGGTTGCCTTTTCCCCTCATTCTCCAATATTCTTACATATATGTCTGTTAACTGCATAGTCTATCATAATAAGATATAAAATAACAAGGGTCACTGCACAGCATAAAGATGTTGTTAAGGACAGGATTACATGCAAGCTTTGGCTGTACTTCTCCTGTGGATCACAGGCGTGCAGTTCATTCTGTACTCCTGTGACCTGTTTTCAGCAGACAGCAGGCTGAAGTGGCTGACGTCACAGAGCCGGTCCAGGCTCAGGAAAGATCGCAACCATATGGCCTGGATCTGCCCACATTCCTACACCAGCACCCGTCTCAGCCTCTCAGCGAGCCAGAGCTTGAGCTGCTTGCTCCTGCCTCCCCTCAGCCCAGTGCTCTAGTGAGTGCGGGTGCGGGTAGAGCAGAGAGCTGGTGACCGAGTTTGCTCAGGGAGCTCTGAGAACCAAGCAATCGGCAGGGTTTGATCGCTCGTTTATCAGTCTTCGAGCCGGCAGGGGACAGATGCAGCATCAGACCAATGCTGCATCCACCTAGATACATAGGATTAAAAAAAAAAAAAAAAAAAATTCCCATACTTCTCTTTTACTCTTTTAATGAATATGATTATATTCCATACTTACAAGCTTAAAACTCTAGATTCCAGCATGTGTTTCCTCCACACAACCTCTAGCATCAAACATACTAGTTCAAGCTGCAAGGCAAAAACAACACTAATGTAGATACTTTCAGAATGTGAAGATAAAAACAAAAATTATATCTCTCTATATGCACACGCACACACACCAATCAGCCATAACATTATGATCATCCACCATAACCCTTCAAGGTATGGACTAAAATAGACCTCTGATGCCAAGCTGTGGTATTGGGCACCAAGCTGTCAGTAGCAGATCCTTTAAAGTCCTTTAGGTTTCAAGGATCAGACTTGTTTTTCTAGCACATCCTACAGATGCTTGATTGGCTTGAGATCTGGAGAATTTGGAGGCCAAGTCAGAACCTCACACATGTGTTCCTTAAACCAATCTTGAGATCAATAGACCAGGGCACCTTCTTCTATTGCTCCGTGGTCCAGTTCTGATGCTCCGTTGCCAATTGTAGACACTTTTGGCTGTGGACAGAGGTCAGAATCAGAAATTCTGACCGATCTGTGCCCATATCCAACAAACTTTGATGCACTGTGTTTTGAGAACTTATTATCCAAACCAGTATTAACTGCTGTCAGCAGTTTTAGTTTTTCTATTGGGATTAGACTACACGGGCCAACCTTCACCCCACACGTGCATGAATAAGCCTTGGCTGCCTGTGACCCGGTCGCCAGTTAACTGGTTTTCCTTCCTTGGACCACTTTTGGCAAGTCCTGACCATGGCAGACTGCGAACATCCCACAAGTGCGGCAGTTTTTAGGTGCCCTGACCCAGTAGTCCAGCTATTACAATTTGACCCTTGTTAAAGTCACTCAAAGCCTCATGCTTGCCCGTTTTTATTTTCTGCTTTCAATACATAAACTTCAGGAACAACATGTTAACTTTCTGCCTCATATAGCCCACCCACGTTCAGATGCTTTTGTCAGGAGATAATCATTGCTATTCACCTGATTTGCCATTGAAACTTTTCCACTTCCCAAAATATAAAGCATGTATATTCGTTGAACTGGATGGACTTGTGTCTTTTTAATCACTTGCCGACCGCCGCACGACTATTTACTAGCCTGTGAGGCTTCTAGGGAGCGAGCGCGCGCTGTCGGAGGCGCGGTCACGGACCCCGCCGGGCACTCGCAATCGTCCGTGACAACAGAAGAAAGGCAGGCGGTTGATGTAAACAAAGCCGCCTGTCATTCTTGAAGAATGTACGAATGTAAGAATGGAGATCAGACGGTTCTACTATGTAGGACCGTTGATCTCTGTTCTTACACCAGTAGCCATGTCCAATCACAGTTAGAAGCACGCCCCTAGGACACACTTAACCCCTCCCTCTCCAATACAGTTAACCCCTTCACTGCCAGTGTCATTTTTACAGTAACAGTGCATATGTATAGCACTGATTACTGCAGTAATGTCACTGGTAACCCCAAAAGTGTCAAAAATGTCAGTCAAGGGTCCGATCTGTCCGCCGCAATGTCGCAGTCCTTGCAAAAAAAAAAAAAAATCGCAGATCAAACAAAAATGACAAAAATCTTTCCCTTTGTTAGTAAAACGCGATAACTTTTGCGCAAACCAATCAAAATACGCTTTTTGCGATTTTTTTTTTACCAAACATATGTAGCATAAAACAAATTGCCCGAAAATGTTAAATTTTGATTTTTACATTTTTTGGGGGCGGGGGGGGGGGGGGGGATTTCATATAAAAAATGAGAAAAATATTGTTATCTTTGCAAAATTGACGCTCTTTTTTTGTTTACAGCGCATGATCAAAAAAATCGCACAGGTGATCAAATACCATCAAAAGAAAGCTCTGTTTGTGGGGAAAAAAAGGACGTCAATTTCGTTTAGGTACAGTGTCGCACGACCGCGCAATTGTCCATTAAATTCATGCAGTGCCGAATCGCAAAATAGGCCCTGGTCAGGAAGGGGGTAAAATCTTCCGGGGCTTAAGTGGTTAACTATGTACCTCTTTAGACCAAAACCTTTTTCTTCATCTATGTTTAAGCATCTAATTTGGTGCAAACTTCAATGGTGCCATTTAGAAAACCCCCAACCCCCGCAACTTTCACTGATTACATTTAAGCCCCGGGTCACACCAAATGCAGCTTTGAAATCATGCTACTTCAGCACGATTTATAAGTTGCCAATCAGTGCGATTTCGTGTGCAGCTAGCTGACAACTGTGCGACTTAATGCACAGATGTCAATGCAAGTCGCCCATGAAAAAGCCAAAAATAGTGCAGAAACCTTTTTAAAAAATCGGAGTTGCACCGATATGAATGGTTCCATAGCCAGAAATAGGGTGCAGCTTGTCACGCGACTCTGATCTGTCAAATCGCATGACAAGTCACACTGGTGTGAACAGGGGCTAAAAGAAGTATTGGGAATGCTAGAACATTTTACAAGTTCACTTATCTGCTTCTGAGTCCCCAAGCATTTACCTGTTTAGAAAAAAAGTCCAAAACAATCTTCTCAATTTTGTTTTTTCCAACATGATGGAGATGTTGTGATAAATGATCTTTTAGTTTTACCATCATCTGTAACAAAGTAATTGTATTCATTTTATAGGTAACATTTTCTGAATCCTGTTCCAAGGTAAACAATAAGTATTACATTTTAGATCGCTGAAAGATGATTTATGAAAGGTTGTCATGGTTTTTTTTTTTAGAACTTACACATCATCATGGCTCCTGCACTAGCTTAATAAAGAAGTCAGATGTTACTAAACTCATATTCCTTTTAATAATTAAGCATCTGCATATTGTAAGTGCTCATGGGAAAGGCCCTTCTAACTCTCTTGCATTAAATTGCATTGTAACCGTCAGCCTTTATTCTGTTAAGCCCTGCATAAACTGTTGGCGCTAAATAAATTCTGTATAATAATACTACTATGAATCATACTTATACCTTTCATCATATGCAAGGAAAGAACTAAACAAAAGGACCACTGTGCATGAACATATTTGACCACTTTCAAATCCCATTTTGCAACACGGCCATATATTTCACAGCAATGTATTCTAAAACATCCTTACTTCTTGAAACTCGGAAACCTAAATAGGGTTATAGTTCTCTAAAAAGAGTGCGTTAAACCAGTCATTTCATTTAGTGTTAGCGACATCTGGTGTGCACTGCAGAAACTGCAATAAATGATTTTGGGTGAGGCGGATGACATTTCGAGGTTTAGTAAAGGCAAATGTACCTAATTTTGCAAGTGAATTTTAACTTTGTATTTTTGCCAGGTTTTTTTTTTTTTTACATTATTTTCTTTGGCTGCAATTGTGCATTCTTTACAAAGTGAATTTTCCCAACATCCATTAAACTAAGTAATCATTACCATACTGTGCACTGCATGTGCAGTACATTAACCTCAACTGACAATAATGCAGTTCTAAGCTATATGTAATGATTTGGGCTCTATAAATACTAATTGTGGTTGACAGGGATAAAACCCTTTTTGGCCATCATGTATAACTGAGAAAATGACCCAATGTAGTCTAGTGGACAGTTTTTTGTAAGAATTTCATAGTCTAAATTCAATAAAGGGATGAGCCTTTTATGAAGTACATTCACAACGTTCTTTATCAAGTTTTATCAAAAGGATGATGGTAGCATCATATACCACCATTGGCAATGATCTATTCACAAAAGCCTCTCTATACACATAGACCAATACAGAAGCAATGATATCGGATATCTACTACAATTTTTAATAGTAAGCGATCAGGCTTTACCGTTGGGTAAGACATCTTGCTTGACCTCATCTTCTGTAATTGTCTTGTTTAACATTTGCACTTGGACTGTAGTCAATTGAGTAAGGTCAGTAAACCCAGGTAGGCATCTACACCTTCCTTTGCTTAGGTAAGTGCAGAAGAGTATATGTGGCTATAGAATTCACTAAAACAAACAGGCAAGTATGATCTTTAGAATCAATTAAATACAACTTTCGCTATTATGTATTTTAAGGATAGACTAGGTCACCAATATAGGCAAGGAGTTTACTAAACTGGTTTACCTACTTAAAGTTTTAATGCAATTTTAAATTTGGCATTTTCATGTAGTCTGAACAAATGTATGCATGACATGCTCTTCTAAGCCAAACGAGTTGGTTCAGTAGGATTTGCTAAAAAGCTCTGCTGATCTTGGCATGACACACAAATGTCAATAGCAAAGTGAACCGGGGACCCCAAGATCTTGTTTAAGCTTGGGCCAAGCACCCCCTCTTAGTCTTCAATAGGCAGCAGATGGGGATGTTTACATGCCACTTCCGCAATGCCTCGCATCAGCAGCTAAGTCGGCCCGACACGTAGCAATTTGTGAATGGCAAGCCCACCAAATGCCAAACATTCAAGTTCAATAGGGAAGCGCCGTAAATGCCCCACAACCAAGTGCAATGGATGTGGTCGTTGGAAAAAAATGGGGTAAAAACAGGCAGTGAGGAGGTGGCGCATTACATCCTCACCCAGTCAGTATACTCTGGAGTGCCAATGTGAACGGAAATGTTTAAATCTGACCTAAAAGTCTGAAGTTCAAATGAGAACGGTTCCAATTGTATACTCACTATGCAGTTTCTCATCACCGACACCCAAATGGATTCTAATTTCATGGATCTGAATTGGTAGGAAGTATGTATGAGCGTACTTTTTTTGGTATGACAAACCTGCATTTTTGTTTATTTAGATCATGAAATTTACCACAGCATGTCAATTTTAGGTGTCGTGTGTTCCGCTAAATCACCTTTATCTGAATCAAGATCTAATGACACACACAGCAGAAGTTAGAGATTTTGCATAAGAAAGGGCTTACATTACAAGGTGTACATAAAGTAACCATGTTGTCATGCTACACATACCAGTCCCATTAGATCCTTTTGAAGGTAGTCTTCTTCTTGGATTAATGGCACAGTTCTTTCTGTTAGAAAGGAGAAGCGTAATTGAAGAATTTAAATCCACTGCAATAACCAGACTGTTTCCAGTCAGACTAAGAGGAGCTGGATGGCAGAGATGTAATTAGGATGCTATCCAGCCAAGCCAAAAAATGAACAGGAAAAGAGTGCTGGTACCACCTACTGGAGAATACACGATGTAACCACCTTTTTTTTTCTTTTTAGGAATAAAACACTAACAGGAGCTATAGAACGATCATAATGTGTGCACACACAGACTAAAGCTGGGTACACACTACCCAATTTTCTTTGAATTTTTATCCTTTAGGATTTACCAAAACCATGTAATATGGAGGTCAAACCTAAACACTTTCACTTTGTATGCAATCAGGCAGGCCCTTGCACTACATAGTTAAAAGGTAAATCTAACAAAGTTGTATAGTGCATATCCAGCTTAACATGGTAACACACTAAGACATCACTACAGATGTGTCTTGTCAACAAAAAAAGTTACTTCTTTGTTAGGGTACCTGTTTAGTTAAAGACCTTGGTCTGGTCTTTGTCTACTAATGCCGGCTAAAGCATATTGTCTAATCAGACTGCCCTCGTACTGGTCTATTTGGTCTATTGCCTGATATCTACTGCAGGGCTTCCCAAACGTTTATTGGGCCGAGACCCACTTCTGAATACAGTTATTTGAAGCAGGCCTAAAGTAAGCCATCAAGCAGGGTCTGGTCTACCTGGTCCTGGTGCTCAGCTCCGATCCACTGCACTCTGATAACAGCTCCACTCAGTCCGACTCCTACCCCGAGGCGACGCCTCCCATACAGAACACAGCACGCACGGCAAGGGGCGGGGTCAGAACATCAGTGTAACACAAGGCCCCGCCTGCTCCTTGTAACATAGTGCGCTGCCGATGCCTGGGCACCCCTGACTGCTCATTACAATCCGACAGCGACCCACTCAAACGCGACTCAGCTTGGGAACTCCTGATCTACTGTATTTACCTTCACCTGCCTGCCAAACTGTACATACTGACTTCGGCTATAGCTTGCATGTTGTCTGGTTTATGTCTTCTGAAAGTAGATTACAAAGTTTCCCACTAAAGATGTGACTATTTATGACCCCTGTGTTAGCAGGTTTGTCCGTATTTTTTTGGTCCCTTTTGTTTTTTTTATAGTATAGTACTCTTGAAAACAGATAATTAACAAAAATGCAAAACAAACTTACTGAAATTTGTAAATTGCCTATTTGTAGTGACTTTGGGCCCTTCCACACGGGCGTTCCGTATTTCCGCAAATCATCCTATTTTTTTGCGGATGATTTACGGACATAATGAATGTCTATGGCATTGCAGATGTCAGCGGATGACCATCCGCTGACATCCGATTTTCTTCCTTTCAGTTCTGTTCCGTTTTTTGGAACGGAACAGAACCCTATTTTTCCTCTGTTAAAAAAACGGAAAGGAAGCAAAATCGGAGGTCAGCGGTGTCATCCGCTGACATCCGCAATGCCCATAGACTTACATTATGTCCGTATATCATCCGCAAACGGATGGGATGATATGCGGACATACGGAGCGGATGACAAGTGTCATCCGCTCCGTGAAAAAAAAAAAAAGGACCGGAGCGGAGCCAAAAAACCGAACGGCCGTGTGAAAGAGCCCTTTTACAGTAATAGCTGTTAAAGATTGCTTGCTCTTTGCTTTCTACAATCTTACAATTACTCATTTGTAATCATTCTAAAATCAAAAATTCTGAAGCAATCGTAGATGATTTTTTAGAAGACTTGTTAAAAAACAACACATTTTACATAAATGTATTACTGAACTATTAGTTTAAACAATAAAAGGTCACCAATGGAAAAAGGTAAACTTCTATGAAACATTATGCAGGCTAGTGTTAGTGAGGGCTGCGGGTGGGCATTTCAGTGTATTTTTGCTTTATATATTTTTTTATTTCATTGTCATTGCACAGCAGCAGGTTGCTGCACCAAACATCACACGAGTGTTGTGGTGTGAATGGAGTGTATAGAAAACAATTTTTATTTGTCCTAGCAGACCAGCATTCACCAGAGTGAAAAAACACAGGTCATCGCACATAACAAGCCCTATCTGGAGTTAAGTATTCTAATCAAATAATCAAACATGAACGCTAAATCAGAAGTGGGTCTAACTTTTCTGCTGTACACAGAAAGAAAACACAATTTCAAGGACACAAATCTGTTGGCGTGTAATGTGGCCTGAACAAAAGATTTCAGAGGCCTTCAAAGCACAGTTTCCTTGTAGCACTAATAGGTTTGATACACCAAGGACAATAGCTCACTGGTGTTTGTATGGCTTTTTTTTTCTGCATTATACCATTTTCTCCCATGACTGTCCTACACACAGAGCTATCCCCACTTTGTGTAAATGTGTATAGAGACGGACCGTAGGCTTGTTCAGTGTCAAGGAATGATTTGAATGGTTTATTTTTCTATATCAAGAAGTATAAAAGTTGTTACAGTTAATATTTTATGTTAAACAATAGTACATAAGGCAGATTTCACAACATACCAAATTTTGTCATATCCATGTTTAAAAGAACCCTGAAAGAGAGAAAAAAATAAATATCTATACACATTTTCATTAAGAATAATTTGGTAGGACTTCCTAAAATGGAAGTAAACTTCCTTTGTTGATTTTTACCTATAGGTAACCCTACAGTATAATAATGCTTACCCTTTAGGTACAGTAAATATCTCGTAAACGTGCAATTGGGGACAATACCAGCATATGCGCACTGGTCTCTGAATGGACTTTGCTGTCCATTCAGAACTCCGTTCCGGGGGGCCATGACATCTTTAGGGCTCAGCCATTCATACGGCCAGAGCCCGCGAATCAGGAAGGAAGACCGGGTGAAGATGGAAGCGCCTACTGCAGTGACAGCGCATCAATGGAGGGCTTCATTTTCAGGTAAATCATAATAATGTGCTAGTACAAATAATAAGGTTTTTGATACAGTTCCATTTAGGACACATTTATATCTGTTGAAAACTGTGGAATATATCAGTCATGGCTGCTATAAAAAACCCTTTACCTGTATATATCTATATATCAAAAAAAGAAAAAAAAAAAAGGATATATGAATACTTAATTACCAACAAAGAGCTGCAGTTTCAGACACCTACACCTGATAAAAAGTCAGATGCCAACTTACTTCTTTGCATTCTCAAGTATATTTCGTTGATAGACCGCATTTCTCTTCTCACCAGTATCCTGTGTCAGTAGAAACAAAAGCATATATAATAGATGGAGACACCCAAAACCTATTTCTACTAAACATTTTGGTTTGCCATTTTCCCATGGTGCCTTTTTATTTTAGTTCAGAAGTATTACAGTGAACAAGCTATTGTGTGCACTGAAAAACATGGATAACAACTAGGGGTAACTATTATCTTTCAAGCATTTTACAAAATAAAATATTTATATGGACCAAAGTTATTTAAGTGCATCTTGAATGTCAAAAATTTCACTTCCTGGTCTAAAAGTGTATGTACGCCCCAAATCTAATTTCTTAGTTTGATTTGCATCATGTCACACTATAATGTAGTATAGACCAGTGTTTCTCAACCTGTTTTTAGTCAAGGCACAGTTTAGAATTGTGCACAATCTTGGGGGCACACAAGTCTGAGGGTTCGTTCACACCAGGAGGTGCGTCTGAGTGCTCGCTTTTTTTGCATGTTCCCACCGTTGTTTTTTTAATGGGCGGTCTTATGTCCATAAAACACACAAAAAGCTGGTGGCATGATTTTTAAAACGGCACAACACCAATAGGCATGGTACTGCGGTACTATGTGTTCTAGCAGGTGCAAGCAGGTGCAAGCGCACTCACATTTATGCGCGAGGATGCCATTAAAGCGGTAGTAAATGCTAGGAATAATACATTTAAAAAAAAAAATCATAATGTGCTAGTATGAAAGACTTATTTATTTTACAGCGAAGCCCTCCAGCTGCACAGGTTTCCATCACCCAGTCACTCGGACAGCCGAAGTCCAGGTTTGTGGACTTCAGCTGTCCGAGTGGCCGAGCCGTGATGTCGTCGTATGCTATTTCTTTAGAGCGCATGCACTGGTGACATCAACGGCTGCTGCTGGCAAGAATATTTCCTAAAACGGTACAATTTAGGAGATATTCATTTTACCTACAGGTAGGCTTTATTATAAGCTTAAATAGAAAAAAGGCACTATCAGCGCAAGTAGGTGAAAAATGACATTAAAAGCAGCTGTACTCTCAGGTCAACATACAACACCCGTCTCAAAGTCTTTATATAAAATAGAGCAGCGCTAGTATATAAAATTGGATTTTTGTAAGAACTTACCGTAAAATCCTTTTCTCTTAAGCTCATTGACAGACACAGTCCTCTTGATTTATATCAATTGGGTTATACTGCCCTCTACAGGAGTAGGACACTAGGCAGAAAAAAACTTTTGGCCACACCCTGGGGGCAGTCCCAGGGGGTACATCTTCTCTCTCCCTGCTACAGGATGTTAGTTATGTCACAAAGCAGTGTCAGAAAATTCAACCCAACCCAACTCAAAATAGAGGGGCGGGTACTGCGTCTGTCAATGAGCTTAAGAGAAAAGGATTTTACGGTAAGTTCTTACAAAAATCCAATTTTCTCTGTCGCTTATTGACAGATGCAGTCCTCTTGATTAATATCAATTGGGACGTCCCAAAGCAGTGCAACAAATGAGGGGTGGGATAACGGAAATCAAAATCAAAATCCAATCCAGAAGGCCCAACCGGTGCCGACTAGAAGTCTTAAAGGCTCATCAGACAAAAGGATGAGACTCAACTGAAAAGAACGTGGAGGAAACCCAAGGGATTCACACCATGCGATATAAGACCTCCATGTGCGATGATAGACTTTTCTGGAAGTCGCTTTCCTCGCTTTAATTAGAGTAGGAATAACTGAAGCTGACAAACCCTTGTCCTTCAGCACCTGGGTCTCAACAGCCAGGCCGTTAAAGCCAGCGATCGTAAAGCAGGATGGAAGATCAGTCCCTGAGACAGCAGATCCTCCCTGAGAGGAAGTCTCCAAGGAGCGTCCGCGACCAGCCTGACCAAGTCGGCGTACCAGGCTCGACGAGGCCAGTCCGGAGCTACCAGGATAACTGGAATCCCCTCCACCTCTATCCTGCGAAGAAATTTCGTCAGCAACTTGAGAGGATGGAAGGTATACAGTAGCTGATACTGCCCCCACGGGGCGACCAGCGTGTCTGCGGTGTCTGCTAGAGGATCGCGGGAGCGAGCTACAAACCTCCGCACCTTCCTGTTGAGCCGAGATGCCAACAGATCCACATCCGGGGTGCCCCAACGAAAGCACAGTTGGTGAAATACCTCTGGATGAAGAGACCATTCCCCTCGATCCAGAATCTGATGGCTGAGATAATCTGCCTGCCAGTTTTCCACCCCCGGAATGAATACCGCGGAGAGAGCTGGAACAAATCGTTCCGCCCAACGAAGAATGCTGGCCACTTCTATGGCCGCCAGAACACTCTTGGTGCCCCCTTGGTGATTGACGTAAGCCACGGCCGTGGCATTGTCCGACTGGATCCGAACCGGCTGCCCCGGAGCTGCTCGGTCCAGTGAATCAGACAAAGTCTAATCGCTCTCAGTTCCAATACATTTATCGGTAACCTGGACTCTTCCAGGGACCAAAGCCCCTGAGCAGATAATCTGCCGAGAATTCCTCCCCATCCGGATAGACTGGCATCCGTGGTGACAATCGTCCAGTATATCGGAAGAAATGACTTCCCCTGGCTGAGCATCGAAGACCGAAGCCACCAGACCAGAGACTCCCTGGTCCGCTCGCTCAAGCCGGATCCGATTGTCCATGGAATCGGGATTCCGGTTCCATTTGAGAAGAATCTCCTTTTGAAGGATTCGGGTATGGGACTGGGCAAACGGTACTGCCTCGAAGGAGGCCACCATCAGTCCCAGGGCCCTAATGCAAGTCCGAAGGGAAGGCCAGTTGGCAGACAGCAACAACTGAATCGTTGACTGAATCTTCTGGAGTTTCTCCGCAGGAAGAAACACTTTTGCCAGGGATGTGTCTAAAATTAGGCCCCGATATTCCAGCCTCCTGGTGGGAACCAAGGATGACTTCTGCAGGTTCACCAGCCACCCGAACTCTTGCAAAGAGATCATAGTGATCTCCAAATTTAGCAACAGAGCCTGTGGAGACTCCGCACGGAGAAGAAGATCGTCTAGGTAACCTAGAATCGATATGCCCCGCTGTCGCAACAGCGCCAAAACTGGGGCTAACACCTTTGTGAAGACCCGGGGAGCAGAGGCGAGACCAAAGGGTAACGCCGCAAACTGATAATGGTTCTCTCCCACGGAAAAACGAAGGAAACGCTGATGTCCTGCATAAATGGGAATGTGAAGATAGGCATCCTTGATGTCTATGGACGCCAGAAAATCCCCCTGATGCAGGGAGGCCACTACTGTGCGAATAGAACCCCTAAAAACGTTCTGTCCAAGGAACGTGGACCACCACTCCTTGTTGCATCAAATCCGTTACTGCCCCCCGCAAATCTTTTAAGCGATCCGGGGATAGTCGAATATTGGAAGGGAAGAATCGCACCGGTGGAAGTGATCGAAACTCGATCTTGTATCCCGACCGTATGACTTCGCGAAACCATTTGTCCGGGATTCTGGAAAGCCATGGATCCGGAAACCGGTGAAGACGTCCCCCCACCCCAGATATGGGTGGGGGCGCACCTTCAGGCTTTAGTGGTTTTATCTTCAGCTCTGGAAGAGCCGGACTTTTGTTTCCCCGACCAGCGCCCCTTGAAACCCCCTGGAGGGGCTTTGGAGGGCTTTGCCTTATCGCCCGCCCCAGCGGGGCGAAAAAACTTTTTATGAGCGGAAAAGGAAGGCCCCCCGTCTGTGACGAGGTCCTTTACCCTTAGTAGTCTGTGGCAAAAAAGTGCTCTTGCCCCCAGTGAGATCCTTGATAATCTCATCCAAGGTGGCCCCAAACAGGCGATTCCCTTGAAAGGGGAGATTAGCCAAAGCTTTTTTGGAACCTTGATCCGCCGACCAGCACTTTAACCACAACACACGCCTGAGGACCACTACTGAAATCGATACACGCCCCAACAATGGAGCGGCGTCCAGAGCGGCGTCACAGACAAACTGTAGCCCTTGTATCATCTGCTCCAGCAAGTCCGATACTGCCGGGGGGGATACTTCTCCCCTCTAGGTCACGGCGTAACAACTTGGTCCATTCTGTCAATGTTTGTGAAACCAGACCAATGGCAACCACTGGCCTAAAGGCTGACCCTGTCAGGGAAAAAATGGAGCGGGATAGAGCTTCCACCTTACGATCCACCGGATCCCTAAAGGACGGAGCGTCCTCCAACGGGATAACAGTAGCTTTATTTAGTCTGGAAATCGGTGAATCCACCAATGGTGGTACCGTCCATTTTTTAAGGAGGGATTCCTCAAACGGATAGCGCCTAGCAATCCGTTTGGAAATACCAGGGGTTCGTTTTGGACGACCCCATTCCTCTAATTATATTACCAAAACATTTGGGCAAGGGAAACACCTTTGCCATCTTGGTAGGTTTGAGAGTACCAAAAGGAATTTCAGTATCAGCTACCTCTGCCGGTGTAACCTCAAGTCTTAAGGTTTCCCGGACAGACAATTAGTGCATCCACCAACGCTTCTTCTTGTGCTATGGCGGAGGCAGAAACGTCCTCCTCACTACCTGAGGAGACGGTACCCGAGACACAAGCCCCAGAAGAGGGACCTGCAGCCGCAGCGACAGGCTCAGAATCCGTATCTGATGTGTCAGACGAAATAGGGGTAGGCGGGGGTCGTTTCTTTCGCCCCCCGTCCCTGACAGGCCACCTCTACCCGGGATACAAAAGACTCTAGGACCGCTGATAATGCATCTATAGTGAATGGAGAGTTGGAGGGTCCCGTGGTCACCTCGAGGGGATCAGGTGGGGATACATGTGTCGCAGGGTCCATGGCAAAGCCAGGAACCTGTCAGCTAACAAATGACAAAATTTGAAACTAAAGAAAAAAACTCTCTTTAAAGTAATCCCTCAGCGCAATAGCGCCCCTTAGTGACCACTTGCTTTGGAGCCCCCACAGAGAGAGAAGAGACACCCCCAAGGCTTACCACCTGATGCACAGAAGTTCCTACCGGACTACTCTCAGCGCTGTCTTTACAGGACAGGAAGTCTTGTGGATTGATCTACCCGGGTAAAGGAAGCAGCCCGCCCCTTCCGGCACTCCCACCGCTGCGCCACGAGGCTGGGTGTATCCAAGATGGCCGCCGCCATAGCGGGGACATCTAGGCTATGCCAAAATGGCGGCCCCGTGTGGCCCACGAAAAAATGGCGCTCCGCGCGTTTGCAGCCTCTGCCGGTGTCAGTGTAACGCCCGCGGCCCCATACCTGACCTTCTTAGTCATGGCTTCCATGCTGCAGCCGACCGATCGACTCGAAAGGATGGTGTTCCGGGCTGCAACCGACCGATCAACGGTAGGTGTCTGACAATCTGCATAACCGTTTTTAGTGGAAATGCCTGCGGCGCCATCTCCATCCCTGACAACCCTTAGTTTACGGATTTGAAAGGATGGTGTTCCGTGCGCTGCAACCGACCGATCACACGGTAGGTGTCCGACAATCTGCCTGATTGTTTTACTGGCCATCCTCCATCCCTGACAAACCTTAGCGATTTAAACGGTAAGTGTCTGACAATCTGAATGACCGTTCTACTAGTAATGCCCGCGGCACCATACTCCATCCTTTACAACCTTAGTCATGGATCCCTTTAGGATAGTAAGTCTCTAACCAAGCCTCCTGGAGTGTATATCTTTACAGGACAGGCCTTACTTACCAACCCCTAATAGGTGGGGAAGATAGGAGGAGTATGTTACAGGATAGAGGGGAACCCGGGATTATGAGGGTCCGATTATCCCACGGAGGGGGGCCCGCGTCCACCCGACAGAGGGAGGGGGGGAACATTCTACTCACCATACCGGAACAGGCGGGCACCAACTCCTGACAGAACCCCTCTCCACCGCGGTGGGGGGCTGTCGGCCAACACGGACGCCACTACTCCAATTTCAGATTGGTCGTAGGCGACCTGGCGAGATGTTTAACTCGCAGGCCCAGTCCCCGTCCAGTGGGACTATGTCGCGGCCGACCCAGCGCGGAGCTAGGGTCTGCACGCGTTCGCAAGCCGGCTGGGGTGACCACTGGATCTCAGCATCCAGCCCGTCGCCCAGACCCAGCATAATTGCTTGAATGTGTCGCGGCCGACCCAGCGCGGAGCTGGAGCCTGCACGCGCTTGTAGGCCGGCTGGGGTGACCACTGGACCTCAACATCCAGCCCGTCGCCCAGCTCCAGCATAATTACTTGAAGATCTCACAGGAACAACTGGAGAAAAAAAGCTAACTAAAAAGGATTTATCTAAAAAATCTTGCCAGGACCAAAGATCCCAGCAAGGAACTTAGGTCCTTACTCCTGACTAGACAGAAAAAAACTAACATCCTGTAGCAGGGAGAGAGAAGATGTACCCCCTGGGACTTCCCCCAGGGTGTGGCCAGAACGTTTTTTTCTGCCTAGTGTCCTACTCCTGTAGACGGCAGTATAACCCAATTGATATTAATCAAGAGGACTGCGTCTGTCAATGAGCGACAGAGAAATCAAGATAGTAATGAAAATGAACAGCATCAATGATAGGAGAACTAATAGTCCATGCAATGCCCGTGAAGTAAAGGTGACATAAAACTTTCTGATTGAAGAAACAGGTGCTCTTAGTGCACTCACGACCACCACCTTATAGATTGGCCTCTCACCTTAACACTACTTGTACTAGGGGTATACACTCCTCTCACACCGAACAATCATGGAACGGTCCTCCCCTTATTGAACGCAATGGATCGGCCACAATCTAACACTCCACAACACCAATAAGCCAGCAGTACTCCTGGGTCAGCTCGGATCGGCAACTCCACTCATGAACATGTATTAGGGAACTTATGTGTTTTTTTTTCTTTTTCCCTTTTTTTACATTAGCAAAGATCGAATTAAAAGTAAAATTCACCAAACTCGCATTTCATATTTCAACTGCACTGATGTCAAAAAGGAATATTTTTTGATGGTCACTGCTGTTTGTCCTTCTATGTCGACAGGTTGGCAATAACTTCTCTAGCAGCCTCACTGCACCTTTTAAGGCGCTTTATGCTGGTATCTAGCTTTTGGATACTGGGCTTCTCCAGTGGCTCCAACCTCCACTTTTTATTCGATAATTGTCAATCCCACTTTTACTTGTGCGGTACCAGTATAATCCGGAAAAAGAAGCAATAATGCCCAAATAGTGAAGTATATAAGGACTCCCTTTTATTGGTAAAATCAGGGGAAACAGGAACACTCACATTTAATGTAGATAAAACGGGCACAATGATCCAGCTAGCCGCACTCTTGCGGTGTTGGTTCCTCTGGGTACTTCCGGCCGCAAAACCGGAAGTCGACGTCACCCGATGCCTCCCGACTAGTTGCGTCACAGATCACGTGACTTTATCAAGGGCTTGATAAAGTCACGTGATCTGTGACGCAACTAGTCGGGAGGCATCGGGTGACGTCGACTTCCGGTTTTACGGCCGTGGCCGTAAGTACCCAGAGGAACCAACACCGCAAGAGTGCGGCTAGCTGGATCATTGTGCCCGTTTTATCTGCATTAAATGTGAGTGTTCCCGTTTCCCCTGATTTTACCAATAAAAGGGAGTCCTTATATACTTCACTATTTGGGCATTATTGCTTCTTTTTCCGGATTATACTGGTACCGCACAAGTAAAAAATGGATTTTTGTAAAATCTTACCTTAAAATCCTTTTCTCTGTCGCTCATTGACAGACGTAGTCCTCTTTGATTAATATCAAATTGGGTTATACTGCCCTCTACAGGAGTAGGACACTAGGCAGAAGAAAACATTCTGGCCACACCTTAGGGGCAGTCCCAGAGGGTATATCCTCTTCATGCTGTATGATGTCTTCAAATATGTGAGTGTATCTGCTTATGATTTTAATAAATATATTGCTTTTACGGAGTTACACTATGTCCCTGTTACCATTTTTTATATGCCATCGATTGCTGAGTGATTGCCGATTATTAGTCGTTTAATATTGGAGGAGTGACATCTGGTGGATTTCCTTGGTAATAACATCAAGCCTGCAGTGGTCTATCCATTAATTTGGGTGACCCATACATTCTGGTAAGCTGCTATATTGCTTACTTGGTGACCCCTTCCTGGTGTGGCTCCTTTCCTTTCATCTCACCCCGGGCTCCGGGATCTACTTGCTGGGACTTGTGGTTCCTTGAAAATCTTTCGGCACTCAAATTATTGTGTTTTATACACTTGTGTTGGACACTTGATTATATATTCACCAATATTTTTTTCTATGGACTATATCTATTGGTATCACATATGTGTTTTTTTGATTTGCATTTATGATGATATAATTATGGCACTTCATTTTTGTTAGTGCTAAACATATTTTATTATAAAATTTTAAGGCTTATTGCTGCCAGCCTGCAAAAGGAAGTGCCATTACTGACAAACGACTTGTTTAACCAATTAAGGACCGCACAACACAGTTATACTGCTGCAGGCAGCCCCTCCTGCGCAAACCGACGTAGGTATACGTTGGTCGCGCGCCTGCAGCTAGAGGGCGAGCGTGCGCCTACATAGGAATCAAGAAATCAAACACAAATACAAAATAAATAGGAGTGATACAGTTTATAGTAGTACTTACCAACTGTGAAAGGAGTTTGCACCAGTCCCTCCTTTGCATGTGACTGCTGTAGAGAAACTGCTGCTGACTATGTTTCATATATTCTAGTTCAAAATGAAACTTCTCCCAGAAGCCTTTAAAGGTATTAATCTGTCAAAGAACCATAAATGTGATAAAGCGATCAATTAACAATGAATGAATATCAAGCAAGCTCAATATGTGGTTCAGCTTTATATACCCTTTTCAAAACGATCATTCTTTAAATAAAGTACTTTTTAAACTTTTTTACACATTACATATTCACATTAAAAGACTTACTTTCATTACTGGCATATCTGTTATGTCGGTTGTACATGAAACCCCACGTATACCCTAAAAAAGAGGAAGAAAACATTTTTTTTCACAGCAGCTACCAAAAAAAGTGCAATCACTACACTAATAAAATGCATATGCCTAGAATAAGAAATGAAGCGCTCTGTAATTAAATCCTTTCCCTAGATTATACAATTTGAATAAAACTATATGCATCTTAAAAATTCAAATCGGTGCAAAAAATGTGCAATATAACAAAAAAAATATAAGAAAGCAAATAAACAATGTGATTCAGTATAATATAGCAAATAATAGTCCTTGAAATTTGAAATTTATATTCCAAAGAAAAAACTCGCAATTTGTCCAAAATGATAACAGTCCCATACACCATCCAGTCCTCATGTGACAGCAATCTTCAGAAAGTATAACAAATGTCTTCCATGTGCATAAGGAATTCACATTTTATCCCCCAATAAAAACAGCACCAAAGCTCCTCTCTGTGTGTCCTCTCGCTTGGTTTGATGGACTCAGCTAACAAAAAGAGATCAAACTCGCTTTTTAGTATAAATATGTATTACAGCTTGCATCCAGGGCCACTCATCATACTGGTCATCAGTCTCTCCAATATAGATGTCATAGAAAAGAAAAGGCAAGATAGTGCAGACCGCAAACCACTATTACCTTTTCTTTTCTATTGTTTATTTGCTTTTTGATGTTTTTTTGTTAATTGCACATTTTTTGCACACTTTGAATTTTTAAGATACATATCGTTTTTTTTTTAAATTGTGTAAATTTAGGGAGAGGATTTAATTACATAGTGCTTCAGTTATTATTCTAGGTATAATCTGGAATTCTAGTCAAAAAAGGTTTTCTTTACATGTTACAAAGACTTGCCAATGGTTATTGTCACTCTCAGGTTTCAACATTTCGGTTGGAGTTCTATTTTTTGGGATGTAATGTATGTAAGGGAAAGGAGACTTTGCATTACGCTTTTTATTCGTTTTATAGGTTATAAAAATACTCACCATGTCCCAGTAGGGCACTGATGTGTATGCCAAAAGTTTATCCAGGTGCGTCGCCTCCGAACCTAAATGCCTGTGTAAAGAAGCTAAGAAGGGGGAAAAAATAAACCATTAAAAGTTTACTACATATGGAACCAATATAAATGGAACAGTTAGGCTATATTTAGATCAACTACCTGTACACATACAGGCATTAAAGTGATATTAAAAGGTTGGTTACATTTTTTGTCATTAAAATAACAAACATGTCATACTTACCTGCTCTGTGCAATGGTTTTGCACAGAGCACCACCTCGATCCTTCAGTTTTCAGGTTTCCCGCCAGCATTTCACCCCCCCCCCCCCACACACACACACACACATACACACAATTCTGCACTTCCACCTAGGAAGCTGATCAGCGGGTGCCAGGGAATGGATATCTCCCGACAATCAGGGAGACACACAGGATGGAGCTCTGCCTATGTAAACAAGGCAGAGCTCTGCTCTGGCAGCGGGGAGTAATGGAAATCCATAACTTCTCCTAGTAAAAACAGCACACAGTACACAAAAACACTGGCTAGGCACACAGTTAACCCTTCGATCCCCCTATATGTTTAACCCCTCCCCAGCCAGTGTCATACATTGACTTAATATTTGTAGCACTGAACACTGTATTAGTGTCACTGATTCCCACAAAGTATCAGTTGGTATCGGATTGTTAGTCGCAGTATCGCAGTCCCGCTATAAGTCGCTGATTGCCGCCAATTCTAGTATAATAAAAAAAAAATTCCAGTATATATTGCGTAGTTTGTACAGGCTCTAAATCTTGTGCAAACCACTCAATATAAGCTTATTGGGAATTTTTTTTTTTTTTTAAACAAAAATATGTAGCAGAACACATATTAGCCTAAATCTTTGAAGAAATGCAATTTTATTTTTATTGGATAGGTTTTATAGCAGAAAGTAAAAAATATTGTTTCTTTTTCAAAATGTTCGGTCTTTTTTTGTTTATAGTGCAAAAAATAAAATTGCAGTGGTGATGAAATACCACAAAAAGGAAGCTCTATTTGTGGGAAAAAAAAGGCAAACTGTATTTAGGTACAGCGTTGAATGACCGTGCAATTGTCAGTTAAAGTAAAGCCGTGCTGTATCGAAAAAAAAAAAACAAAAAAAAAACGGTATGGTCAGAAGGGAGGGTAAATCTTCCAGGGGTTAAGTGGATAACTTCTTCATAATTGCGTTCCCAGTAGAATCCGAATAGAGGTTTTAAACCATGAAACCTAACTATGGAGATAACCAGGACTTTTTTTTCAGCCGTAACGCGGCGGAACAGCATTCCATCACCTCTAGCAGCCCTCTCCTCTCCAACCTATGTCATTTAACACACATTCTTTGGGTTCCAGCACAGCAATGTACAACTGCCTGTATTGATTCAGGAGGTACCTTCCATCCCCACCTCTACTCACACTGTAGCACGGCGCAGAGGAGCGCTGAAACTCCACCCCAGCTACAGTTCTGATAGCTCCTCGATTGGCTGAAAAAAAAAAAAAAAAAGCCTGTGCATACCATATGGAGCACTAGCGGTGAAAGAGGTGAGGGAGCTATGAATGAAAAAAAAAGAAAAAAGGGTTCCAGCACAGCAATGTACAGCTGCCTGTATTGATTCAGGAGGTACCTTCCATCCCCACCTCTACTCACACTGTAGCACGGAGCAGAGGAGCGCTGAAACTCCACCCCAGCTACAGTTCTGATAGCTCCTCGATTGGCTGAAAAAAAAAAAAAAAAAGCCTGTGCATACCATATGGAGCACTAGCGGTGAAAGAGGTGAGGGAGCTATGAATGAAAAGAAAAAAGGGGGGAGAGAGCTCTTCAGAGACTGAGTTCGCAGAGAGAGGACAACTATGAAAGAGTGTGTGTGTGTTGGGGGGGGCCTTTTTGCAAAGTGGATAACTGCGAAAGTGTGTTGGGGGATTTGAGCGCAGAGGAGAACTGAGGGGGGGGGCATTGTAGAGAGGAAAACTATGAATGTGTGGGGGGGGGGATTAATGCTTAGAGGCAAGCTGGGAAAGTGGGGGAAGATTTGTGCGGAGCAGAGAGCTGGGAAAGTGTGGGGGGGGGGATTTGTGTGGAGCAGAGAGTTGTGAAAGTGAGATTTGCACAGAGAGGAGAGCTGGGAAAGTGGTGGTGGTGTGGGGGGTGGGGGATGTTCAAAGAGGAGAGCTGGGAAAGCGGAGGGAAGAGTTGGGGAAGTGTGTGTGTGTGAAGGGGGGGGGGGATTTGTGCAGAGAGGGAAACTGGGAAGGGGAGCTTTGTGCAGAGGTGAGAGCTGCAAAGGGCAGAAGGCAGGTTGTGCAAAGTGAGAGATGTGGAGGGGGAGAGAAGAGGGTAGCAAAGGTGAGAGCTGTGGATTTGGGGGAGAGTTAGATGGGGTTGGAGAGGTGAGTTGTGGACTGGGGGTGTAAGCTGTAATTAGAGGGGTGCAGAGGTGAGAGGTTGCTTGGGTAGAGCAAAGGGAAGATGTGGATGGGGGGATGCTGAGATGAATTGCAGATAGGGGAGCTGAGATGAATTGTGGATAGGGGTGCAGAGTGGAGCTGTGGACGGGAAAGAAGAGGTGAGCTGTGGATGAGGTTTGCAGAGGTTAGGTGTGGCTGGGGGACACAGAGGTAAGCAAAAAAAATAAGCAGAGGTGAGGATTTGAGGGTTACTCTTGGGGGGATACTTGAGGGGGGGGGGAACCAAGGAATTTTCTGGGGAACAGTAAAGCATACAGAGATAGTGAACTGTATGGCACAGCATGCAGGGTCCAGTGGTGGGAATTTTGTAACGCCTTGTACATTACCATATTCAGACCTGTTATACTCTGTATGCTGTGCTGTATGTTACATATTAGAGGCCTCTGGATGGTACTCCCTAATGCAGTACTCTGCACAATGGGTTTTGCGTTACATACTCCTGAGCCCTGCACTTTGTATGCTGGACTGCATTTCACATGCGCTTTACCACTGCTCTGTGTGATGGCCTCTATGTTTCATATTCCTGACCCCTTCACTCTGTACACAGGGCTATATATATGCTCCATATTGCTGTGGACAAGGGATGCGTCGCATTAAATGTAAGCACTATCATGTTTGCCAATTTGTTTTCTGCGCCTTGTGTGATACGCACTGTCACAACTGCACAGTGCGTATCACACTCCTGAGCCCGGTGTGTCATTAAGTCCTGAGTCCGGTACTTTGTGTGTTACACATCATTCCTGAACTATACGCAGCTCTAAGCCTTAACTTATTATAATATTTTGGTGCCGCTGTACTTCTCTAAGGAAAGTGTATCTGGGGTGGGGCTTGGGTGTGGTTAGGGGCAGGGATTTGGGTGGGGAGGGCGAGTTCCTACACCTGTGTTCTGAGAAAAAAAAACCCTGGAGATAACTAGAATATCAAATGAAGACACACACAAGGCAAAAAAAATGGATTTTTGACTTGCTGTAATATCCATTTCTCTGATGTTCATTGACAGACATGGCTCCTGCTATTCTTAACCATTGGGTTATACTGCCCCCTACAGGAGTAGGACACCAGGCGGAAAAAAAGTCTGGCTATGTCTATAGGCAGTCCCAGGGGGTATACTCCCTCTCTCTGATATAGCCACTCCGTTTTGTTACAACCTGTGATGGTGCAGCAAGAAGACTGCGGGATCCAAAGTGAGGTTATGGTCTGTAAATTTCTGGGTAAGCTCCAAGACCTCGGACCAATAAGACCGTAAGAGGCGACAAGACCAAAAGATGTGAAGGAGAGAACCCGGATCCTCCCCACATCTCCAGCACTGGTCCGAGCAGAGTGGGAACATCTTAAGTATCTTCGTCGGGGTGTGGTACCATCTAGTCAAAAGTTTATACCCAGATTCCTGATGTTTACAGCATATGAAGATTTTGTAAAGAGAAGAACATGAGTCTCTCCACCTGTGAATCTGTGAGGGACAGGCCAAATCTTGTTCCCATCTGGCAACATAGGGGGGCCTGTACGTGGGTGGAGGATTGATCAGCAACTGGTAGAGCAGCGAGACTGCATGACGCAAAGGAGAGCGCTCTGTACATTGGGTCTTGAAAGTCATAAGGTGCCTCATAATGTCCTTTATGTTCTAAGGGCGCAGTTGTGGTCAAGAACTACTATTACCAATAAACAATACTTCATAATTGCAGTGTTTACATTACAATAAAATCCAATAGGATTTCATATATTTATGAGCAAGTTCTTCCTTCATTTTTATTGTATTAGATAAAGAGATTTGTTAAAAAGAAAGAAAACACTACAGTGACCTTTAAGTGGCTTAGTGCAATTGTGTTGTTTCTATCAACATCTGCTGCAAAAAAAATTAAAAAAAATCGGCCACATTGTTTGAAAAGAGCTGACTATATTCTGAGAAGGAGCAGTAAAGCACAACTACAGCTTAGCACTGCAATGCAGGAAGCAGAGCCTGCATAAGTAATGAGGACAAATGGCTGCCAGCCACATACATATATCATTACAAATTACACAAAGGAACAAGGTTTGTATTAAACCAAAAAGCAAACCCATTATATTACAGCTTACCAGTGGTTACATGAGGTGGCTACACCTGCATTTATTTAAATTTTTAGGCTTGCTTTCTTTTATGTTCACCTGGTGATCTGGCCATTAAGTCTGTTCTTTTTCAACAGATTAAGCTCTCCTACAGATGTATCAGTTAAGAGGGTTGAGACAAACTATTTACCACTGACAGTGGTGCTTACATTAATCAGCTTTTATTTATTCACGTAAAACCTTTACCCCAAAGGAAAAAAAAAAACTGTTTGCTCCAACTACTTTACTAACTGCAGTGTGAGCTGGATCTAAATCTGCTAGAGCACCTAATGACCACCCCCCCCCCCCCAACCGACAAAGCCGCTGTGCAAAGGTGTCCCTGTGCTCCTTCATCCACAGTGTGGACATACTTATACAGGAAGCGTGTTACTGTCCAGATCAACAGGTGAAAACAGAGGGGAAAAACTCTAAAAAGATAAAACTAATGCACACACAACTATTAATTTGTAAACAGCAAAATTTGATTTTTTGTAAGAACTTACCGTAAAATCCTTTTCTCTTAAGCTTATTGACAGACGCAGTCCTCTTTGATTAATATCAGTAGGGTTATACTGCCCCCTACAGGAGTAGGACACTAGGCAGGAAAAAAGTTCTGGCCACACCTTATGGGCAGTCCCAGGGGGTATATCCTCTCTCTCCCTGCTACAGGATGTCAGTTATGTAACAAAGCAGTGTCAGAGAATTCAACCCAAACCAACTCAAAAATAGAGGGGCGGGTACTGCGTCTGTCAATGAGCTTAAGAGAAAAAGGATTTTACGGTAAGTTCTTACAAAAAAATCAAATTTTCTCTGTCGCTCATTGACAGACGCAGTCCTCTTTGATTAATATCAGTAGGGACGTCCCAAAGCAGTGCCACAAATGAGGGGTGGGATAACGGAAATCAAAATCCAATCCAGAAGGCCCAACCGGTGCCAACTAGAAGTCTTAAAGGCTCATCAGACAAAAGGATGAGACTCAACTGAAAACCCAACAGAAAAAAACCCACGAGGTAGACCACCGGTCTCCTCAAACAGCGGCCTGCAGAACCTTGCGGTCAAAAGAGGCATCCGCCGATGCCAGCACATCAACTTTGTAAAATGATGTAAAGGTATGAACCGACGACCAGGTAGCCGCCTTGCAAACCTGAACCACTGAAGCCTGATGGCGGAAGGCCCAGGAAGCACTAAGCGCCCGAGTGGAGCGCGCCTTAACAGGGAACGGAGGAATCCGACCCTTAATAGAATAAGCCTATACCACCGTCTGTCTGATCCATCTAGAGATAGTCGCAGCAGACGCAGGCAACCCCTTTCTAGGGCCATCCGTGATCATAAAAAGTGAATCCGTCTTACGGAAAGATTCCGTAGTAGTCAAGTACACCCTGATCGCCCGAACTACATCCAAGGAGTGTAACGCAAACTCCCGAGGATGACTGGGCTTAGGACACAGGGAAGGTAATACAATATCTTCATTTAGATGGAAATCTGAAACCACCTTAGGAAGGAAGGATGGATTCGGACGAAGAACCACCTTATCCCTATGAACCACCAGATATGGGGAAGGACAGGACAATGCGGCCAGTTCTGACACCCTGTGTGCAGAAGTGATAGCCACCAAAAAGGCCACCTTCTGGGATAAGGTAAGCAAGGGAATCTCCCTAATATTTTCAAAGGGAGGTTTCTGAAGAACCGACAACACCAAAATTAAGATCCCAGGGCGGCAAGGGCGCGCGCACCGGCGGAGCCAGGTGCCGCACCCCCTGGATGAAACTCCGCACCAAGGAATGAGTAGCCAGAGGCCTCTGAAAGAAGATTGCTAATGCTGAAACCTGACCCTTGATAGTGCTCAAGGACTTCCATGTGCGATGATAGACCTTTCTGGAAGTCACTTTCCTTGCTTTAATTAGAGTAGGAATAACTGAAGCTGACAACCCCTTGTCCTTCAGCACCTGGGTCTCAACAGCCAGGCCGTTAAAGCCAGCAATCGTAAAGCAGGATGGAAGATCGGTCCCTGAGACAGCAGATCCTCCCTGAGAGGAAGTTGCCAAGGAACGTCTGCGACCAGCCTGACCAGGTCGGCGTACCAGGCCCGACGAGGCCAGTCCGGAGCTACCAGGATAACTGGAATTCCCTCCACCTCTATCCTGCGAAGAAGTTTCGGCAGCAATTTGAGAGGAGGAAAGGCATACAGTAGCTGGTACTGCCCCCACGGGGCGACCAGCATGGATGCGGCGTCCGCTAGAGGATCGCGGGAGCGAACTACAAACCTCCGCACCTTCCTGTTGAGCCGAGATGCCAACAGATCCACATCCGGGGTGCCCCAACGAAGGCACAGTTGGTGAAATACCTCTGGATGAAGAGACCATTCCCCTTGATCCAGAATCTGACGGCTGAGGAAATCTGCCTGCCAATTCTCCACCCCCGGAATGAATACCGCGGAGAGGGCTGGAACAAATCGTTCCGCCCAACGAAAGATGCTGGCCACTTCCATGGCCGCCAGGACACTCTTGGTGCCCCCCTGGTGATTGACGTAAGCCACGGCCGTGGCATTGTCCGACTGGATCCACACCGGGCTGCCCCGGAACTGCTCGGTCCAGTGAATCAGACAAAGTCTGATCGCTCTCAGTTCCAATACATTTATCGGTAACCTGGATTCTTCCAGGGACCAGAGCCCCTGAGCAGATCGTCTGCCGAGAACCCCACCCCACCTGGATAGACTGGCATCCGTGGTGACAATCGTCCAATAGATTGGAAGAAATGACTTCCCCTGACTGAGCATTGGTGATCGAAGCCACCAAACCAGAGATTCCCTGGTCCGTTCACTCAGCCGGATGCGATTGTCCAGGGAATCGGGATTCCGGTTCCATTTGAGAAGAATCTCCTTTTGGAGAATCCGGGTATGAGACTGGGAAAACAGTACTGCCTCGAAGGAGGCCACCATCAGTCCCAGAACCCTCATGCAAGTCCGCAGAGAAGGCCAGTTGACGGTCAATAATAACTGAGTCGCCGACTGAATCTTCCTGAGTTTCTCCACCAGGAGAAACACTTTTGCTAAGGATGTATCCAAAGTTAGGCCCAGATAGTTCAGTCTCCTGGTAGGGACCAGGGATGATTTCTGCCGGTTCACCAGCCACCCGAACTCTTCCAAAGAGATCATCGTGATCTCCAAGTTTAGTAACAGAGCCTGCGGAGACTCCGCATGGAGTAGAAGGTCGTCTAGGTAGCCTAGAACCGATATGTCCCCGCTGTCGCAACAGTGCCAAAACTGGGGCCAAGACCTTTGTGAAAACCTGGGGAGCAGAGGCGAGACCAAAGGGTAACGCCGCAAACTGATAATGGTTCTCTCCCATGGAAAAGCGTAGAAAACGCTGATGTCCTGCATAAATGGGAATGTGAAGATAGGCATCTTTGATATCTATGGACGCCAGAAAATCCCCCTGATGCAGGGAGGCCACTACTGTGCGAATGGACTCCATCTTGAATTTTTGTACCTGGACAAAAAGATTGAGTGCTCTCAAGTCCAGAATTGGACGCACCTTGCCCTCTTTTCTGGGTATTGTGAATAGGTTAGAATAGAACCCCTGAAAACGTTCTGTCCAAGGAACGTGGACCACCATTACTTGTTGCATTAAATCCGTCACTGCCCCCCGCAAAGCTTCTAAGCGGTCCGGGGATAGTCGGATATTGGAAGGGAAGAACCGCACCGGTGGAAGTGATCGAAACTCGATCTTGTATCCCGACCGTATGACCTCTTGAACCCATTTGTCTGGAATCCTGGAGAGCCATGGGTCCGGAAATCGGTGAAGACGTGCCCCCACCCCAGATATGGGTGGGGGCACACCTTCAGGCTGTATTGGTCTTATCTTCAGGTCTGGCAGGGCCGGACCTTTGTTTACTCGACCAGCGCCCTTTGAATCCCCCTGGGGGGGCTTTGGAGGACTTCGCCTTATCGCCCGCCCCAGAGGAGCGAAAAAAAAATTTATGAGCGGAAAAGGAAGGACCCCATCTGTGACGCGGTGCTTTCCCCTTGGTAGTCTGTGGTAAAAAGGTGCTCTTGCCACCAGTGATACCCTTGATGATCTCATCCAAGGTGGCACCAAACAGGCGATCCCCTTGAAAGGGGAGATTATTCAAGGCTTTTTTGGAAGCTTGATCCGCCGACCAGCATTTTAACGGAGCGGCGTCCAGGGCGGCGTCACAGACAAACTGTAGCGCTTGTACCATCTGCACCAGCAAGTCCGATACTGCCGGGGGGAGACTTCTCCCCTCCAGATCTCGGCGTAACAACTTGGTCCACTCTGTCAATGTTTGTGCAACCAGAGCAATGGTGAACACTGGCCTTAAGGCTGACCCTATCAGGGAAAATATTGAGCGGGATATAGATTCCGCTTTACGGTCCACTGGATCCCGAAAGGACGGAGCGTCCTCCACCGGGATAACCGTAGCTTTATTTAATCTGGAAATCGGTGAATCCACCGACGGTGGAACCGTCCATTTATTAAGGAGAGTTTCTTCAAATGGATAGCGTCTAGCAATCCGTTTGGAAATACCAGGGGCTCGTTTTGAACGGACCCATTCTTCCTTAATTATATCTTGAAAACATTTGGGCAAAGGAAACACCTTGGCCATCTTGGTAGGCTTGCGAGTACCAAAAGCAATTTCAGTATCAACTGCTTCCGTAGGTATAAGCTCAAGTCTTAAAGTTTCCCGCACAGACACAATTAGTGCATCTACCAATGCTTCATCCTGCGCTTTAACGGAGGGAGAAATGTCTTCCTCACTATCCGAGTAGACAGGATATGAGACACTAGCCCCAGAAGAGGGACCTGCAGCTGCTGTGACTGGCTCAGAATCTGTATCTGAAGTGTCAGATGAAATAGGGGTAGGCGGGGGTCGCTTCTTTGCGCCCCGTCCCTGACAGGCCACCTCCACCCGGGATACAAAAGACTCCAAAACCGCTGACAATGCATCAATAGTAAGTGGGGAACTGGAGGGTCCTGCGGCCACCTCGAGGGGATCAGGTGGGGATACATGTGTAGCAGGTTCCATGATAAATCCAGGAACACTTGCCAGCAACCAAGGATTGCAAAAGAAAAAACTTTTTTTTTTTTTTTTTTTTGTGTAATCCCCCAGTGCAACAGCGCCCCTCAGTGACACCTGCTTCGGACCCCCAGAGAGAGAGAGAGAGAGACAGACCCCAAGGGCTCACCACCTGATGCACAGAAGCTTCTATCGAACTGCTCTCAGCGCTGTCCTTACAGAACAGGAAGTCTTGTGAATCGATTTACCCGGGTAAAGGAGGCGGCTCCGCCCCTTTACACGCCTTCCGGCACTCCCACCGCTACTCCACGAGGTAGCTGGGTGTCTCCAAGATGGCCGCCCCCATGTAGGAGACATTAGGCTACGCCAAAATGGCGGCCCCGCGCGGCCTGCGGAAGGATGGCGGTCCGTGCAGCCTGCGGAAGGCTGGC